>NC_092510.1:8993921-9310729 GCF_047511675.1 Marmota flaviventris | reverse complement strand
TTAGAACTATGGCTAGGCTTAGACCTAGGTGTGTTATTAGTGTCAGTGTCTTCCTCAGAGTTTGTGTTAGGTATTTTTTTAGATTTAGGGCTCGAATTAGCATTAGGGTTAGGGTTAGAGTTAGGGTTAGAGTAATTAATAGGGTTAGGTTTAGTGTTTAGTTTAGGTTTATGTAAGAATAAGGTTAGTTTTAGCAATAGGTTTAGGGTTAGGCCTAAATGGGTAGGGTTAGATGTAGGTTTAGGCCTTGGGTTAGTTTTAGGTTTAGCATAAATGTTAGGGTTTGAGCTAGGAATAGGACTATGGCAAGGGTTAGTTTTATGGTTAGGTCTAGCGTTAGGTTTACAGTTAGTGTTAGTGTAGGTTTAGGGTTAGGACTAGGGTTAAGATTACAGTTAGGGTTAGAGTAGGTTTAGGTTTAGGGCTAGTGTTATCATGATGTTTATAGTTAGGGTTAGGGTAATGGGTGGGGATAGAGCTATGTTTAGAGTTACGTTTGTGTTATGCTTATGTTTAGGGTATTGGATAGGTTTAGGTCTATGGTTATGGTTAGGATTAGGGCTAGGGTTAGGTTTAGGTTTAGGTCTAGGTTTAGTGTTAAGGTTAGGTTTAGGGTAAGTGTTAGGGTTTGAGCTATGGTTAGGGCTAGGGCGACAGTTAGTGTTAGTGTCAGGTCTAGGTTTAGGATTAGCTTTAAGTTAAGGGCAAGGGTTATCATTAGGGTTAGGGTTATTTTTAGGGTAATGGATAGGGTTAGAGCTAGATTTAGGTCTAGGATTATAGTTAGAATTAAGTCTAGAATTAGGTTTAGGTTTAGGGCAAGTTTTAAGGCTAGGATTATTATTAGGGTTAAAACGAGGCGTAGGGCTCAGTTTAGGGATAGGTTTTGTGTTAGGTTAGGGCTACGGCTAATGTAAGGAGTAGAGTTATGATTAGGCATACTTTTAGGGATATGGTTAGGGCTAGTATTAATTTTAGGTTTAGGTATACTTTTAGGGTGATGTTAGAGCTAGGGTTAGTGTAAGGTCAGAGTCAGGCTCATGGTTAATTTTAGGGTTAGGTTAGGACTCAAATTAAGGTTAGGGCTAGGTGTAGGATTAGGTATTGGTTTGGGTTAAGGGTTATGGTTAGGACTATAGTTTTGTTTTGTTTTAGGGCTTGAACTAGATTAGGGCCAGTTTTAGGATTAGTGTTAGTGTTAGGGCTAGTGTTAGTGTGAGGCTTAGGCTTAGGGTTAGGGTTGGACTTAGAGTTATGGTTAGTTCTAGGGTTAGGGCTAGGGCTAGTGTTAGGGCTAAGGTTAGGGCAAGTGTTAGGTTTATGTTAAGGGATAGGGTTAGATCTAGGAATAGGGCTCATGTGAGGGTTAGAGTTAGTCTTAGTGCTAGTGGTAGGTTTAGGGCTAAATTAGGGCTAGGATCAGGTCTAGGATTAGTGTAAGGCTTTAGTCTAGAGTTAGAGTTAGGGTTAGATTTGGGGGAAGGGATGGGGTTTAGCAAGGTTCAGAACTAGGGCGAGGGATAAAATTAGGAATAGGTCAGGGTTCGGGTTATACCTAAACCTAATGGTTAGGGTTCGGGTTAGGATCAAGGCTAGGTTTCATGGCTAGGATGAAGCCTAGCGTTTTTGTTAGGGTTATGGCAAGAATTAGGACTAGGGCTAATATCAGGGCTAAGGTTATAGTTAGGGATAGTTTGGGGGTAAAATTTATGGCTACGTCTATTTTCAGAGTTAGCTTTAGGGTTAGGTTCAAGTTGAGAGCTAAAGGTATATAATAGTCAGAGTCAGGTTTTAGGTTTGGGTTAGGTTGAGGTTTAATGTTATGGCTCAAATTAGCATTAGGTTTGAGTTAGTGTTAGGGTAATGGATAAGGATAGGTTTAGGTTTCGGGTTAGGATTAGGGTAATGGATAGAGTCGGGGTTAGGCCTAGGGTTAGCATTAGGTTTACGGTTATCATTAGGGTAATGGATAGGGTTAGAGCTAGAGTTAGGGCTAGGGTTATGTTTAGGATAGGGCTAGAGTTAGGGTTAGGGTTAGGGTTAAGGCTAGTGTTAGGTTTAGGGTATGGGTTAGGGTTTGAGCTAGGGTTAATGCTAAGTTTAGGGTTAGGTTTAGGATTAGGTCTAGGGTTAGGATTAGGGTTACCATTAGGTTAAGGTAATGGACAGGTTTAGATGTTGGGTTAGGGTTAGTGTTAGGTTTAGGTTTAGGACAAGGGTTAGTGTTAAGTTTAGCATAATTGTTAGAGTTTGAGCTAGTTTTAGGACTATGGCAAAGATTAGGTTTATGGTTAGATCTAGGTTTAATTTTACAGTTAGTGTTAGAGTAGGTTTAAGGTTAGGGATAGGGTTATCATAATGTTTATGTTTAGAGTTAGGGTAAAGGGTGGGATTAGAGCTAAGGTTAAGTCTAGTTTTAAGTTTAGGATTAGGGCTAGTGTTAGGGTTAGGGTTAGGCTTATCATTTTCTTATGTTTAGATTAAGGGTAAGGGTAAGAGGTTAAGTAATTCTTAGGGCTAATTTGAGGCTTCTGGTTAAAATCAGAGTTAGGGATAGAGTTAGGTTTAGGTTTAAAGTTATGGCTAGGTTTAGCCTTAGGTTTAAGGTTATGCTTAGGGTAATGGATAGAGTTAGAGCTAGGGTTTGGGCTATGATTATGATTAGGATTAGGGCTAGGAATGTGGTTAGGCTTTTGGGCTAGGGTTATGTTTAGGGTAAGAGCTAGTGTTTGAGCTAGTTTAAGTGATAGGGCTAGCTCTAGGTTTAGGTTCAGCCTTAGGTCTAGGGACAGGATTATGGTAAGTTTAGGGTTAGGATTAAGGTTAGGGCTAGGGTTATCATTACTGTGAGGATAAGGGTTAGGGTAATGGATATGGTTAAATGTAGGTTTAGGTTTAGGTTTAGGGTTAGATTTAGTTTTAGGGTTAATGTTAAAGCTATGTTTATGTTTAGGTTTATGGTACAGGTTAGGTTTTTTTTTTTTTTTTTTTTTTTTTTTTTTTTTTTTTTTAAAAAAACTACTTTATTTGCTTACAGAATTCAATTGTTTAAATGAAGTTCACCCCAAAGTAGGTGACATAAATTTTGCACAAATCACGACCATGGCCACTTTGCCTTTTAGAAACAAGATGCTGTTGTAGGCTATTGTAATCAGACAGTATGTTACAAATTACTTTAGAATTTTGAAATTGTCCAGTTACATTTGTACATAGCTACTTTGTTTTCTTCAGGCAGAGTCAATCCAATGATTTGTATTCTTGTATACATATTTCACTTTTTTTCTCATGTATACTTAGCAAAACTGACCTCACTGGTTGAATATATTTTGTAGAATTCTTTAACAAAACTGCTCATACAAATCAAAATTTAGGAGAGTTTACAGAGGAAAGTTAATTACTCAGAATTCCAGGCATGTTCTATACTAATATTTGACTGTATGTAAACTTCACCTAATATTTCCGATTACCCTTTACCAATTTTTATTACTGTTAATTTTCCACTTCATTGCAGCATATCAAACTGTTATACAATTTAGGGCTCACTGATTTCCCAATTAATTTGTACATAATTTTCTTAAAAAAAAAAAAAAAACAGGTTAGGTTTTGAGCTAGGGTTAGGGCTATGACAAGGGTTATTTTTAGGGTTAGGACTATTGTTAGTTTTCTGGTTAGGGTTAGGGTTACATTTAAGGTTAAGGCTAGGGTTATCAATACAGTTAGGTGTAGGTTTGCAAAAGGAATAGGTTTAGAACTCGGTTTAGGGATAGGGTTAAGTTTAGGGTTTGGGCTAGGGTTAGGATTTAAAGTAAGGTATAGGTCTAAGTTTATATTTATGGTAAGGGTTAGAATTTTAGTAAGTTTTAAACTAAGGCTAGGATTAGGTTTAAGTTTAGGGTTAGGGCGAGGGATAGGGTTGGTGTTACACTTAGGGCTAGATTTAGGTCTAGAATTCGCTCTAAGTTTTGTGTTAAGGCATAGACTTAGGGCTATGGGTAATGTAAGAGCTAGGATTATGATTAGGACTAGTTGTAGGGTTAGGGTTATGGCTATATCTAGTGTTAGGTTTAGGTTTTCGGTTAGGGTCAGGTTTAGAGATAGGATTAGTGTTAAAGTCATGGTAAGTGTTCAGGTTAGAGTTAGAATTAAGGATAAAGCCAGAATTAGGACTAGGTTTATGTCTAGGGGTACGGTTATTTTTTGCATTAAGTTAAGAGTTATTGTTAGGGCTAAGGCAAGGATTTTGTTTAGGTGTAGATCTAGAGTTAAGGCTAGATTTAGGATTAGGTTTAGGTCTAGGGCTAGTGATAGGGTCTGGTTTAGGTATAAAGTTACTAATAGGGGTACTGTTACAGTTTGGTCTAGCGTTAGGGTCAGGTTTAGACCTAGGTTAGTGTTATGGTCATGATAAGGGTCAGGGTTAGGGCACAAATTAACTTTAGAGACAGGATTGGGGTATAGTTATGGTTTGTTTTACTGTTCAGGTTTGGTTTATGGTAATTGCTACCATTAGGGATTGTGATAGGGCTAGGGTTAGAATTAGAGTTAGCATTAGGGTAAGGGTTATGGTTAGGGTAATTGATAGGGTAAGAAATAGATTTAAGGTTAGGAATATGCTTTGAGTTAGGTTAGAGTTAGTGTTAGGACTAGATTTAGGGTTATGTTTAGCATAAAGGTTAGGTTTTGAGCTAGGGTTAGGTTTAGTTTTAGGGTTAGGTCTAGGGATAGGATTATGGTAGGTTTAGGGTTAGGGTGGTGTTTAGAGCTAGGATGAGTCTTAGGATATAAGTCAGGTTAAGGTGTATTTTTAAGGTTATGATTGGGACTCTAATTAGGGCTAGGGTTAGATCTAGGTGTAGTGCTAGAGTTTGGTTTAAGTTATGGTTAGTTTTAGGCATGTTGCTAGGTTTTGTTTCAGTGATATGGTTAGGGTTAGGGGTAGTTTTATGATTAGATTTAGTTATAGGACTAGGGTTCTGGTTAGGTTTAGGATTAAGGCTAGATTTAAGGCTAGGATTAAGGCCAGGTTTTGTGTTAGGTTTAGGGCAAGAATTAGGGCTAAGACTAATGTCAGGTCTAGGTTTATAGTTAGTGATATTTTTAGGGTTAGGTTTATGGCTAGGTCAAATGAAAGTGTTATGTTTAGCGAAAGGGTCAGATTAAGAGCTGGGGTATTATTAGGGTCAGGTCAGTCTTCGTGTTTGGGTTAGGTTAAGGTTTAGGGTTAAGGCTCAAATTAGCATTTAGTTTATAATTAAGGTTAGATAATAGATAGTGTTCAGTTTAGGGTTAGGTTACGTTTAAGGTAATGGATATGGTTAGGGTTTGTTGTAGGTTTAGGGTTAGGCCTAGGGTTAGCATTAGGGTTATGGTTATTGTTAGGGTAACTTATAGGGATAGACGTAGGATTAGGGCTAGGATAATGGTTAGAATTAGGGCTAGAGTTAGGGTTAGGGTCAGGGTTAGGGTGAGGGTTACACTTAGGATTAAGTTTAGGGTTTGAGCTAGGATTTTTGCTTTGGCTAAGATTAATTTAGTGTTTGGTCAAGGGTTATGGTCACAGTTAGTGTAACGGTTAGGGCTAGGGTTATCTCTAGGGTTAGGGTGATAGGTTTAGATGTCAGGTTAAAGATAGGTTTAGGTTAGCATTATGTTTAGTTTTAGGATTAGGGTTAGCGTTTTAGCTAGCTTAGGTTTATGATTAGGATTAGGTTCACTGTTAGTTCCAGGGTTAGGTTTATATTTAGGGTTAGGGTAGGTTTAGCTTTAGATCTAGTGTTATCATTAGGGTTATGATTAGGGTTAGAGTAATGGGTAGGGTTCGAGCTTGGGTTAGGGTTAGGGTTAAGGTTAGGTTTAGGGCTGAGGTTAGGTTTAGGTGTAGACCTTGGTTTAGTGTTAGTGTTAGATTTAGTGTAAGGGTTAGGGTTGAGCTAGGTTTAGGGCTAGGACGAGGGTTAGTTTACAGTCTGGGCTAGGGGAGGGCTAGGGTTAAGTTTAGGGCTAGGGTTATCATTAGTTTTAGGGTTATGTTTAGTGTAATGGATAAAATTAGAACTAGGGTTTGAGCTATGATTACAGCTAGGATTAAGGCTAGAGTTAGGGTGAGGTTTATGATTTTGGCTAGGGTTATTATAGGGTAAGATTTAGGGTTTGAGCTAGGGTTAGAGATAGAATGAGGGTTAGGGTAAGGGTTAGGGCTAGATTTAGGGTTAGAGTTATGCTTAGGGTTAGGTTTAGGGCTGTAATTAGGGCTAGGTTTTGTGTGAGGTTTAGGACTAGTCTTAGGTTTATGGTTAATGTAAGACCTACAGGTAAGGTTATGGCTAGATTTAGACTTCATCAGTGTTAGGATTAGTTTTTGGGTTAGGATAAGTTTTAGAGCTAGGGTTTTTTTTAGGGTAAGTGTCAAGGTTCAGGTTAGGATTAAGTTTAGGTTTAGGTCCAGAATGAGGACTAGGCTTAGGTCTAGCGGTAGAGTTAGTGTTTTGTCTAAATTAAGGGTTATTGTTAGGGCTAAGGATAGTGTTATGTCTATATTTAGGATTAGGTTTAGGTCTAGGGCTAGTGTTATTGTTAGGTTTAGGTTTTAGGTTAATGGTAGGGCTAGTTATAGGTTTTGGATAAGGTTAGGGTCAGGTTTAAACCTAGGTTTAGTGTTAGCATCAGAATAAGGGTCAAGGTTAGAGTTAGGGTTTGGGTTAAGTTTAGAGATAGGATGAGGGTTAGGGTTAGGACTAGTAATAGAGTTAGATTTTTGGGTAGGCATAGAATTAGGGTAAGTACTAGGGTAGCAATAGGGTGAGGGTTTGACTAAGTGTAAGATATAGGATTACATCTAGGATTAGGACTAGTGTTAGGGCTAGGGTTAGGGTTAGGGTTAGGGTTAAAGCTAGGGTTAGGCCTTGGATTAAGGCTAGGTTTTGTGTTAGGTTTAGGGCTATGGCTAATTTAAGAACTGGCATTACAATTTTGGGTAGTTTTAGGGTTAGGTTTAGGGCTACATCAAGTGTTAGGATTAGGTTTATGGATACGGTGATGTGTAGAGCTAGGGTTAGTGTTAATTTCATAGTCAGGATTGGTATTAGTTCTAGGGTTAGGTTTAGGACTCGAATTATCGGTAGGGTTAGGGCTAGGTGTAGGGTTAGGATTTGGTTTCGGTTAAAATTTAGGGTCAGTGAAATGGCTCCGTTTTGCTTGAGAGCTAGGGCTTTGTTTAGGGCTAGTTTTCAAATTAGCATTAGTGTTAGGGTGCAGTTTAGGCTTAGGGTTAGGGTTAGATTTAGAGTTAGGGTTAGATCTAGGTTTAGGGCTACAGCAAAAGTTAGGGCTAGGATTAGGGCTAGGATTTGAGTTATCATAAGGGATAGGTTAGAACTAGGGACAGGGCTAGGGCGAGAGGTAGAGCTAGTCTTAGAGTTAGAGTTAGATTTAGGGTTAGAATTAGGGCTTAATTAGAGCTAGGATTAGAGCTATGGTTAGTATTAAGGCTGAGCCTAGGTTTATGGCTAGGGTTATGGTTATGTTATTGATTAGGTAAGATGTTATAGCTAGCTTTAGAACTAGGGTGAGGGTTAAAATTAGGGTTAGATTTAAGGTTAGGGTTAGGTTTAGGATTAGGACTACGATTAGGGCTAGAGTTTGTTTTATGGTTAGGCTTCATTAGGGCTAGGGCTAAGGTCAGGTCTAGGGTTATGGTTAGAGATAGTTTTAGGGTTAAGATTATTACGGTAGGATTATATTTATGAATATTGTTAGGGTTAATGTTTAGGTTAGGTTTAGGGTAATGTATAAGTTTAGGGTTATGAATAGGTTTAGGGTTATCCTAGGGTTAGCATTAGTGTTAGGATTAGGGTTAGGTTAATGGATAGGGTTTTAGCTCAGGTTAGGGCTAGGTTTATGGTTAGGATTAAGGCTAGGGTTAGGGTTAGGTTTTAGCTTATGTCAGGGCTTAGGGTTAGGGTTAGGATTATGGTACGGGTTAGGGCTAGAATTAGCGTTATGGTTAGGGTTAAAGGTAGTTTTACGGCTCTGATTAGGGATAGGTTTTAGGTAAGGTTAGGACTAAATTTAGGGCTACAGCCCATGTAAGAAATAGGGTTACGATTAAAACTAGTTTAAGGTTAGGTTTAGGGCTAGGTCTAGGGTTAGGTTTAGGTTTAAGTTTGAGTGATGTTTAGAGCTAGGGTTAGTGTTAGGGTCAGAGTCAGGGTCAGGGTTTGTTTTTATGGTTAGGGATAGGACTCGAATTAGAGCTAGGTTTGGGCTAGGTGTAAGCTTAGGGTTTGGTTTATATTAAAGGTTAGGGTTATGGCTATGGCTCGGTTGTTTTGAAGGGCTAGTGCCAGGGTAGGGCTAGTTTTAGGATTAGCATTAGTGTTACGGCTTGAGTTAGTGAGCGGTTTAGCTTAGGGTTAGGGTTAGATTTAGAGTTAGGGTTAGATATAAGATTAGGGTTAGAGCTAGTGTTAGGGATAATGTAAAGGCAAGTGATAGGATTATGATCAGGGATAGGGTTATAACTAGAAATAGGACTAGGGCGAGAGTTAGAGTTAATCTTAAGGCTAGGGTTAGGTTAGATTTAGGGCTAAATTAGGGCTAGAATTAGGTCTAGTGTTTTATTAGGATTAGGCCTAGCTTAGGCTTAGGTTTAGGTTTAGGGATAGGGTTAGGTTTAGGTGAAGTGATGGGGTTAGAGCTTGTTTTCGCACTAGGTCAAAGGGTAGAATTTCAGTTAGGGCTAGGGTTATGGTTTGATTTAGTAATAAGGCTAGGTCTAGGGCTAGAATGAGGGCTAGGGTTTGTTTTAGGCTTATGGCAAGAATTAGGGCTAGGGCTACTGTCAGGTCTAGGCTTACATTAGGAATAGATTGCGGGTTAGATTTATGGCTAGGTCTAGTGTAAGGGTTCGGTTTAGGGTAAGGGTCAGGTTTAGAGCTAGGTGTATTATTAGGGTTAGAATTAGGTTTCGGGTTTGCTTTAGGTTAGTGTTTAGGTTTAGAGGTGGAAATAGTATTAGAGTTTGAGCTACGGTTAGCAATAGGGAAAAAGTTAGGTTTAGGGTTAGGTCTAGTTTATAGTTATGGTTAGGGTTAAGGTTAATGTTAAGGTTAGGTCTAGGGTTATCATTAGGTTTAGGGTATTGTATATGGTTTTATATCATGTTAGGGTTAGGGTTAGGGTTAGGTTTAGGCTTAAGATTAGGGTTAGGCATAGGTTTAGTGTTAGGTTTCGGATAATGGTTAGGGTTTTAGCAAGGGTTAGATCTATGGCACGGGTTAGGTTTATGGTTATGTCTATTGTTAGGGTTAGAGTAGATTTAGGGTAAGGTCTAAGGTTATCATCAGGGTTAGGGTTAGGGTAATGGAGAGGGTTAGAGCTAGGGTTAGGGTTAGGGTTATCATTAAGATTAAGGTTAGAGTTAGTGTAATATGTACACTTAGAGCTAGGGTTAGGGATAGGTTTAAAGTTAGGATTAGGGCTAGGGTTTCGTTTAGGTTTAGGTTTACGTTTAGGCCATGGGTTAGTGTCAGGGTTAGGTTAAGTTTAAGGGTTAGGTATTGAGCTAGTGTTTGGACTAGGACGAGGATTAGGGTCAGTGTTAGTGTGAGGGTTAGTGCTAGGGTTAGAATTAGGTTTAGGGTTAGTGTTGGGGTAAGGGATAGAGTTAGAGGTTGGTTTTGCCTATGATGATGGCTAGTTTCAGGATTAGTGATATGGCTAGGTCTAGTGTTTGGGTTATGTGTTTTGTTAGGATAAGGTTTAGAGCTAGGGTTTTGTTAGGTTAAGGGTCAGTGCTCAGTTTAGGGTAAGGTTTATTGTTAGGGCCAGCATTAGGACTAGGGTTTGGTCTAGGGCTAGGGTTACAGTTTGGGTTAGGTTAAGGGTTATTATTTGGTTATTATTTAAGTTTTTTTTTTTTTTTTTTTTTTTTTTTTTTTTTTTTTTAGTGCTAGGCCTAGAGTTATCACCAGATAAAGGATTAGTTTAGGGTCAGGTTTATACCTATGGTTAGTGTTAGGGTCAGAATAAGTGTCAGGGCTAGGGTTAGGTTTTGGGATGATAGAGCTAGATTGAGGATTAGGGTTTAGACTAGTAATAGAGTTAGGTTTTGGATAAGGCTAAGAATTAGGTTTAGAACTAGGGTAGATTTAGGGTTAGAGTTTGGCTTAGGGTATGGTGTAGGGTTAGCACTAGTGATAGGCTAGGTTTAGGGTTAGGGTTAGGGCTAGGGTTTGGTTTAGGGTTCGGGTTAAACCATAATGATAACCTACACCAAACCCTAGGTTAGAGCTTGAATTGGTACTAGACTAGGTTTTGTGTAAGCTTTACGGGTATGGCTAATATAAGAAGTAGGGATACAATTAGGGCCAGTTTTAGGGTTAGTGTTACGTCTAGGTTTAGTGTTTGGTTAGGTTTAGGGTTAAGGTTATGTTTAGGGTAATTGGATAGGTTAGGGTTAGTGAATGTGTTAGGGTTACGCCAAGGGTTTGTGGTTAGGATTAGGGTTAGGGTTAGGGTAATGGATAGAGTTAGAGCTAGGTTTAGGGCTATGGTTATGGTTAATATTAGTGTTAGGTTTTGTGTTAGGTTTAGAGTTAGTGCATGAATTAAAGTTAAGATTAGGTTCAGGATAAGGGATATGACTTGGTATAGGTTTAGATTTAGTGTTCAAGCTAGGGTTTGGGCTCGGATTAGGGCTGGATTTGGGGTAACATTAGAGCTAGTGTTAGGGATACAGCTAACGTAAGAACCTGGGTTATGATTAAGGCTAATTTTAAGGTTATGGTTAGGGCTATGTATAGTTTTATCATTAGGTTTAAGTTCAGGGTGATGTTTTGAGCTAAGTTTAGTGTTAGGTTCAGAGTCAGTGTCAGGGTTAGTTTTAGGATTGGGGATAGGACTTGAATTAGGGGTAGGTTTAGGACTAGATAAAGGGTTAGGATTTGGTTTATGTTAAGTTTTAGGGTTATTGCTATGGCTCCTTATGTTTTAGGGCTAAGGATAAAGTTAAGAGTAGTTTTACAATTAATGTTAGTGTTATTGCTAGTGATAGGGTGAGTTTAAGCTTAGGGGTACATTTAGAGTTATTGTTAATTCTAGGGTTAGGGCTATGGCTAGGGTTAGGGCTAAGATTAGGTCTAAGTGTTTGGGTAATGGTAAGGGATAGGGTTAGAACTAAGAATAGAGCTAGGGCGATAGTTAGAGTTAGTCTTAAGGCTAGGGTTAGGGTTAAGTTTAGGGCAAAATTAGGGCTATGTTTAAGATTAGGTTTAGGGTTAGGTTTAGGGGAAGGGATAGGGTTATAGCTAGGTTTATGGCTAGGGCGTTGATTAGAATTAGGTTTAGGTTTAGATCTAGGGTTAGGTTTGTGTTAGAATTAAGGCTGATTTGGGGTTAGGATGAGGGCTAGAATTTGTGTTAGGGTTAGGGCAAGTTTTAGGGATAGGAATATTGTCAGGTTTAGGATTATGGATACGGATAGTTATAGGGATAGGCTCAGTTAGGGATAGGGCTAGGGGTAGGGTTAGGTTTTGGGTCTGGTTTAGTGTACAGGTTAGATTTTGAGCTAGGGTTAGTGCTATGGTGAGGGTTAGGTTTAGGATTATGTCTAAGGTTAGATTAACAGTTAAGTTTAGGTTTAGTGTTAGGGTTAGGACAAAGGTTATCTTTATAGGCATGTTAATGTATAGGGTTAGATTTTGGGTTAGGGTTAGGGGTAGTTTTAGGTTTAGGTTTAGTGTTAGGGTTAGGGCTAATATTATCATTAGGTTTAGGGTATTTGTTAGGGTTAGATGTCAGGTTAGGGTTAGAAGTAGTTTTAGATTTAGGGCTATTGTTAGGGTTTGGCTAAGTTTATTGTTAGAGTAGGGTTAGGCTTTTATCTAGGGTTAAGGATATAATGAGGGTTAGGTTTAGGGTTAGGTCTAGGATTAGGTTTACATTTAGGATTAGAGCTAGGGTTATCATTAGGGTTAAGGTTCAGTTAGTGTAATGGATAATTTTAGCGATAGTATTAGGACTAGTGTTAACATTTTGATTAGGGCTAGGATTAGGTTTAGGTTTAGGGATAAGGCTATGGTTAGGTTCAGGGTTTGGTTTTTGGTTTTATCAAGGGTTAGGTCTAAGGCGAGGGTTAGGGTTAGTGTGAGGGTTAGGATTAAAGTAAAGGATAAGGTTAGGTTAGGGTTAGGTTTCCGCTTTAGGCTAGATTTAGGCATATGATTAGGGCTAAATTTTGTGTTAGGTTTAGAGCTAGTTTTAGTGCTATGGTAATGTAAGTGGTATGTTTATGGTTATGGCTAGGTTTAGTATTAGGTTTAGGTTTAGGTTAGGGTCAATTTTATAGCTAGGGTTAGTGATAGTGTCATGGTCTGTGTTTAGGTTAGGGGTAGGGTTAGGGCTAGACCCAGAATTAGGATTGGTTAGGTCTAGAGGTATGGTTAGTGTTTGGCTTAGGTTAATGCTTATCATTAGAGCTAGGACTAGTTTTTTGTTTAGGTCTTGGTTAAAGATATGGCAATATTTACTATTAGGTTTAATCTAGGGCTAGTGTTAGTGTTAGCTTTAGATATAAGGTTATGTGTAGGGCTAGTGTTAGGGTTTGGTTTAGGTTCAGGGTCAGAATAATGGTCAGGGTTAGGGTTAGAATTTGGGTTATGGTTATAACAAGAATGAGGACTAGGGTTAGGACTAGTAATAGGGCTAGGGTTTCTGTTAGATGAAGGATTAGTTTTAGGACTAGGGTTAGCATTAGGCTTGGGGTTTGGCTAGGGTAAAGTATAAGGTTAGAGCTAGGGTTAGAACTAGGGTTCGGGTGAGGTTTAGGGTTAGTGTTAGGGTTAGGGTTTTTGTGAAAGCTAGGGTTAGGGATCAGATTTGGGCTAGGATTGGGTTAGCATTAGGTTTAAAGTTATGGCTAATGGATTATCTCGGGTTATATTTAGAACTAGTTTTACAATTAGGGTTAGGACCAGGTCTAGTGTTAGGTTAAATTATAGGTTTAGGGTGATGTTTAGAGGTAGGGTTAGTGTTAATGTCAGAGACAGGTTTAGGGGTAGTTTTAAGGTTAAGATTAGGACTCAAATTAGTGCTAGGCTTAGGGCAAGATATAAGGTTAGGGTTTAGTTTAAGTAAAAGTTTAGGGTTAGTATTATGGCTCAGTTTTGTTTTAGGGTTAAGCCTATGGTTAGTGCTAGTTTATGATTAGCATTATGGTTAGGACTAGTGTTAGGATTAAGTTTACTTGTAGAATTAGGGATTGATTTAGAGTTATGTTTTCATCTAGGGTTAGGGAAAGGTGTAAGGTTAGGTCTAGGGTTATTCTAGGCTATGGCTAGGAATAAGGTTATGGTAAGTGATGGGTTAGAATTAGAGTTAGGGCTAGGTCGAGAGTTATAGTTAGAATTAAAGCTAGAATTAGGGTTGGGTTTAGGATTAGGGCTAGGGTTAGTGTTAGGGTTAGTTCTAGGGTTAAGGTTAGGGCTAGGTTTACTTTTAGGGTTAGGGTTTGGGTTAGTTTTAGGGTAAGCAATGGGTTATAAGTAAGTTTAGGCCGAAGAAAAGTGTTAGAATTAGGGTTAGGGTTATGATTAAGGCTAGGTTTTGGGCTAGGATGAGAGTTAGTCTTCGTGTTAGGGTTAGGGCTAGGGCTAATATCAGGTATAGGGTTACAGTTAGAGATAGTTTTTGGTTTATGTTTATGATTAGGTCTTCTGTAAGGGTTAGATTTAGGGTAACATTCAATTTTATAGCTCTTTGTATTATTAGGGTCAGTGTTTGGTTTAGGTTAAGGTTTAGGTTTAGGGCTCGAATTAGCATTAGGGTTAGAGTTAGGGTTAGGGTAAAGAATAGGCTTAGGATTAGGGTTCATGTTAGTTTTGGAGCAATGGATAGGTTTAAAGATTGTGATAGGGCAAGGGTTAAGCCTAGGGTTAGCATTAGGGTTAGGATAATGTTTAGGGTAATGGATAGAATTAGAGCTAGGGTTAGGGCTAGGGTTATCATTAGGATTAGGGCTAGGGTGAGGGTAGTTGTTACAATTAGAGCTATGGTTAGGGCTATGGTTAATGTTAGGATTAGGGCTAGTGTTAGATTACAGTTTGGGATAGGCCTAGGGTTATGTTAAGGGTTAAGGTTAGGCTTTGAGATAGGGTTATGTCTGAAGTGAGGCTTAGGGTTAGGGTTAAGGTTAGGGCTAGGGTTAGGTTTAGGGTTACACTTAGGGCTATATTCAGGCCTAAAATAAGGGCTAGGTTTTGTGTTAGTTTAGGCCTAGGTTGAGGGCCATAGGTAATGTAATAGCCAGTGTTATGAATAGGGCTAGTTTTATGTTTCAGGTTATAGCTATGTCTAGTGTTAGGATTAGGTTTTGGTTTAGGTTGAGCTTTGGAGCTAGGATTATGTTAGGGTCAGGTCCAGGTTTCAGGTTAGAGTTAGTGTTGGGTTTAGTGTCAAAATTAGGACAAGGATTAGGTCTACAGGTAGGATTAGTGTTTGGGTCAGGTTAAGGGTTATTGTTATGTCTAGGGCTAGGTTGTTGTTCAGGTCTAGGCCTAGGGTTAGCATTAGGATTAGGGTTAGCTTAGGGCAAGAGATAGGATTAGAGCTAGGATTAGGGCTATGTTTACGGTTAAGTTTAGGGCTAGTGTTATGTTTAGGTTTAGGGTTAAAGCTAGGATTAGGTCTTGCATTAAGGCTAGGTTCTGGTTAAAGTTAGGGCTAGTTTTAGAGTTATGGCCAATTTATGGCCTAGGGTTACAATTTGGGGTATTTATAAGATCAGGGTTAGGACTAGGTCTAGTGTTAAGCTTATGTATAACGTTTAGAGCTAAGGTAAGTTTTAGGGTCAAATTCAAGGTCAGAGTAGTTTTTGGATTAGGGTTTGGACTCGAATTAGGGCTAGGGATAGGGCTATGTGTAGGGTTACGTTTTGGTTTAGGTGAAGTTTTAACATTAGGGCTATGGCTTGGTTTTGTTTTAGTGCTGGGGCTATGGTTAGGGCTAGTTTTAGGCTTAGCATTAGGTTTAAGGCTAGTGTTAGGTTTAGGTTTAGGCTTACAGTTAAAGTTAGATTTTGATTTAGGATTCAATCTAGGATTAGGTCTAGGACTAAGGATAGGGCTACTGTTAGGTCTTGGTTTATGGCTAGGATTAGGGTTATGGTAAAGGATAGGTTTGGAACTAGGAATAGGGCTAGGGTGAGAGTGAGAGTTAGTCTTACAGCTAAGCTTAGAGTTTGGTTAGGTATAGAGCTTAATTAGGGCTAGTAATAGGGCTAGGTTAATGGTTATGTTTAGGCCTAGGGTTAGTTTTAGGCTTAGAATTAGGTTTAATGTAAGCAGTTGGGTTCGAGCTAGAGATAGGGCTAGGGTGAAAGTTAGAGTTAGGGTTAGGGCTAGGGTTACATTAGAGTTATGATTAAGGCTAGGTTTCGGGCTAGGATGAGGGCTAGGGTTTTGGTTAGGGTTAGGGCTTGGATTAGTGTTAGGGTGAATGTCAGATCTAGGGTTATGATTAGGGATAGTTTTATGGTTAGGTTTAAGGCTATGTTTAGTGTGAGTGTTAGGTTTAGGTTAAGGGTCAAGTTTAGAGATATGGGTATTATTAGGGTCAGGGTCAGTTTTAGGGTTTGGTTTAGGTTAGGGTTTAGGGTTAGGGCTCAAACTAGTGTTAGGGTTTGGGTTAGGGTAAGGATAGGGTTTGGTTTAGGGTACAGGTTAGATTTAGCATAATGGAGCAGGTTATTTTTAGGCATATGGTTAGATTTAGGCCTAGGGTTAGCAGCATAATTAGGGTTTTGTTTAGGATAATTGATAGGTTCAGAGCTAAATTTAGGGCTAGGGTTATGTATAAGATTATGGCTAGGGTTAGGGTTAGGATTATGTGTTTGGTTTCTGTTAAGGTTAGGGCTAGAATTATGGCTAGAGCAAATGTCAGGTCTAGGGTTATGTTGAGGGTTAGTTTTTGGGTTAGGTTTATGGCTAGGTCTAGTATAAGCATTAGGTTTAGGGTTAGGTTCAGGGTTAAAGCTAGGTATATTATCACGGGAAGTGTCAGAGTTAGGGTTTGTGTTAGGTTAAGGTTTAGGGTTATAGCTTGAATTAGCATTAGTGTTAGGGTTAGGTCAATAATAGGGTTAGGTTTAGGGTTCAGTTTAGGTTTAGGTTAATGAAATAGATTATGGTTAGAGATAAGTTTAGGGTTAGGACTAGGGTTACTATTAGAGTTATGGTTATGCTTAGAGTAATGGATAGGGTTAGAGATAGTGATATGGCTAGGGTTATGGTTAGAATTCTGGCTAGTGTTAAGGTAAAGTTTAGGGCTAGGTTATGTGTTATTGTTAGGTTTAGAGTTATGATTATAGCTAGGGTTAAGGCTTGGATTAGGGCTTGGTTTGGGGTTTGGTTAGGGCTTGGGTAAGGGCTATGTCTAATGTATAAACTAGTGTTGCAATGAGCACTAGTCTTAGGGTTAGGGTTAGGGCTAGGGCTAGTGTTATGGTTAGGTTTAGGGCTAAGATGAGGTTTAGAGCAAGGGCTATTGTTAGGGTCAGTGTCAGAGTCAGGGATTTTTTAGGGTTAGTGTTAGAACTCGAATTAGGGCTAAAGTTAGTACTAGGTGTATTGTGAGGGTTTGGTTTAGTTAAGGGTTAGGGATATAGGTTGATGTTGTTTTAGGTCTATGGCTATGGTTACAGGTAGATTATGGATTAGCATCAGGGTTAGGGTTAGTGTAAGGTTGAGGTATAGGCTTAGGGTGAGGGTTAGATTTAGAGTTAGGATTAGATCTAGTGTTAGGGCTAGGGCTAGAGCTAGGGTGAGTGTGAACATTAGGGTTATCGTAACGAATATGGTTAGAACTAGGGATATGGCAAGGGTGAGAATTAGAGTTAGTCATAGTAATAGTCTTAGGGTTAGGGTTAGGGCTAGGGTTAGGGCTAAATTAAGGCTAGGATTAGGGCTCGGGTTAGTGTTAGGTTTAGGCTAAATTAGGGATAGTATTAAAGCTAGGGTTAGTGTTAGACCAAGGAGTTGTGCTAGAGTTAGTGTTATCATTGGTGTTAATTTTAAGTTTAGGGGAATGAATGGGGTTATAGCTAGCTTTAGGACTAGGGTGAGGGTTAGAATTAAGATTAGGCCTAGGGTTATGTTTCAGTTTAGAATTAAGGCTAGGTTTAGGGCTAGGTAAAGGGCTAGGGTTTCTCTTAGATTTATGGCTAGGACCAGGTCTAGGGCTAATATCTGGTCTTGGGTTAATATTAAGCATAGTTTTAGGGTTAGGTTATGGCTATGTCTAGTGTAAGAGTCTGGTTTAGATTAAAGGATAGCTTTAGGGCTAGGGTTATTATTAGGGTCAGCTTCAGGGTCAGGGTTATCATTTGGTTTAGCTAAAGGTTTAGTGTTAGGGCTCGAATTAGCATTAGGTTTAGGATTAGGGTTAGTATAATGGATAGGGTTTAGTTTAGGTTTCAGTTATGGTTCAGGGTAATGGATGTGTTAGGTTTAGCGATTGGGTTAGGATTAGCATTAGGGTTAGGGTTATGTTTAGTGTAATGGGTAGGTTAAGAGATAGGGTTAGGGCTAGGTTATGGTTTGGATTAAGTCTAGGATTAGGGCTCGGTTTAGGGATAGGGTGAGGGTGTGATTTGGGGTAAGTTTTAGGGTTAGGGTATGTGTTAGGTTTAGGGCTACGGTTATGGTTAGGTTAGGGTAAGGGTTAGTGTTTGAGCTAGGGTTAGGGCTAGGGTGAGGTTTAGGTTTAGGTTTAGGTCTAGGTTTACCTTTATGGTTAGAGTTAGGTTTAGTGTTAGGGATAGGGTTTTAATTATGATTAGGGTTAGGGTTATGGTAATGGATATGGTTAGAGCTAAAATTCAGGCTAGGTTTAATGTTAGGAGTAGGGCTAGGTTTAGGGTTATTGTTTAGGATAGAGCTAGGGTTATGTTTGTGTAAAGTTTAGGCTTTGAGCTAGGGTTAGGTCTAAGGCAAGGCTTGGGTTAGGCCTAGGTTTAGGGCTAGGGTTAGGATGAGGGTTATGCTTAGAGCTAAATTTAAGCCTAGGATTAGGCCTAGATTTGTGTTAGGTTTAGGGCTACGGTTAGGACTTTGTGTAATGTAAAATCTAGGGTTATGTTTAGGGGCTAGTTTTAGGGTTAGTGTTATGGCTAGGTCTAGTGTTAGGTCTAGGTTTTCGGTTAGTGTCAGGTTTAAAGCTAGGTTCAGTGTTAGAATCAGGGTCAGTTTTTGGGATAGGTTTAGGGTTAGGGTTAGATCCAGAATTAGGACTAAGTTTAGGTTTTGGTGTAGTGTAAGTGATCAGATTAGTTTAAGGGTTATTGTTAAGGCTAGTGCTACGTTTTTGTTTAGGTCTAGGGCTACAGTTATAGCTATATTTAGGATTAGCTTTGTGTCTAGGTCTAGTGTTAGGCTTAGGTATAGGTATAATGTTATCAGCAGGGCTAGTGTTAGGGTTCAGTTTAGGTTTAGGTTCAGGTTTAGACCTAGGATTATTGTTAGGGCCTAATGAGGATCAGGGTTAGGTTTAGAGGTAGAATGAGGGCCAGGGTAAAGACTAGTATTATGGTTAGAGTTTAAATTAGGATAAGGATTAGGATTAGGACTAAGATTAGCATTTGGTATAGGGTTTGGCTTACTGTAAGGAATAAAATTAGAGATAGAGTTAGGGCTAGTGTTACGATTAGGGTTAGGCCTAGAACTAGGGTAAAAGCTAGTATTAGGACTCAGATTAGGTATAGAATTTGTGTTACAGTTAGGTCTACTGTTAGAACAATGACTATTGTACAAACTAGGATTATGATTAAGGCTAGATTTAGGGTTAGGTTAACGCTAGATATAGTGTTAAAGTTAATTTAAGGTTAGGTTGTTGTTTAGAGCTAGGATTAGTGTTAGGGTCAGGGTCAGGGTTAGTTTTAGAGTTAATTTTAGGGTTAGTTTTAGGGTTGAGGTTTGATTTAGGATAAGGGTTAGGAATGGGGCTATGGCTTGGCTTTGGTTTATGGCTAGGGCTAGAGAAAGGGGACGTTTTAGGATTAACATTATGGTTATAGGGAGATTTAGGGTTTGGTTTAGGCTTATTGATAGAGTTAAATTTAGACTTAGGTTTAGATTTAGATTTAGGCTTAGATCAAGGATTACAATTAAGACTAACCATAGAACTAGTGCTGGGGCCAGGGCAAGAGTTAGAGTTAGTCTTATGGCTAGTTTTAGGGTTAGGGTAGGATTAAATAAAGGCTAGGATTAGCACTAGGCTTTGTGTTAGGCCTAGGTTTAGGGCAAGGTTTAGGGATAGTTTTAGGGTTATGTTTAGTTTTTGGGTACAAGATGAGTTTATAGGTAGGTTTAGGCCTATGTTGAGGAATAGAATTAGGGTTAGGGCTCTGTTTAAGGTTCAGGTTAGGATTAAGCCTAGGTTTAGGGCTAGGATTATGGCTAGGGCTAACTTCAGGTCCAGTGTTATGGTTAAAAATTGTTTTAGGGTTAGGTTTATGGTTACATTTAGTGTAAGGGTTAGGTTTAGGGTTAGGGCCAGGTTTAGAGCTAAGGGTATTCTTAGGGTCAGGGTCACGATTAGTGTTTTGGATAGGTTAATGCTTAATTTTAGGGCTGAAATTAGCATTAGATTTAAGATTAGGGTAAAGATAGTGTTAGCTTTAGGTTCCAGATTAGGTTTAGGGTAATGGATAGGGTTAGGATTAAGGATACAGTTAGGTTTAACCCCAGGTTTAGAATTAGGGTTAGGATTATGGTTAGGGTAATGGATAGGGTTAGAGATAGGGGTATGGCTAGGGTTATTTTTTACGATTATTGATAGGGTAAGGCTTAAGGTTAGGGTTAGGGCTAAATCTAGGTTTATGCCTAGGATTATAGTTACAATTAGTGATACGGTTAGGGTTAGGGTTAAATCTAGGGATAGTGCTTGGAATAAGGCTAGATGTTGGGTTAAGGTAAGGCTAGGTTTAGATAACGACTAATGTAAGTACCAGGGTTGTGATTAGGGCTAATTTTAATGTTAGGGTTAGGGCTAGGTCTATTGTTAGGTTTAGGTATAGGGTAGGGTGATGTTTAGAGTTAGGGTTATTGTTAGGTCAGAATCAGGGTCAGTGTTACTTTTAAGTTTTGGCTTAAAACTTGAATTAGGGCTAGAGTTGTGGCTAAGTATAGGGTTAGGGCTTAGTTTATATTAAGGTTTAGGGTTTGGTCTATTGCTTAGTTTTGTTTTAGGGCTAGGGTTAGTGCTAGTTTTAGGATTAGCCTTAGGATTAGGGCAAGGGTTAGGTTTAGGTTTAGTCTAAGGGTTAGGGTTAGATTTAGAGTTAGGGTTAGATCTAGAATTGCTGCTATGCCTATGAATAAGGCTAGTGTTAGATCTGTGGTTTGGGCTAGGTTTAGGGTTCTTATAAAGTATAGGGTTAGTAATAGTGTTAGGACTAAGGTGAGAGTTAGAATTAGTCTTTGAGCTACAGTTAGGCTTAAGGTTCTGTATAGGGCTAGATTAAGTCTAAGATTAGGGCTAGGGTTATAGTGAAGCCTAAAACCTAACCTGAAACCTACACCTAACACTATCTTTAACCCTAATCCCAACTCTAAATTTAGGCCTAGGGTTATGGTTAGGGTTATAATTAAAGCTATGTTTAGGGCTACGATAAGGGCTAAGGTTTGTTTTAGGGCTAGGGCTAGTGTCATGGCTAGGGCTAATATCAGGTCTAGTGTTATGCTTAGGGATAGTTTTAGGGTTAGTTTTATGGCTAGATCTAATGTAAGGGTTAGGTATATGGTAAGAGTGAGGTTTAGACCTAGGGGAATTGTAAGGGTCAGTGTCAGTGTTAGGGTTTTATTTAGGTTTGAGTTTAGTATTAGGGCTCAAATTAGCATTAGTGTTAGGGTTAGAGTAATGATTAGATTAGTTATAGGGTTCAGGGTAGGTTTAGGGTAACTGATAAGTTTGGAGATAGTTATATGTTTAGGATTAGGCCTAGGGTTAGAATTAGGGTAAGATTTATGTTTAGGGTAATGATACAGTTAGACTTAAGTTTAGGGCTAGAGTTATGGTTAGGATTAGGTCTTGATTTAGGATTAGGTTGAGAGTTAGAAGTAGTGTTTGGTTAAGGTTATGTTTAGTGTAAGAGTTAGGTTCTGAGCTATGATTAGGGCTAGGCTGAGAGTTAGATTCAGGGTTAGGTCTAGGGATAGGATTATGGTAGGTATTGGGTTAGGGTTATGGGTACGATTAGACCAAGGATTAGTGGTAGGGTGAGTAAAAGGGTCAGGGTTAGTGTTAGGGTTTTGGATAGGGTTAGATTTAGAATGAGGACAAGGGTAAGGGCTATTAATATGGTTAGTGTTTTGGTTAGCCTAAGGATTAGTAATAGGTTTAGGGTTACCGTTAGGTTTAGGGTTTTGCTTAGGGTAAGGGATTGGTTTAGAGCTAGGTTTAAGGCTATGGTTACGGTTAGAGTTAGTGTTAAAGCTAGGTTTAGGACTCGGATTAGGCCTAGGTTTTGTGTTAGGTTTAAGGCTAAGGTTAGGGCAATTGCTAATGTAAGAACTAGGGTTAGCATTAGGGTTAGTTTTAGTGGTAGGGTATGGGTTAGGTTTAGTGTTAGCGTTAGGTTTAAGGTTAGGGTGATATTTATAGCTAGGGTTCATGTTAGGATACCAATCAGGGCCAGGCTTAGTTTTAGGGTTAGAGTTGGGACTCGAATTAGATCTAGGGTTATTGTTAAAGTTCAGTTTAAGGTGAGAGTGGTGTTTAGAGATAGAGTGAGTGTTAGAATATGAGTCAGGGTCAGGGATGTTTTTAAGGTTAGCATTAGGACTCGAACTAGGGCTAGGATTAGGTCTAGTAGTAGTGTTTTGGTTTGGTTTCAGTTAAGGTTTAGAGTTAGGGCTAACTTTCGGTTTTGTTTTAGTCCTAGGGTTAGGGTTAGGGCTAGTGTTAGTGTTAGTCTTAGGCTTAGTGTTTGGTTTAAATTTGGAATCAATGTGAGATCTAGGGTTAGAGCTAGAACTAAGGATAGGACAAGTGTTATGGCTATGTTTAGAGTTATGGTAAGTGATAGGGTTAGATTTAGGGATAGGGCTAGATAGAGAGTTAGTCTTAGGGCTAGGGTTAGGATTAGGGTTAGGGATAGGGCTAAATTATGGCTAGAATTAGGGCTAGGTTTAGTGTTTAGTTTAAGCCTAGGGTTAGGGTTAGGGGTTTGAATTAGAGTTTAGTTTTAGAGTTAGGGCAAATTGGGGGTAAGGGATGGCTTTATAGCTAGGTATAGAAGTAGGGTGGGGGTTATAATTAGACTTAGGGCTGTGGTTAGGGTTAGGGTTATGATTAAGGCTAGGTTTAGATCTAGGATGCTGGCTAGGGTTATTATTATTATTATTATTATTATTATTATTATTATTATTATTATTATTATTTTAGTGTTAGGGATAGGATTAGTGCTAGGGCTAATTTCAGGTCCAGAATTATGGTTAAAGATAATTTTATGATTAGGATTACGGGTACGTCTAATGTAAGGGTTAGGATTAATGTTAGCATAAGGTTTAGAGTTAGGGGTATTATTAGGGTCAAATTCTGTGGTAGGGATTGGGGTAGGTTATGGTTTAAAGTTAGAGCTCAAATTAGCATTAGGGTTAGGGCTACAGTTTTGGTAATGTATAGAGTTAGAAATAAGTTTAGGGCTGGGGTTTTGGTTATGATTAGTGCAAGGTTTTGGGTTAAGTTAGTGCTAGGATTAGGGTTATGGCTAATGTAAGAACTAGAGTATGATTACCGCTAATTTTAGTGTTTTAGGGCTAGGTTTACTGTTAGGTTCAAGTTTTGGGTTATGGTGATATTTAGATATTGGTTTAGTGTTATGGTCAGATTAAGGGTTAGAATTAGTTTTAAGGTTTGGCTTAAAATTCAAATTAGAGCTGGGGTTAGGGTTAGGTGTAGGGTTAGGCCTTGGTTTAGGTTAAGGTTTAGGGTTAGAGCTTTGACTCAGTTTGTTTTTAGGGCTAGGGTTAGGGTTATTGAAATTTTAGGATTAGTGTTAGGGTTAGGGCTATTCTTAGATTTAGGCTTAGGATTTGGTTTAGGGTTAAATTTAGAGTTAGGTTTGTATCTAAGGTTAGTGCTAGGGCTAAAGATAGGGCAAGGATTAGGACTAGGATTTGGGATAGGGTTAGGGTTATAGGAATGTATAGGTTAGAATGAGTGATAGGGCCAATGTGAGAGTTAGAGTTATTCTTAGGGCTAGGGTTAGGGTTAGGGTTAAGAATAGGGCTAAATTATGGCTAGGGTTAGTTTTAGGCTAGGGTTAGAGCTAGTTTTAGAATTAGCATCAGGTTTAGGGCTAGTTTTAGGCTTAGGCTTCGAGTTAGGGTTAGATTTAAAGTTAGGTGTTGATCTAGTGTTAAAGCTAGGGCTAAGGATAGGGCAATTGTGACAAAAAGGGTTAGGGTTAGAGTTGGGGTTACATTTAGGGTAACCTATCTGGTTTTTTTGGTTTCACATTATGCCTAGGATTATCAATAAGGTTAGGTTTAAGTTTGGAGTAAAGTGTAGGTTTAGAGCTAGGTTTAGGTCTAGAGTTAAGGTTAGGATCATGGATAGTGTTAGGGTTCGATTGAGGGATAGGTGTAGGTTTATGTATAGAATAATGTTTAGGCTTTGAGCTAGGATTAGGACTAAGGCGAGGGTTAGGGCTAGTGTTGGGTTTAGGGTTATGTTTAAGGCTTGATTTAGGCCTAGGATTAGCTCTAGGTTTTGTGTTAGGTTTAGGCCTAAGGTTGGGGTTATGGGTAATGTAAGAGCTAGGGTTATGTTGAGGGCTACTTTTAGGGTTAGGTTTATAGCTAGGTCTAGTATTAGGTTTAGATTTTTGGGTAGGGTCAGATTTAGAGATAAGTTTACTCTAAAGGCAGGGTCAGTGTTTGGGTTACAGTTAGTGTTAAGGTTCCAGCCAGAATTAGGACTATGTTTAGGTCTAGAGTTATGGTTAGTGTTTGAGTTAAGTTAAATATTAATGTTAGGGCTAGGGCTAGGTTTATGTTTAAGTCTAGAACTAGAGTTAAGGTTAGATATAGGATTTGGTTTAGGTCTAGGGCTAGTGTTAGGGTTTGGTCTGGGGTTAGGGTCAATTTTAGACCTAGGGTTAGTGTTAGGGTCAGAATAAGTGTCAGGGTTAGCATTAGGGTTTGGGATAGTGTTAGAGCTAGAATGAGGGCTAGGGTTAGGACTATTAATAGGGTTAGGGTTTTGGTTAGCCTAAGGAATAGAGATAGGCCTAGGGTTACCATTAGGTTTAGGGTTTTTCTTAGGTTAAGGGATAGCCTTAGAGCTAGGGTTATTGCTAGAGTTAGTGTTAAATATAAGTTTAGAGCTCGGATTAGGGCTATTTTTTGGATTAGGGTTAGGGGTAAATTTGGGCATTGGCTAATGTAAGAGCCAGGGTTACAATTAGGGTTAGTTTTAGGGTTAGGGTTAGGGGTAGGTCTAGTATTAGGTTTAGGATTAAGTTTAGGGTAATATTTAGAGCTAGGTTATTGTTAGGATATGAGTCAGCATCAGGGATAATTTTAGCCTTAGGGTTAGGACTCAAATAATGGCTAGGGTTACTGTTAGTGTATGGCTTGAGGTGAGGGCCTTGTTTAGAGCTAGGATGTTTGTTAGGTTATCAGACATGGTCAGGGTTACCATTAAGGTTAGGGTTATGACTTGAATTAGGGCTAGGGTTACTGTTAGGATTTGATTGATTTTAGGGTAGTCTTTGGAGCTATGTTTAGGGTTAGGATATGTGTCAGGTCAGGGTAAGTTTTAAGGTTAGGGTTACGACTCAAATTAGGTCTCAGGTTATGTCTAGGTGTAGTGTTAGGGTTTGAGTTAAGTTAAGGTTTAGGGTTAGGGCTGTTGTTCAGTTTGGTATTAGTCCTAGGTTTATAGTTTGGGCTACTTATAAGATTAGCATTAGGGTTAGGTCTAGTGTTAGTGTTAGGCTTAGGCTTTGGGTTAGGGTTAGATTTGGATTTAGCCTTAGATCTAGGATTATGGCTAGAGTTAGGGCTAGGGTTATTGTTACGGTACAGATAGGGGGCAAAAGGGCTCGGGCTAGGGTGAGAGTTGGAGTTAGTCTTAGGCCTAGGGTTTTGGTTAGTTTTAGGAGTAGGGCTAAGTTAGGGCTAGGATAAGGGCTAGGGTTAGTGTTCAGCTTAGGCCTAGTGTTAGGGCTAGAGTTATAGTTAATTTTAGGGTAAGGTGTGATGTTATAGCTAGGTTTAGAGGTAGGGTGAGGATTAAAGTTAGGGCTAGGGCTAGGTTTAGGATTAGGGTTATGATTAAGGCTAAGTTTATGGCTAGGATGAGGGATAGGGTTTCTTGTAGGGTTAGGTCTAGAATTAGGGCTAGGGCTAATGTCAGGTCTAGTGTTACAGTTTGGGGTAGATTTAGTGTTAGGTTTGTGTCTAGGTCTAGTATAAGTGTTAGGCTTCAGGTAAGGGTAAGGTTTAGATCTAGGTGTATTTTTAGGGTCAGGATCAGGGTTAGGGTTTGTTTTAGGTTAAGGTTTAGGGATAGGGCTAAAATGAGCATTAGGATTATGCTTAGGGTTAGGGTAATTGACTAGGTTTAGGTTTCAGGGTAGGTTTAGGGCAATGGAGAGTTTTAGGGTTAGCAAAATGATAAGGGTTATACCTAAGGTTAGCATAAGGATTAGGGTTATCATAAGGATAATATATAGGGAAAGAACTATGTTTATGGCTAGGATTTGGTTAGGATCAGGGCTAGAGTTAGGTTAGGTTTTGGGTTAGGGCTATTATATCTAACTTATGGTGGGTTTAGGGTTAGACTTAGGGTAAATGTCAGGTTTTGAGCTAGGTTTAGTTCTAGGAAGATGGTTACGTTTAGTGTTATGGTCAGGGTTATGTTTAGGGTTAGGGCTAGGGTTTTCACTAGGTTTAGGATTAGGTTTAGGGTAATACATTGGGTTAGATGTAAGGTTAGCTTTATGGTTAAGGTTAGGTTTAGATTTAAGTTTAGTTTTAGGGCTAGGTTTACTGTTGGTTCTGGGGTAAGTTTTAGGGTTTGAGTTAGGTTTAAGGCTATGGCAAGGTTTAGGTTTAGGATTAGGTCTAGTGTTAGGTTTATGATTTGTTAGGTTAGGGTTTCATTTAGGGTAGGGATGGGGTTATCATTAGTTTTAGGGTTAGAGTTAGGGTAATGGCTGGAGTTAGAGCTATTGTTAGGTCTAGTATTAAGTTTAGGATTAGGTCTATGGTTAAGGTTATGTTTATGGATAGTGCTAGTGTTATGTTTATGTTATGGGTTAGGCTTTGAGCTAGGGTTATGACTAATGTGAGTCTAGTTTTGGGGTTATGGTAAAGACTAGGGTTAGGGTTAGGGTGAGGGTTTTGCTTAGGGTAGGTTTAGGCCTCAATCAGGGTTAGGGTTATTTAAGGTTTGTGTTTGGTTTAGGTCTAGTGTTAGTGCTATGTGTAATGTAAGATCTAGGGTTCTGATTAGAGCTAGTTTTACAATTAGGGTTACAGCTAGGTCTATTGTTAGGTTTAGCTTTTGGGTTTAGAATTAAGGTTACAGCTTGGTCTAGGGTCAGGTTTACAGCTAGGTTTAATGTTAATGTCAGGGCCAGTGTTCAGGTTAAATTTAGGATTAGGTTGATAGCCAGAATAGGACTAGGGTTAAGTATAGTGGTAGAACTAGTGTTTGGTTTAGGTTAATGGTTATTGTTAGAGCTTGCACTAAGTTTTTGTTTAGGTCAAGGGCTAGAGTAATAGCTAGATTTAGGATTAGTTTTAGGTCTGGCACTAGTGTTACGTTTAGGTATAAGTTTACTGGTAGGGCTAGTTTCAGGGTTCGGTTTCGGTTTAGGGTCAGGTTTAGACATATAATTAGTTTAGGGTCAGGTTAGGATGAGGATTTGGGTTAGGGTTAGATCTAGAAAATGAGAGCTAGTGTTAGGAGTAGTAATAGGATTATGGTTTGGGTTTGGCTAAGGATTAGGATTAGGACTAGAGTTAGCATTATGAATATGGTTTGGCGTAGGTAATGGTTAGGATTAGAGCTAGGGTTAGGGCTAGGATTAGGGTTAGGTTTAGGGCTAGTTTTAGGGTTAGTGTTAGGGTTAAATCTAGTGTTAGGGCTCGAATTAGGGCTATTTTTAAGTTAGAGTTAGGGCTAGGGTTTGGCTAAGGCCAATGTAAGAACTAGGGTTACGATTATGGTTAGTTTTAGAGTTAGGGTTTCGGCTAGGTCTAGTGTTAGCATTAGTTTTAGGGTTAGGATGATATTTAGAGCTAGGTTTTGTGTTTGGATATGAGTTGGGGGAGGGTTAGTTTTAGGCCTAGGACTCAAATTAGAGCTCAATTATGGCTAGTTATGGGATATGGTTTTGTTTATGTTAAGAATTATGGTTAGAGCAATGGCTTGGTTTTGTTTTGGGGCTAGGGCTTAGATTAGGGCTAGTTTTAGGATTAGCAATAGTGTTAGAGCCTGCTGTAGAATGAGGTTCAAGCTTAACATTAGGGTTAGATTTAGAGTTATGGTTAGAATAGGGATAGGGGTATGGCTAAGTTTAGGGCTCAGGCTAGGGCTATTTTGAGGGTTACGGTAATGAATAGGGTTATAAATAGAAATAGGGCTAGGGTGTGAATTAGAGTTTATCTTAGGGCTAGAATTAGGGGTAGCATTAAGTTTAGGGTTCAAATATGGCTAGGATTAGTGCTATGATTAGTGTTAGGGTTAGGCCTGTAATTAGGGCTAGGGTTAGGGTTAGTTTTAGGGGAAGGGATGGGGTTATATAGCTAGGTTCAGTGCTAGGGCAAGGGTTATATTTAGGTGTAGGGCTAGGGTTCGGGTTTGGCTTAGGATTAAGTCTAGTTTTAGGGCTAGGATAAGGGCTAGGGTTTGTGTTAAGGTTGGGGTTAGGATTAGGCCCAGGGATAATGTCAGGTCTAGGGTTATGGTTTGTGATAGTGTTAGGGATAGGTTTATGTCTAGGTCTACTGTAAGGGTTAGGTTTAGTGTAGTGGTAAGGTATAGAGCTAGGTTATCATTAGGGTCAGACTATGGGTTAGTGTTAGGTTTGGTTTAAGGTTTAAGATTAAGGCTCAAATTAGCATTAGGGTTAGTGTTGGGTTAGAGTAATGGATAGAGTTAAATTTACATTTCAGGTTAGTTTTAAAGTAATGTATAGGGTTAGTGTTAGGGATAAGGTTAGGGTTAGGCCTAGGGTTGGCATTTGGATTAGGCTAACAAAATGAATAGGTTTAGTGCTAGCATTAGGGCTTAGGTTAATGTTAGGATTAGCACTATGGTTTGGTTTACTCCTTGGGTTAGTGTTAGGGTTCAGTTAGGGCAAGTGTTAGGGATTGAGCTAAGGTTAGGGCTAGGGTTAGTGTTATGGTAAGAATCAAGGCTATGGTTAGGGTTAGGGTTAGGGTTAGAGCTAGCGTTAGCATTAGGGTTAGGGTTATGTTTAAGGTAATTCATAAACTTTGAGCTAGGATTTGGGCAATGGTTACACTTAGGATTAGGAATCGGGTTACGGTTAGTTTTAGAGCAAGGGTTATGTTTAGAGTAATGGTTAGAGTTTGAGCTAGGGTTAGGGCTAGCAAAAGAATTAGGTTTAGGGTTTGTGCTAGGGTGGGGGCTTAATATTATGCTTAGGTCTAGGTTTAGGGCTTGTATTAAGGCGAGGTTTTGTGTGAGGTTTATGGCTAGTGTTATGGCTATGGGTAATGTAAAAGCTAGGGTTATGGTTATGGCTAGTTTTTTGTGTTAGAGTTATAGATATGTCTAGTGTTAGGCTTAAGTTTTGGCGTAGGATAAGTTTTAGAGCTAGGGTTTGTGTTAGGGTAAGCGTCAGTGTTCGGGTTACCATTGGGTTTATGGTAAGGGCCAGAATTAGTACTAGTGTTAGGTCTAGCGCTAGGGTTAGCCTTTGCATTAGGTCAATGGTTATTTTAGGGTTAGGGCTAGGTTTTTTTTTTAGGACTAGAGTTGTAGTTATGGCTATATTTAGGATTAAGTTTATGTTTAGTGCTATTGTTATGGTTAGTTTTAGGTATAGGTTAATGGTAGGGCTAGTGTTAGGTTTCGGTTTAGTGTTAAGGCCAGGCTTTGACCTAGGGTTAGTGTTAGGGTCAAAATAAGGTTAAGGTTTAGTTTTAGGCTTCAGGTTAGGGTTAGAGATAGAATGAGGGCTAGGGTTAGGAATAGTATAGAGTTAGTGTTTGGGGTAAGCTAAGGTTTAGGGTTAGAATTAGGGTAGCATTAGGGTGAGAATTCAGCGTAGGGTAAGGAATAGGTTTAGAGCTAGGGTTTGTGTTAGTGTTAGGGTTAGGGTTAAGATTAGGGTTAAAGCTAGTGTTGAGGCTCAGATTAGTGCTAGGTTTTCTGTTAGAGTTATGGCTGTGGCTAATATAAGAACTAGCTTATGTTTAGGGATAGTTTTAGGGTTAGGATTAGAGCTAGGTCTCTTTTTTGGTTCAGATTTAGGGTTAGGGTGATGTTTACAGTTAGGATTAGTTTTAGATTCAGAGTTAGAGTCAGTACTAGTTGTAAGGATAGGGTTCAGACTAGGTGTAACATTAGTATTTGGTTTAGGTTATGGGTTAGTATTAGGACAATAGCTCAGATTTGTTTGTGGGCTATGGCTAGGGTTAGGGCTAGTTTTCAAATTAGAATTATGATTAGGGCTAGTGTTAGGGTGAGGTTTAGTTTTGGAGTTAGGGTTTGATTTAGAGTTATGGTTAGTTCTAGGTTTAGGACTATGGCTAGGGTTAGGGCTAATGTTACGGCTAATATTAGGGTTAGGCAGTAGATAAGGTTGGTACTAGATATAGGTCTAGGGATAGAGTTAGGGTTAGTCTAAGAGCTAGGTTTAGAGTTAGGGTTACAGTTAGCAACAAATTAGGGCTAGGATTAGAGCTATGGTTAGTGTTAAGATTAGGCCTAATGTTAGCATATTGTTTGTGTTAGTGATAGCGTTAGGGTTAGTGTTAGGGGAAAGGATGGGGTTATACCTAGGTAAAGAATAAAGACAAGGGTTTAAATTAGGTTTTGGGCTAGGAAGAGGTTAAGGTTAGGATTAAGGGTAGTTTTAGGGCTAAGATGAGGGCTCGTGTTTGTGTTAGGTTTAAGGCAAGAATTAGGTAGAGTGCTAATGTCAGGTCTAGGGTTACGGTTAGGGACACTGTTAGGCTTAGTTTTATGGCTTGGTCTAGTTTAAGGGTTATGTTTAGGGTAAGGGTCAGATTTAGAGCTAGGTGTGTTATTTTAGAGTCAGTGTCTTGCTCAGATTTTGTTTTAGTTTTTAGTTTAATTTTAGGGTATGTATTAGCATTTTGGGTTAGAGTTAGAGTAATTGATAGGGTTAGGTTTATTGTTCAGGTTAGGTTTAGGTAAGGATAAGGTTAGTGTTAACAATAGGTTTAGGATTCGGCCTAAATGGATAGGATTAGATTTAGGTTTAGGACTAGGGTTAATGTTAGGTTTAGCGTAATTCTTACGGTTTGAGCTAGGATTAGGACTAAGGCAAGGGTTAAACTTATGGTAAGGTTTAGGGTTAGGTTTACAGTTAGGGTTAGTGTAGGCTTAGGGTTAGGACTAGGGTTAAATTTACAGTTAGGGTTAGTGTAGGTTTAGTGGTAGCTCTAGTGTTATCATGATGTTTATAGTTAGGGTTAGGGTAATGGGTGTGTTTAAAGCTATGTTTAGAGCTATGTTTGGGTTATGCTTATGTTGAGAGTAATGGATAGGGTTAGTGCTAGAGTTAGTGCTAGGATTATGGTTAGGATTAAGTATAGGGTTAGGTTTAGGGTTAAGGTGAGTTTTAGGGCTAGTGTTAGGTTTAGGGTTATGGTTAGGGCTAGGGTTAGATTTAGGGTTAAAACGAGGTGTAGGGCTCAGTTTAGGGCTAGGTTTGGGGTTAAGTTAGGACTAGGATTAGGGCTATGGCTAATGAAATAACTAGAGTTATGAATAGGGCTACTATTAGGGTTATGGTTAGGGCTAGTTCTAGTTTTAGGGTTATGTATACTTTTAGGTTGATGTTAGAACTAGGGTTAGTGCAAGGTCAGAGTCAGGCTGAAGATTAGTTTTAGGGTTACGTTAGAATTTGAATTAGGACTAAGCTTAGAGCTAGCTGTAGGGTTACGTTTTGGTTTAGGGTTGGGGCTATGGCTCGGTTCTGTTTTAGGGCTTGAACTAGATTAGGGCTAGTTTTAGGAGTAGTGTTAGTTTTAGGGCTAGTGTTAGTGTGATGTTTAGGCTTAGGATTAGGGTTGGACTTAGAGTTTTGATTAGTTCTAGGGTTATGGCTAGGTCTAGTGTTAGGGCTAAGGTTAGGGCAAGTATTAGGGTCATGGTAAGGGATAGTGTTAGATCTAGGAATAGTGCTAAGTCGAGAGTTAGAGTTAGTCTTAGTGCTAGTGGTAGGGTTAGGGCTAAATTAGGACTAGGTTCAGGTCTAGGATTTGTGTAAGGGTTAAGTCTAGAGTTACAGTTAGGGTTAGATTTGGGGACAGGTATGGGGTTATAGCAAGGTTTAGAAGTAGGGCGAGGTACAAAATTAAGGATAGGGCTAGACTTAGGGTTTGGGTTAGGATGAAGGCTATGTTAAGGGCTAGGATGAGGGATAGCCTTTGTGTTAGGGTTATGGTAAGAATTAGGGCTATGGCTAATATCTGGTCTAGGGTTATGTTTAGGGGTAGTTTTGGGTAAGATTTATGGCTAGGTTTAGTTTCAGAGTTAGGTTTAGGGTGAGGTTCAAGTAGAGAGCTAGGAGTATTATAATAGTTAGAGTCAGGGTTTTTTTTTGTTGTTGTTTTGATTTGGTTGATGTGTAGTGTTATGGCTCAAATTAGCATTAGGTTTGAGTTAGGGTTAGGGTAATGGATAAAGATAGGTTTAGGTTTCAGGTTAGGTTTAGGGCTCAGGTTAGATTTAGGGTAATAGATAGGGTTTGGTTTAGGCCTAGGGTTAGCATTGAGTTTATGGTTATCATTAGGGTAATGGATAGGTTAGAGCTAGGGTTAGAGCTAGTGTTATGTTTAGGATTAGGGCAAGAGTTAGGGTTAGGTTTAGGGTTAAGGCTAGGCTTAGGTTTAGTGTATGGTTTAGGGTTTGAGCTAGGATTAGTGCTAAGTATAGTGTTAGGTTTAGGATTAGGTCTAGGGTTAGGATTAGGGTTACCATTATAGTTAAGGTAATGGACAGGTTTAGATGTTGGGTTAGAGTTAGGGTTAGGCGTATGTTTGGGACTAGGGTTAGTGTTAAGTTTAGCATAATTGTTAGAGTTTTGACTACGGCAAGGGTTAGGTTTGTGGTTTGGTCTAGGGTTAAGTTTACAGTTAGGGTTAGAGTAGGTTTAGGGTTAGGGCTAGTGTTATCATGAAGTTTATTGTTATTGTTAGGGTAATTGATGGGATTGTAGCTAAGGTTAAGTCTAGTTTTAAGTTTAGGATTAGGGCTAGGTTTAGTGTTAGGGTTAGGCTTATCATTTCTTATGGTTAGGTCAAGGGTAAGGGTCAGGGATTGATTAAGTGTTAGGGCTAGGTTGAGGCTTCAGGTTAGAATCAGGGCTAGGGATAGAGTTAGGGTTAGTGTTAGGGTTAGGGCTAGGTTTAGCATTAGGTTTAGGGTTATGATTAGGGTAATGGATTGAGTTAGAGCTAGAGTTTGGGCTATGGTTATGGTTAGGATTAGCACTAGGATTGAGGTTAGGTTTTAGGCTAGGGTTATGTTTAGGGTAAGGGCTAGGGTTTGAGCTAGTGTTAGTGATAGGGCTAGGTTGAGGATTAGTTTCAGCCTTATGTCTAGGGACAGGATTATATTAGGTTAAGGGTTAGAGTTTAGGATAGGGCTAGGGTTATCATTAGCGTTAGGATAAGGGTTACTGGTAATGGATATGGTTAGATGTAGGTTTAGGTTTAGTTTTAGGGTAAGATTTAGTTTTAGGTTTAATGTTAAGGCTATGGTTATGTTTAGGTTTATGTTACAGATTAGGTTTTGAGCCAGGTTAGGGCTATGGCAAGTATTAGATTTAGGGTTAGGTGTATTGTTAATTTTCTGGTTAGGGTTAGGTTTACGTTTAGGGTTAAGGCTAGTGTTATCAATACAGTTAGGCGTAGGATTAGGTAAGGTGTAGGTTTAGAGCTAGGTTTAGGGATAGGGTTAAGTTCAGGGTTAGGGCTAGGGTCAGGGTTTTGAGTAAGGTATAGGTCTAAATTTATATTTATGGGAAGGCTTAGGCTTTGAGTAAGGTTTAAGACTAAGGCAAGTGTTAGGTTTAGGGTTAGGATTAGTGCTAAAGTTAGGGTTGGGGTTACACTTAGGGCTAGATTTAGGCCTAGAATTCGCTCTATATTTTGTGTTTGGTTAAGGCATATAGTTAGGGCTATGGGTAATGTAAGAGCTAGGATTATGATTAGGTTTAGTTGTAGTGTTAGGGTTATGGTTATGTCTAGTGTTACGTTTAGGTTTTTGGTTAGGGTCAGGTTTAGAGATAGGTTTAGTGTTAAAGGCAGGGCCAGTGTTCAGGGTACAGTCAGAGTTAAGGTTAAAGCCAGAATTGTGACTAGGTTTACGTTGATGTGTAGAGTTAGTCTTTGTGTTAGGTTAATGGTTATTTTAGGTCTTGGATGAGGTTTTTGTTTAGGACTAGGGCTAGAGTTATGGCTATATTTAGGATTAAATTTAGGTCTAGTGTTAGTGTTATGATTAGGTTTAGGTATAGGTTTACTGGTAGTGTTAGGGTTCGTTTTAATGTAAAGTTCAGGTTTTGACCTTGGGTTAGTGTTAAGGTCAGAATAAGTGTAAGGTTTATGCTTAGGCTTCGGGACAGGGTTAGAGAAAGAATGAGGGCTAGGTTTAGGACTAGTATAGAGTTAGGTTCGGGTGTAAGCTGAGGATTAGGGTTAGAACTAGGGTAGCATGAGGGTGAGAGTTTTTCTTAGGATAAAGAATAGTTTTAGAGCTAGGGTTTTGGTTAGTGTTAGTGTTAGGGTTAGGGTTAGGGTTAGGGTTAAAGCTAGGGTTGACGCTCAGATTAGTGCTAGATTTTGTGTTAGGTTTAGGGCTATGGCTAATGTAAGAACTAGATTTACAGTTAGAAATATTTTTATTGTTAGGATTAGGGCTAGGTCTAGTGTTTGGTTTAGGGTTAGGGTTAGAGTGATGTTTAGAGTAGGGTTAGTTTTAAGGTCAGAGTCAGGGTCATTATTAGTTGTAGGGATAGGGTTACGACTAGGTGTAGTGTTCAGATTTGGTTTAGGTTAAGGGTTAGTATTAAGGCTATTGCTCAGTTTTGATTTTGGGCTATGGCTAGGGTTAGGGCAAGTTTTCAAAGTAGAATTAGAGTTAGGGCTAGTGTTAGGGTGAGGTTTAGGTTTAAAGTTAGGGTTAGATTTAGAGTTATGGTTAGTTCTAGGTTTAGGACTATGGCTAGAGTTAGGACTAATGTTAGGGCAAGTGTTAGGGTTAGGCAATAGATAAGGTTGGTAATAGAAATAGATCCAGGGCTAGAGTTAGGTTTAGTCTTAGGGCTAGTGTTAGAGTTAGGTTTACTTTTAGCATTAAGTTAGGGTTAAGATTAGAGTTATAGTTAGTTTTAGGATTAGGCCTAGGGTTAGGACTAGGGTTAGTGTTAGTGATAATGTTAGGGTTAGGGTTAGGGATAGGGGAAAGGATGTGGTTATACCTACGTTTGGAAATAGGGTGAGGGTTAAAATTAGGGTTTCAGCTAGGGTTAGGGTTCGGATCAGGATTAAGTCTAGGTTTAGGGATAGGATGAGGGCTCGGGTTTGTGTTAGGTTTAAGGAAAGAATTAGGTAAAGTGCTAATGTTAGGTCTAGGTTTACAGTTAGGGATACTGTTAGGATTAGTTTATGGCTAGGTCCAGTTTAAGTAATATGTTTAGGGTAAGGGTCAGTTTAGAGGTAGGGCGTTATTAGAGTCAATGTCTTGCTCAGAGTATGGGTTAGGTTTTTTTTTTTTTTTTTTTGTTAGTTTTAGTTTTAGGGCTCAAATTAGAATTAGGGTTAGAGTTGGAGTTAGGGTTAAAGTAAATGATAGGGTTTAGTTTAGTGTTCAGTTTAGGTTTAGATAAGTGTAAGGTTAGTGTTAGCGATAGGTTTAGGGTTAGGCCTAAATGGATAGGGTTAGATTTAGGTTTAGGACTAGGGTTAGTGTTAGGGTTAGCATAAATGTTAGGGTTAGCATAACTGTTAGGGTTGGAGATAGGATTAGGACTATGGCAAGGGTTAGGTTTATAGTTAGCTCTATGGTTAGGTTTACAGTTAGGGTTATTGTAGGTTTAGCTTTAGAACTAGGGTTAAGTTTACAGTTAGGGTTAGAATAGGTTTAGTGTTAGGGTAGTGTTATCATGATGTTTATAATTAGGGTTAGGGTAATGAGTGGGGTTACAGCTATGTTTAGAGCTACGTTTTTGTTAAACTTATGTTTAGGGTAATGGATAGGTTTAGGTCTAGGGATATTGTTAGGATTAGGGCTAGAGTTAGGGTTAGGTTTAGGTCTACTGTTAGTGTTAGGTTTACTGTAAGTGTTAGGGTTTGAGCTATGGTTAGGACTAGGTTGATGGATAGGGTTACTGTCAGTTCTAGGTTTAGGATTAGGGTTAAATTTAAGGCTAGGTTTATCATTAGGGTTAGGGTTATGTTTAGGATAATGGATAGGGTTAGAGCTAAAGTTAGTGATAGGATTATGATTAGGATTAAGTCTAGGGTTAGGTTTAGGATTAAGGCCAGATTTAGGGTTAGGATTAGGTTTAGGGTAATGATTAGGGCTAGGGTTAAGGTTAGGTTTAAAACGAGGTGTAGGGCTCAGTTTAGGAATAGATTTGGGGTTAGGTTAGGGCTACGTCTAATGTAAGAACTAGAGTTATGATTAGGGCTACTTTTAGGGTCTTGGTTAGCGCTAGTTCTAGTTTTAGAGTTAGGTAGACTTTTAGGGTGATGTTAGAGCAAGGGTTAGTGTAAGGTCAGAGTCAGGCTCAAAGTTAGGTTTAGGGTTAGGTTAGGACTGGAATTATGGCTAAGCTTATGGCTAGGTGTAGGGTTAGTTTTTGGTTTAGGTTAAGTGTTAGCGTTAGGGCTATGGCTTTTTTTGGGGGGGGCTTGAACTAGATTAGGGATAGTTTTAGGATTAGTGTTATTGTTAGAGATAGTGTTAGTGTGGGGTTTAGGCTTAGGGTTAAGGTTGGACTTAGAGTTATGGTTAGTTATAGGGTTATGGCTAGGGCTAGTGTTAGGGCTAAGGTTAGGGCAAGTATTAGGGTTATTGTAAGGGATAGTGTTAGATCTAGGAATAGTGCTAAGTCGAGAGTTAGAGTTAGTCTTAGTGCTAGTGGTAGGGTTAGGGCTAAATTAGGCCTAAGATCAGGTCTAGAATTAGTGTAATTGTTAAGACTAGAGTTACAGTTAGGTTTAGATTTGGGGGAAGGGATGGGGTTATAGCAAGGTTCAGAAATATGGCAACGGATAATATTAGAGATAGGGTTAGATTTAGGGTTCAGGTAAGGATCAAGTCTAGGTATAGGGCTAGGAAGTAGGTTAGCGTTTGTGTTAGGTTTATGGGTAGAATTAGGGCTAGGGCGAATATCAGGTCTAGGGTTATGTTTATGGATTGTTTTCGGGTAAGATTTATGGGAAGGTCTTACATCAGAGTTAGGTTTAGGGTGAGGCTCAAGTTGAGAGCAAGGGGTATTGTAATATTCAGAGTCAGGTTTTGGGTTTGGGTTAGGTTGAGGTTTAGGGTTATGGCTCAAATTAGCATTAGGTTTGAGTTAGGGTTAGGGTAATGGACAAGGTTAAGTTTAGGCTTCATATTAGGTTTAGGGCTCAGGTCAGGTTTAGGGGAATTGACAGGGTAAGTGTTAGGCCTAGGGTTAGCATTAGGTTTATGGTTATCATTAGAGTAATGAATAGGGTTAGAGCTAGGGTTAGGGCTAGGGTTATGTTTAAGTTTAGGGCTAGAGTTAGGGTTAGGTTTAACGTTAAGGCTAGGGTTATGTTTAGGTTATGGGTTAGGGTTTGAGCTAGGATTAGTGCTAAGGATATGGTTAGGTTTAGGATTAGATCTAGGGTTAGGATTAGGGTTATCATTAAATTAAGGTAATGGACAGGTTTATATATCACAGTTATGGTTAGGTTTAGTTTTAGGACTAAGGTTATTGTAAATTTAGCATAATTATTAGGGTTTGAGCTAGGGTTAGGACTATGGCAATGGTTAGGTATATGGTTAGGTCTAGAGTTAGGTTTACAGTTATGGTTAGAGTAGGTTTGGGTTTAGGGCTAATGTTATCATGATGTTTATGTTTAGGGTTAGTGTAATTGGTGGGGTTAGAGCTAAGGTTAAGTCTAGTTTTAAGTTTAGGATTAGGGCTAGGGTTAGGGTTAGGATTAGGTTAGGCTTATCATTTTCTTAAGGTTAGGTTAAGGGTAAGGGTCAGGGATTGAGTAAGTATTAGGGCTAGGTTAAGGCTTCAGGTTAGGATCAGGGCTAGGGATATAGTTAGGGTTAGGATTAGGGTTAGGTTTAGCATTAGATTTAGGGTTATATTTAGGGTAATGGATAGAGTTAGAGCTAGAGTTTGGGCTATGGTTACGGTTAGGATTAGGGCTAGGATTGGGGTTAGGGTTTGGGCTAGGGTTATGTTTAGGGTTAGGGCTAGGGTGTGAGCTAATGTTAGTGCTAGGGTTAAGTCGAGGATTAACTTCAGCCTTAGGTCTAGGGTCAGGATTATGGTAGATATAGGGTTAGGGTTAAGGTTAGGGCTAAGGTTACCTTAAGGTTAGGATAAGGGTTCAGGTAATGGATATGTTTAAATGTAGGTTTAGTTTTAGGTTTAGGGTTAGATTTAATTTTAGGGTTAATGTTAAGGCTACGGTTATGTTTAGGTTTATGTTATGGATTACGTTTTGAGCTAGGGTTAGGGCTATGGTGAGTGTCAGTTTTAGGGTTAGGTCTATTGTTATTTTTCTGGTTAGGGTTAGGTTTACAGTTAGGGTTAAGGCTAGGATTATCAATGCAGTTAGTTGTAGGGTTAGGTAAGGTGTAGTTTTAGAGCTCGGTTTAGGGATAGGGTTAAGTTTAGGGTTAGGGCTACGATTAGGGTTTAGAGTACGTTATAGGTCTAAGTTTATATTTATGGTAAGGGTTAGGCTTTGAGTAAGGTTTACAACTAAGGCTAGTGTTAGGTTTAGTGTTAGGGTTAGAGCTAGGATTAGGGTAGTGTTTATGCTTAGGGCTATAGTTAGGCCTAAAATTCGCTCTACATATTGTGGTAGAACTATTTGTATGGTGAGAGTTTTTATTAGGCTGAGGATTAGGGATAGGTCCAGGGTTAACATTAGGGTTAGGGTTTTTTCTTAGGGTTAGGTATAGGGTTAGAGCTAGTGTTAGGTTTAGGGTTAGGTTTAGGGTTATGGCTAAAGCTAGGTGTAGGGCTCAGATTAGGGTTAGTTTTTGTTTTAGTGTTAGGGCTAGGGTTAGGGCAACAGATAATGTAAGAACCAGGGTTAATATTAGGGTTAGCTTTAGTGTTAGGTTTAGGGGTAGTTCTAGTATTAGTGTTAGATCTAAGGTTAGGGTGATATTCAGAGGTAGAGTTATTTTTAGGATAGGAGTCAGGGTCATGGTTAGTTTTAAGGTTTGATTTAGGAGTCAAATTAGGGCTAGGTTTACTGTTAGGTTTCAGTTTAAAATTAGTGTCATGTTTAGAGCTAAGGTGAGTGTTAGGATATGTTAGTTTTTAGGTTAGGATTAGGACTCGATTAGGGCTAGGATTAGTTTTTGTAGTAGTATAGGGTTTGGTTTAAGTTAAGGTTTATGTTTAGTTCTATTGTTCAGTTTTGTTTTAGTCCTAGGGTTAGGGCTAGTTTTACAATTAGTATTAGGATAGAGCTAGTGTTAGTGTTTGGCTTCGATTTAGGGTTAAGGTTATATTTATAGTTAGATTTAGATCTAGGATTAGGCTAGGATTAATGATAGGGCAAGTGTTAGGGCCAGTGTTAGAGTTATGGTAAGGGGTATGGTTAGTACTAGGAATAGTGCTAATATGAGAGTTAGAGTTAGTGATAGGGCTAAATTTAGAGTTAGGGTTTGGGATAGGGTTAAATTAGGGCTAGAATTAGGGCTAGGGTTAGTGTTCAGCTTATGCCTAGAGATAGGGATAGGGGTAGGTTTAAGTTTAGGATAAAGGATGGCATTATATCTAGGTTTAGACGTAGGGTGAGTGTTAGAGTTATCATTAGGTTTAGGATTAAGTTTAGGGTACAATTAAGGCTAGGTTTATGGCTAGGATGAGGCTAGTGTTTTTTTTTGTTGTTGTTGTTGTTTTGTTTTGTTTTTTTTTTAGACTCAGGGCTAGGATTAGTGCTAGGGATAATATCAGATCTAGCTTTATGGTTAAAGATAGTTTTAGAATTAGACTTATAGCTACGTCTAATGTAAGGCTCAGGTTTAGGGTAAGAGTCAGGTTTAGAGCTCAGGGAATTATTAGGATTAGGATTTGGCTTAGGTAAGGATTTAGGTTTCTGGATAAAATTAGCATTAGCATTAGTGTTAGGGTATAGTTAGGGTTTGTTTTAATGTTCAGGTTTTGTTTAGGGAAATTGATACAGTTAGCTTTAGTGATAGGGCGAGGGTTAGGCTTAGGGTTAGCATTAGTTTAAGAGTTATGGTTAGGGTAATTGATAGGGTTAGAGGTTAGGTTAGAACTACAGTTATGGTTAGAAATATGCCTTGAATTAGGTTTAGAGTTAGTTTTAGAACTAGGGTTAGGGTTAGTTTTAGGGTTATGTTTAGCATAAAGGTTAGGTTTTGAGCTAGGTTTAGGGCTAGGGTTAGGGTTAGTTTTAGGGTTATGTTTAGCATAAAGGTTAGGTTTTGAGCTAGGTTTAGGGCTAGGTTTAGGGTTAGGTCTAGGGAGAGGATTATGGTAGTTTTAGGGTTAGGGTTAGAGTTAGGGCTAGGGTTATCAAATTAATGTTAAAGTTAGGTTTAAGGTAACAGATAGGGTTAGGTTAGGTTTAAATTTTGGTTTAGAGTTAGAATTAGTGATAGGTTTATTATTAGAGCTATGATTATATTTAGGTTTATGGTTCGGTTTATGGTTTGATCTAGAGGTAGTGCTATGCTGATTCTTAATTTTAGGGTTATGTCTATGGTTAGTTTTCCAGTTAGGGTTAGGGTTAACATTATGGTTTGGGCCAGGATTATCAATAATTTTAGGTTTATGGTTATGGTAATGGGTAGGTTTAGAGCTAGGTTTAGGGCTAGGTTAAGTTTAGGATTTGGGCTCGGTTTAGGGTGAGAGTTAGTGATAGGTCTAGGTTTATGTTTAGGGTAAGAGATAAGCTTTGAGCTATCTTAGGACTAAGGCGAAGGCTAGGGTTAGGTATAGGGCTAGTGTTAGGGTTAGATTTATGCTTAGGGCTAGGTTTAGGCTAAAATTAGCTCTATGTTTAGTATTATGTTTAGACCTAGGGATAGGGCTATGGGTAATGTAAGGTTTACAGTTATGATTAAGGCTATTTTTAGGATTAGGTTATGGCTGGGTCTAGAATTAGGTTTAGGTTTTGGTTATTTTCAGGTTTACAAGTAAGTTTAATGTTAAAGGCAGGGCCAGTGTTTGGGTTAGAGTTAAAGTTAGGGTTAATGTCAGAATTAGTTCTATTTTAAGGTGTAGGGTTAGAGTTAGTGTTTGGGTTAAGTAAAGGTTTTTGTTAGGGCTGGGACTAGGATTTTTGTTAGTTCTAGAGCTAGAGTTAAGGCTAGATTTAGGATTAGGTTGAGGTCTAGAGCTAGTGGTAGGGTTAGGTTTAGGAGTTAGGTTACAAGTAGGGCTAGTGTTAGGGTTTGGTTTAGGGTTATGGTCAGGTTTAGACCTAGGGTTTATGTTATGGTCAGAATAAGGGTCAGGGTTAGGGTTAGGATTAGGCCTTGGCTTAGGGCTAGGTTTTGTGTTAGGTTTAGAATTATGGCTAATTTAAGAACTGGCATTACGTTTAGGGCTAGTTTTAGATTAGGGTGAGGCCTAGTGTTAGGATTGCGTTTAGGGATAGGGTGATGTGTAGATCTAGGGGTAGTGTTAAGATCAGAGTCAGGGTTAGTATTAGTCCTAGGGTTAGGGTTAGGACTCGAATTAGGGTTAGGGTTAGGGCTAGGTGTAGTGTTAGGGTTTGGTTTAGGTTAACTGTTAGGGTCAGTGCTATGGTCTGTTTTGCTTGAGGGCTAGGACTAGGGTTAGGGCTAGTTTTCAAATTAGCGTTAGGGTTAGAGATAGTGTTAAGGTGTGGTTTTGGCTTAGTTTTAGGGTTAGATTTAGAGTTAGTGTTAGATCTATGTTTAGGGCTATAGCGAAGGTTAGGGCTAATGTTAGGGCTAGGGTTTGAGTTATCATAAGGGATAGGGTTAGAACTAGGGATAGGACTAGGGTGAGACTTAGAGTTAGTGTTAGTGTTATGGTTAGATTTAGGGTTAGAATTAGTGCTTAATTAGGTCTAGGATTAGAGGTAGGGTTAGTATTAAGACTGAGCCTAGGATTATGGCTAGGTTCTGGTTCTGGTTATGGTTAGACATGATGGTATAGCTAGATTTAGAACTACGGTGAGGATTAAAATTAGGTTTAGGTCTATGGTTAGGGTTAGGTTTAGGCTTAAGACTAAAATAAGGGCTAGGATTAGGGCTAGTATTTGTTTTAGGGTTTGGGCTTCATTAGAGCTAGAGCTAATGTCAGGTCTATGGTTATGGTTAGATGTAGTTTTAGGGTTAAGATTTTTTTAAGGGTAGGATTAGGTTTATGGATATGGTTAGGTTTAGATTTCAGGTTAGGTTTAGTGTAATGTATAGGTTTAGTGTTATGAATAGGTTTAGGGTTATCCTAGGGTTAGCATTAGGGTTAGGATGAGGATTAGCATAATGGATAGAGTTAAAGATGGGGTTAGGGCTCATTTTATGGTTAGGATTTAGACTAGGGTTAGGTTTTTGGGTTATGGCAAGATTTAGGTTTAGGATTAGGTTTATGGTAAGGTTTAGGGCTAGAATTAGGGTTATTATTTGAGTTAAAGGTAGTGTTAGGGCTCCAATTAGTTACACATTTTGGGTTTGGTTAGGGCTAGGTTTAGGGCTACAGCAAATGTAAGAACTAGGGTTACTATTAGAACTAGTTTTAGGGTTAGGGTTAGGGTTATGACCAGGTCTAGGGTTAGGTTTAGGTTTAGGTTTTGAGTGATATTTAGAGCTTATGTTAATGTGAGTGTCAGATTCAGAGTCAGGGTTTGTTTTAGAGTTAGTGATAGGACTCGAATTAGAGCTAGGTTTAGGGCTAGGTGTAGGATTAGGGTTTGGTTTATGTTAAAGGTTAGGGTTAGGGCTATGTCTCTGTTGTTTTGTAGGGCTAGGGCTAAGTTAGGGCTAGTTGTAGGATTAGCAATAGTGTTATGGCTTGTGTTAGTGAAAGGTTTAGCTTAAGGTTAGGGTTAGATTTAGAGTTAGGGTTTGATATAGGATTAGGGCTAGGGCTATGGTTAGGGCTAGTGTAAAGGCAAGTGATAGGATTATGGTAATGGAGAGTGTTAGAGCTAAAATTAGGACTAGAGAGAGAGTTAGAGTTAGTCTTAGGGCTAGGGTTAGGTTAGGTTTAAGGCTAAATTAGGGCTAAAATTAGGTCTAGTGTTTGTGTTAGGTTCAGGCCTAGTTTTGGGTTTAGGTTTAGGTTTAGGGATAGCGTAATGTTTCGGGGAAGGGATGGGGTTAGAGCTAATGTAAGGGCTAGGTTGAAGGTTAGAATTTCGGTTAGGGCTAGGGTTATAATTTGGTTTAGTAATAAGGCTAGGTTTAGGGCTAGGATGAGGGCTAGGTTTGTTTTAGGGTTATGGCAAGATTTAGGACTAGGGCTAGTGTCAGGAATAGGCTTATGTTAGGGATAGATTGAAGGTTAGATTTATGGCTAGGTCTAGTGTAAGTGTTCAGTTTAGGGTAATGGTCAGGTTTAGAGATAGGGGTATTATTAGGGTTAGAATTAGGTTTCGGGTTTGGTTTAGGTTAGGGTTTAGTTTTAGAGCTTGAATTAGCATTAGGGTTTGGTTAGGGTAATGATAGGTTTGGGTTTAGGGTTCATGTTAGGTGTAGGGTAATTGATAGGGTTAGATTCAGCAAAAGGGTTAGGGTTAGGCCTAGGGTTAGCCTTAGGGTTATGGTTGTGCTTAGGATAATGGATAGGGTTAGGGCTAGGGTTATGGTTTGTATTAGGGCTAGAGTTAGTTTTAGGCCCAGGGTTAGGGTTAGGTTCAGGTTTAGGATATGGTTTAGAGTTTGAGCTAGGTGCCGCAGCCTGGCTGGGCACAATCAGGAGCCACTTGTCAAAAGAAACTAACTTTATTTTTAGAACCAAACACGCCAAACAAACAGCATCTCAGGAAAAACCCCTCAGAGCCTCAACTGCCACCACCGGCTTTCCACACGCCTGTCTCTCCCCCCACAAGCTTCTCCCCACCTCCCACAATCCTCCTGCTCTTGAGGCCGATTGGCTGGGTCACGTGGGCAGAGCCAAAAAGTCCCCCAATGAGCAGCTCCGTGGTCTGAAAGGGCAGGGAAACAGTCCAATGAGCATCACCGCAGAGGAGCCAATCAGCTAGATGTTGCTGGGGCCGAGGAGCCAATCAGCTAGATGTTGCTGGGGCCGCTGTGAGCCAATCATCAGCCGGCAGCTGGATTGCTGGCAGCTGGAAGTTTGCTGGGGCCCCTTCGGCTGTGGCTCTCAACATCTCCCCCTCTCTGTTTAAACAACAAGCATGTGGCTTAGGGACCGTGCCTGTTAGGCAGTCCAATTCAACATATGGTCCTTACCCGTCATCGGATGAACTGACCTCTAGGCGTCAGCCTCCTGTCTTAGGTTGGTACCACTGCAATTGGATCATACCCGTCACTGACTACCGGTCCAGCATACAGCTATACTTGTGGATAGGCCTTTGCACCAGTGGGGGGGTGAGGTTCTTTGCCTCACCTCTGTTGGCCCCCAAATTTTAGACCATCACTAGTAGAGGAGGATGCAAAATGCCATGACATTAAGCCAATTGAGGGCTCCTTTGAAAAATTGTACCACCGGTGACATCATCAGCAAAAATACCCCAACACTACCACAAGTCGCTGCACCAACAGATAGTTCAAAATGCATACAGGTGAGCTCACAATGTGTCCAGGCAAGTTCTGCAAGCAGTTCAGTGATGGCTATTGTAGAAGGTGTAGATTGGTTTTATCTTTGACTTCACCAGCACTGGGATGAAGATAGGAATTCTGGCAATAATGGCTAAAGAAAAAATTATGTAACATTACAGAAGGCACTAAAAGAAAACAATTTTCTTAACAATTTACATTATCTTTAAGAGAATTATTAAATATAATGAAAAGGAAAGGTGAAAGTAAACAAACAGATCTGTTAACCTTCTTTTTTGTTTACATATTAAAACAATCCTCAACAGTTGTTTACCCAATATAAATTAAACCATATAAATCACGTGAAAAAAAATATTTGGATCCATTTTATCATGAGCGCTCATCATATATGATATATGGACATTCAAACATATAACACAAAACACAAGTGTGCACACATAACATAATACATACAACACATAACATTATAGTAAAGGCCTTATAACTTTTTACAGGTGAAATCTCCATTGCAATGTTTAAAAACTCTATAGTCAAAAAATAGAACTGATCAGCAAAACATTAACCTAGGTCTGTATGAGCTCAAAAAACAAAATAGAACTTCATGATATGGCAAAGGGCAATAATAAAATAGATATTGAAAAAAGCATCCTGGTTCTGTTGCAGATGTAAGAATAGCCAAACTGGAGTTTTGGATATCAGTTGTTATGGATTTGAGTCAAATCATCTTCTTTTTGGTCTGTAGAAATCGCTTTAGTTAATCTCTCTGGAATCCAAATCGGCTGCTGTTCTCCCTGTGGAAACACATAAACAGACCCCCGACTCCAGACAATCACTGGGTCAGGACTTCATGTTAGGGTTCATGTTAGGTGTAGGGTAATTGATAGGGTTAGATTCAGCAAAAGGGTTAGGGTTAGGCCTAGGGTTAGCCTTAGGGTTATGGTTGTGCTTAGGATAATGGATAGGGTTAGGGCTAGGGTTATGGTTTGTATTAGGGCTAGAGTTAGTTTTAGGCCCAGGGTTAGGGTTAGGTTCAGGTTTAGGATATGGTTTAGAGTTTGAGCTAGGGTTAGCGCTAGGGCAAGGGTTAGGTTTAGGATTAGGTCTAGGTTATAGATAAGGTTATGGTCAAGGTTACTGTTAAGGTTAGGGTTGGGTTATCATTAGGTTTAGGGTATTGAATAGGGTTTGATTACATGTTACAGTTAGGGTTAGGGTTAGGTTTTGGCTTAAGGTTAGGATTAGGGATATGCTTAGGTTTAGGTTTACAGTAATGTTTAGGGTTTGAGCAAGGGTTTGATCTATGGCATCAATTAGGTTTATGATTTTGTCTAGGGTTAGGGTTAGGGTAAATTTAGGGTAAGGGCTAGGGTTATCATCAGCGTTATGGTTAGGGTTAGGGTAATGGGTAGGGTTAGAGCTATGGTTAGGGCTAGGTTTATTATTAAGGTTAAGGTTAGAATAAAGGTAATATGTAGGCTTAGAGCTAGGGTTAGGGATAGCATTACGGTTAGGATTAGGGCTAAGTTTAAAGTTAGATTTAGGTTTAGGCCATGGGTTAGTGTTAGGGTTAGGTTAAACTTAAGTGTTAGGGATTGAGCTAGTTTTTGGATTAGGATGAGGATTAGGGTTAGAGTCAGTGTGAGGATTAGGGCTAGGGTTTGCATTAGGTTTAGTGTTAGGTTTAGTGTAATGGATAGAGTTAGAGGTAGGTTTTGGCCTATGGTTTGGCTAGATTCAGGGTTAGTTGTATGGCTAGGTCTAGTGTTAGTGTTATGTTTTTTGTTAGGATAAGTTTAGAGCTAGGGTTTGTGTTAGGGTAAGGGTCAGTGTTCGGTTTAGGGTTAGGTTTATTGTTATGGACAGCATTAGGACTAATGTTTGTTCTAGGGTAGGGTTAATGTTTGAGTTAGGTTAAGGGTTATTATTAGGGCTAGGACTAAGATTTTGTTTAGGGGTAGCCCTAGAATTATCACTAGATAAAGTATTAAGTGTAACTCTGGGTCTAGTGTTAGGGTAAGGTTTAGTTATTGAGTTACAGGGGTCAGTTTAAGGTTAGGGTCAAGTTTAGACCTATGGTTAGTGTTAGGTTCAGAATAAGGTTCAGGTTTAGGGTTAGGGTTTGGGATAGTGAAAGAGCTAGATTGAATATTAAAGTTAGAACTAGTAAGAGAGTTAGGTTTTGGGTTAGGCTAAGAATTAGGTTTAGGACAAGGGTAGCTTTAGGGTTAGAGTTTGGCTTAGGGTAAGAGATAGGGTTAGCACTAGTGTTAGGGTTTTTGTTAGGGTTAGAGTTAGGGCTAGGGTTAGATTTAGGTTTAAGGTTAAAGCTAGGGTTAGAGCTTGGATTAGGACTCGGCTATGTTTTGTTTTAGCTTTAGGGCTATGGGTAATGTAAGAACTGGGGTTACATTTAGGGCTAGTTTTAGGGTTAGTATCATGTCTAGGTTTAGTGTTTGATTAGGTTTAGGGTTAGGGTTATGTTTAGGGTAATGGATAAGTTAGGGTTAGTGAATTGTTAGGGTTAAGTTGGGGTTTAGCATTAGGGTTAGGATTAGGTTTAGGGTTAGTGTTAGAGTAATGGATAGGGTTAGAGCTATGGTTAGGGCTAGTTTTATGGTTAGTGTTTTTTTTTAGGGTTAGTGTTAGATTTATGGTTAGTGCAAGGATTAAAGTTAGGGTTAGGTTTAGATTAAGGGTTAGGACTTGGTTTAGGTTTAGATTTAAGCTTAAAGCTAGGGTTGGGGCTCGCATTAGGGCTAGATTTTGGGTCACATTGGGCTAGTGTTAGGAATACAGCTAATGTAAGAACAATGGTTATGATTCAGGCTAATTTTAGGGTTACTGTTAGGGCTAAGTCTAGTTTTATAGTTAGGTTACGTTCAGGGTGATGTTTTGAGCTACGGTTATTCTTAGGTTCAGAGTCAGGGTCCAGGTTAGTTTTAGGGTTGGGAATAGGACTCAAATTAGGGGTAGGCTTAGGGCTGTATTTAGGGTTAGGATTTGGTTTAGGTTAAGGGTTAGGGTTACTGTTGTGGCTCGTTATGTTTTAGGGCTAAGGCTAAAGTTAAATGTAGTTTTACGATTAATGTTTGTGTTATTCCTAGTGATAGGGTGAGTTTAGGTTTAGGGGTACATTTATAGTTATGGTTAATTCTAGGGTTAGGTCTATGGCTAGGGTTAGGGCCAAAGATAGGTCTAGTGTTTGGATTACATAAAGGGATAGGGTTAGAACTAGGTATAAAGTTAGGGTGATAGAGTTAGTCTTAAGGTTAGGGTTAGGGTTAAGTTTTGGGCTAAATTAGGGCTACGAATATGTCTAGAATTGGTGTTAGGGTTAAGACTAGGATTGATGCTATATTTAGGATTAGGTTTAGGGTTAGGTTTAGGAGAAGGGATGGGGTTATAGCTAGGTTTAGGGCTAGGGCAATGATAAGAATTAGATTTAGGTCTAGGGATAGTTTTGTGTTAGGATTAAGGCTAGATTTGGGGTTAGGATGTGGGCTAGGGTTTTTGTTAAAGTTAGGGCAAGTTTTAGGGATAGGGATAGGGATAAAGTTAAGGATAGAGCTAGGGTTATGTCTAGGGATATTTATATGGTTATGTTCATGGCTAAGTCTAAATTTAGGTTTAGGGAAAGGTGTATTTTTATGGTCAGGGTCAGGTTCTGGGTTTGTGTTAGGTTAATTGTTAGGGTTAGGGCTCAAATTAGCACTAGGGTTAGAATTAGGGTTTGGTTAATAGATAGGTTTAGGTTTGGGATTCAAGTTAAATTATGGTAATTGGTAAATAGGGTTAGAGTTAGTGATAGATATACAGTTAGGATTAGGATTATTATTTGGTTAGGATTATATTTAGGTAAATGAATATCATTAGAGCTAGTGTTAAGGCTAAGGTTTTGGATAGGATTAAGGCTAGAGTTAGGATTATAGTTAGGGCTAGGGCTATGGTTAGGCTTTGGGTTAGGTTTAGGGTACATGTTAGGTTTTGAACAAGTGTTAGAGCTAAGGTGAGGGTTAGGTTTAGGATTATGTCTAGGGTTATATTTATGGTTAAGTTTAGGGTTAGTGTTAGGGTTATGGCTAAAGTTATTTTTGGAGTTAGGTTAATTGATAGGGTTAGATGTCGGGTTAGGGTTATGGGTAGTTTTAGGTTTAGGGTTACTCTTAGAGTAAGGGTTAGAGTTTTATCTAGGCTTAAGTCTACGATGAGGTTTAGGTTTAGGGTTAGGTCTAGGATTAGCATTAGATTAGGATTAGAGCTAGGGTTATCCTTAGGGTCAAGTTTTGGTTTAGGGTAATGGATAATTTTAGAGACAGTATTAGGGCTAGTGTTAACATTATGATTAGGGCTAGGATTAGGATTAGGTTTAGGGATAGGGCTAGGGTTATGTTTATGGTTCAGTTTTGGGTTTATCTAGGATTAGGTCAAAGACGAGGGTTAGGGTTAAAGTGAGGGTTAGGCTTAGGGTAAGGGATAAGATTAGGTTATGGTTAGGGTTATGCTTTGGGTTTGATTTAGGCCTAGGATTAAGGCGAGGTTTTGTGTTAGGTTTTGAGCAAGTTTTAGTTCTATGGTAATGTAAGGGTTATGTTTTTGGTCTAGTGTTAGGTTTAGGTTTGGTTTCAGTTAGGGTCAGTTTTATAGCTAGGTATAGTGTTAGTGTCAGCATCTGTGTTTGGATTAGGGTTAGGGTTACGGTTAGGGCCAGAATTAGGATTGGTTGGGTCTAGAGGTAAGGTTAGTGTTTGGGGTATGTTAAGGGTTATAATTAAAGGTAGGGCTAGGTTTTTGTTTAGGTCTTTGTTAAGGATATGGCTAGATTTAAGATTAGGTGTAATCTAGGGCTAGTGTTAGGTTTAGGTTTAGATATAGGGTTATGGGTAGGGCTAGTGTTAGAATTTCATTTAGTTTCAGGGTCAGAATAAGGGTCAGGGTTAGTGTTAGGATTTAGGTTATGGTTATAACAAGAATGAGGGCTAGGTTTAGGACTAATAATATGGTTAGGTTTTGGGTTAAACTAAGGATTAGTTTTAGGACTAGGGTTAGCATTAGTGTTGTGGTTTGGCTAGAGTGAAAGTTAAGGATAGAGCTAGAGTTAGAGCTAGTGTTGGGGTTACGGTTAGGGCTAGTGTTTGGTTTAGGTTTATGTTGAAAGCTGGGTTTAGGTCTCAGATTTGGGCTAGGTTTTTGTTAGCATTAGGTTTAAGGTTACAGCTAATGTATGATCTAGGTTTATGATTAGAATTAGGGTTAGGACTACGTCTAGTGTTTGGTTAAGGTTTAGATTTAGGATGATGTTTAGAGGCAGGGATAGTGATAATGTCAGGGACAGGTTCAGGAATAGTTTTAGCATTAAGATTAGGACTCGAATTAGGGCTAGGCTTAGGGTTAGATGTTAGGATAGAGTTTGGTTGAAGTAAAAGTTTAGGGTTAGTGTTATGGCTCAGTTTTGTTTTAGGGCTAAACCAATGGTTAGGACTAGCTTTAGGATTAGCTTTAGAATTAGTTCTAGTATTAGGTTTAGGATTAGGTGTAGAATTATGGTTAGATTTAGAGTTATTTTTAGATCTACGGTTAGGGTAAGGTGTAAGGTTAGTGCTAGGTTTATTCCAGGTTTAGGGCTAGGAATAAGGTGATGGTAATTGATAAGGTTAGAATTAGGGCTAGGGATAGAGCAAGATTTATAGTTAGTCTTAAAGCTAGGGTTAGGGTAAGGTTTAGGATTAGGGCTAGGGTTAGTGTTAGAGTTAGTCCTAGGGTTAAGGTTAGGGCAAGGGTTAGAGTTAGGGTTTGGGTTAGGTTTAGGGTAAGCAATGAGATTATAACTAGATTTAGGGCTAGAGAAAGGGTTAGAATTAGGGTTAGGTTATGATTAAAGCTAGGTTGTGGGCGAGGATGAGAGATAGAGTTCATATTAGTGTTAGGGCTAGGATTAGGGCTAGGGCTAATGTCAGGTCTAGGGTTACAGTTAGGGATGGGTGTCGGGTTATGTTTATGGTTAGGTCTAGTGTAAAGGATCATGTTAGGGTCACGGCCAGTGTTAGATTAGAGTTAGTGTTGAGGTTAGAGTTAGTGTTGTGGTTAGTGCCAGAATTAGGTGTAGGGTTAGTTCTAGGGGTAGGGTTAGTGTTTGGGTTAGGTTAAGGTTTAGGTTTAGGTTAGGGTAAGGGTCAAGTATACAGCTATCTCTATTATTAGGGTCTTTTGGCTATAGTTAGGGTTGGGGTTAGGAATAGGGCTAAATTAAGGCTAAGATTAGGGCTTGGGTTAGTGTTAGGGTTAGGCCTAGGGTTTGGGTTAGGGATAAAATTAAGGATATGTTTAGGGCTAGGATAAGGGTTAGGGTTTGTGTTAGCTTTAGGGCTAGGATTAAGGCTAGGATTAATATCAGGTTTAGGGTTAAGGTTAGGAATAGTTTTAGGGTTAGGTTTATGGCTAGGTCTAGTGTAAGTGTTAGGTAAGGTAAGAGTCCAGTTTATACCTAGGGGAATTATTAGAGTCACTGTCAGTGTTAGGGTTTGGTTTAGGTTTGAGGTTAGGTTAGGGTTAGTGTAATGATTGGGTTAGGATTAGGTTTCAGGGCATGTTTAGTGTAGTTGGTAGGTGTGGGGAAAGTGATAGGGTTAGGGTTAAGCCTAGGGTTAGCATTATGGTAAGGGGTTTTTTTTAGGGTAATGGATACAGTTAGAGTTAAGGTTAGACCTAAGGTTATAGTTAGGATTAGGTCTTGTGTTATGTTTAAGGTAAGGGTTAGAACTAGGATTAGGTTTAGGGTTATATTTAGTGTAAGGTTAGGTTCTGAGCTATGATTAGGGCTAGGCTGAGAGTTAGGGTCAGAGTTAGGTGTAGAATAGGATTGTGGTAAATTATGGGTTAGGGTTGTGGTTAGTGTTAGATATAGGTTTAGTCTTAGTTTCAGAATAAGTCCCAGGGTTAGGATTAGGTTTTGGGATAGTATTAGATCTAAAATGAAGGCTAGAGTTAGGACCATTAATAGGGTTACGGTTTTGGATAATCTAAGGACTATTGATAGGTCTAGGGTTACTCTTAGGTTAAGGGTTTCGCATAGGGAAAGGGATTGATTTAGATCTAGGGTTAGCACTATGTTTAGGGTTAGAATTAGAGTTAAAGCTAGGTTTAGGGCTCAGTTTAGGGCTAGTTTTACTGTTAGGTTTAGGGCTAGGATTAGGGTAATGGCTAATGTAAGATCTAAGGTTACCATTAGGGTTAGTTTTAGGGTTAGGGGTAAGGGTAGGCTGAGTTGTAGGGTTAGGTTTAAGGTAAGGGTAATATTTATAGCTATGGTTCTTTTTAGGATAGGAGTCATGGTCAGGGTTAGTTTTATGGTTATCATTAAGACTCGAAATAGTGCTATTGTTAATGTTAGTGTTCGGTTTGAGTTTAGGGCAGTGTTTAGAGCTAGGGTGAGTGTTAAGATATGATTCAGGGTAGGAAATAGTATTAAAGTGAGGCTTAGGACTCGAATTAGGGCTAGGTTTAGGTCTAGGTGTAGTGTTAGTGTTTGTTTTAAGTTAAGGTTTAGGGTTAGGGCTATTGTTCAGTTTTGGTTCACTGCTAGGATTAGGGTCAGGACTAGATTTATGATTAGCATTAGGATTTGGGCTTAGGCTTATGTTTAAGGTTAGATTTAGAGTTAGGGTTAGAGCTGGGACAAACTTTAGGGCAAGTGTTAGGGCTAGTGTTAGGTTTACTGTAGCGAATAAGGATAGAACTAGGGATAGTGCTAGGGCAAGAGTTAGAGTTTGTCTTTGGGCTAGAGTTAGGATAGGGTTAGTGATAGAGCTAAATTAGGGCTAGGATTAAGGCTAGTTTTTGTGTTTAGCTTAAGCCTAGGGTTAGGGTTAGGGTTAGGTTTAAATTTAGGGAAAAGGATGATATTATAGCTAGGTTTAGAGGTTGGGTGAAAGTTAGAATTAGGGTTAGGTGTAGGGCTAGAGTTAGGGTTAGGATTAAGCTAGGTTTAGGGCTAGGATGAGGGCTGAGTGTGTTTTTAGGGTTAGGGCTATGATTACGGCTAGAGCTAATTTCATGTCCAGAATTATGGTTCAAGATAGTTTTAGGCTTAGGTTTATGGATAAGTCTAGGCTAAGGGTCAGGTGTTGGGTTATGGTCAAGTTTAGAGCTAGGGGTATTATTAGGGTCAAGGTCTGGGTTACAGTTGGATAGGTTAAGGTTTCAAGTTTGGGCTTGAATTAGTTTTAGGATTAGGGTTAGGGTAATGATAGGGTTTGGTTTAGGATTCAGGTTAGGTTTAGGGTAATGGAAGTGTTAGGATTCAGGATAGAGTTAGGTTTATGCCTAGGGTTATCAGTATGGTTAGGGTTATGGTTACGGTAATGGATAGAGTTAGAGATCAGTTTAAGGCTAGAGTTATCGTTACAATTAGGGCTAGTGTTAGGGTTAGGTTAGGTTTAACTCTAGGGTTAGGACTCTGATTAGGGCTATGTTTTAGGTTATGTTATGTCTAGGGTTAGGCTTACAGCTAATGAAAGTACTAGGTTTACAATTAGGGCTAGTTTTAGGGTTTTAGTGCTAGGTTTACTGTTAGGGTTAGGTTTAGGGTTAGGGTGATATTTAGAGCTGGAAGTGACAGGTTAAGTGTTATTTTTAGGTTTCAGCTTCCAATTCAAGTTAGGGCTAGGGTTATGTCTATTTGTAAGGTTAGGGTTTGGTGTAGATTAATGGTTTAAGTTAGAGCTATGGATCGATTTTGTTATAGGGCTAGGGCTATGGTTACCGCTCATTTTAGGGTTAATATTGTAGTTTGGGCTAGTGTAAGGTGTAGGCTTAAGCTTCGGGTTAGGGCTAGATATAGTGTTACCTTTTGCCTAAGGTTAGTGCTAGGGATAAGGATAGGGTAAGGGTTAGTACTAGGGTTAGTGCTAGCATTAGGGTTACTAAGGGACAGGGTTAGAACGAGTGATAGGGCTAGTGGGAGAGTTAGATTTAGTCTTAGGGCTAGGGTTAGGGTTAGGTTTAGGGATATGCCGAAATTATGGCTTGGGTTATGTTAGGGCTAGTTTTAGAATTAGGCATCGAGTTAGTGTTAGATTTAGAGTTAGATTTTGATCTAGGGTTAGTGCTAGTACTAAGAATAAAGCATGGGTTACCATTAGGGTTAGGGTTAGAGTCAGGGTTTAGTTTAGGTTAAGCATGTGGTTATAGCTAGATTTAGTGCAATGTAAAAGTTAGTATTAGGGTTAGAACTAGGGTTAGGGTTAGGGGTATTATTAAGGCTATGTTTAGGGCTACGATGAGGACTAGGATTTGTTTTAGGCTTAGGGATATTATTAGGGCTATGGCTAATGCCAGGCCTAGGGTTACAGTTAGGGATAGATTTAGTGTTAGGTTTATGGCTTGGTCCAGTGTAAGGGTTAGGAGTTTGAATAGTGTCAGGTTTAGATCTAGGGTTATTTTTAGAATCAGGGTCAGGATTAGGGTTTGGGTTAAGGTGCAGGGCGCAAATTTGTGTTAGACTTAGGGTTAGGGTAATGACAGGGTTGGGTTTAGGATTTAGGTTTGGTTTAGTGTAATTTATAGGTTTAGGGTTAGTCCTAGGATTATCAAAAGGGTTAGGGTTATCGTTAGGGTAATCAATAGGGTTATCCCTAAGGTTAGGGCTAGGGTTATGTATAGAATTAAAGCTAGTGTTTGGTTTTGTGTTAGGTTTAATTTTAAGGTTAAAGCTAAGTTTAGGACTCGGATTAAGGCTAGGTTTGGGGTTAGTTTAGGGCTAGGGTTAAGGCTACTACTAATGTATGAAGTAGGTTTATGATTACAGCTAGTTATAGAGTTAGAGTTAGTTCTAGGTCTAGTGTTTAGGTTAGTTTTACGGTGATGATGATGTTTAGAGCCAGGGTTAGTGTTAGGTTCAGAGTCAGGGTCAGGGTTAGTTTTTGGGTTAGGGTTAGACTATAATTAGTTTAGGGTTATGTGTTGGTTTAGGTCTAGTTTTAAGATTAGTCTTAGGGTTAGGGCTGGTATAAGTGTGACATTTAGGCTTAGGTTAAGGATTAGGGATAAGAGTAGGTTTATGGTTAAATTTAGTCCTAGGGTTAGGGTTAAATTTATAGTTAAGTTTAGATATAGGTTTTGAGATAGGGATAAGTATAGTGCTAGGGTAGGACTAAATTTAGGGCTAGGTTTATTGTGATTGTAAGGGAAAGGGATAGAACTAGGTATAGTTCTAGTTTGAGAGTTAGAGTTAGATTTAGGGCTAGGCTAAGGTTTAGGGATAGGACTAAATTAGGGCTAGAATTAGGGCTAGCGTTAGTGTTAGGGTTAGGCCTAGGGTTATGGCTAGGGTTAGTGTTAAGTTTAGGATAAGGGATAGGAATATAGCTATTTTTAGGACTAAGGTGAGATTTAGGTTTAGGTTAGGGCTAAACTTTTGGTTAGGGTTATGATTAAGGCTAGGTTAATGGATTAAATGTGGGCTAAGTTTTGTATTAGGTTTAGGGCTAGGATTATAGCTAGGGCTAATTTCAGGTCTAGGGTACAGTTAGTGATAGTTTTAGGGTTAGGATTATTGCTATGTCTATTGTAAAGTTTAAGTTTCTTGTTAGGGTCAGATTTAGAGCTACAGGTATTATTAGAGTCAGGGTCAAGTTTGGGGTTTGTGGTTGGTTAATGTTTATGTTTTGGGGTCACATTTGTCTTATGTTTAGGGATTGGGTAATGACACAGTTAGGTTTACGTTTCAGGTTAGGTGTAAGTTAATGGACAAGGTTAAGGCTAGTGCTAGGATTAGGGTTCCACCTAGTATTAGCATAAGGATTATAGTTATCTTAGGGTAATGAATAGGGTTAGAGCTAGGGTTAGGGCTAGGGTTATGGTTAGGATTAGGTCTAGGGTTAGGCTTAGGGTAAAAGTTAGGGCTAGGGTTATTGTTAGGTTTAGCTTTAGGGTTAAAGCTAAGGTAGTGCTTGGATTAGGGCCAGCTTTTGTGATAGCTATGTTTTGTGATAGGCTATGGCTAATGTAAGAACTAGTGTAATGATTAAGACTAGTTTTATGTTTAATGCTAGGGCTAGGTGTAGTTTTAGGGTTAGTTTTAGGGTTAGGGTGAATTTAGGAGCTAGGGCTAGTGTTAGTGTCAGGGACAGTGTTCGGGTAGGGTAATGGTTAGGGTTAAAGCCAGAAGTAGGGCTAGGGTTAGGTCTAGAGGTAGGGTTAAAATTTTGGTTAGGTTAAGGGATATTGTAAGGCTAGGTCTAGTTTGTCTTTAGGTCTAGAGCTATAGTTATGGCTAGATTTAGGATTAGGCTTCAGTCTAGGTCTAGTATTAGGGTTAGGTTTAGATATAAAGTTACCAGTAGGGCTAGTGTTAATTTTCAGTTAAGGTTTAGGTTTAGATTTAGACCTAATATTATTGTTAGGGTCAGAATAATGGTCAGGGATAGGGTTAGGGTTTGGGTTATGGTTAGATCTAGAAGGAAGGCTAGGGTTAGGACTAGTTATAGACTTAGGGTTTTGGTTAGGCTAAGGATTAGTGCTAAGAATATGGTTAGCATTAGGGTAAGGGTTTGGTTTAGGGTAAGGGATAGGTTTAGAGCTAGGGTTAGGACCAGGTTTAGGGTTAGGTTTAGGGTTAAAGCTCATGTTAGGGCTTGGTTTAGGGCTAGTTTTATATTAGGGTTAGGGATAATGTTGAGGTTATGGCTAATGTAAGAACTAGGGTTACAATTAGAGTTAGTTTTAGGGTTACGGGTAGGTTTAGGGCTAAGTCTAGTGTTAGGGTTAGGTTCAAGTTTAGGGTGACATTTAAAGTTAGGTAGTGTTTCGATATGAGTCAGGGTCATGGTTATGTTTAGGGTTAGGGTTAGGTTTCAAATTAGGGATAAAATTAGGTCAGGTGTAGGGTTAAGTTTTGGTCTAGTGTAAGGGGTAGTGTTAGGGGTATGGCTTGGTATTGTTTTAGGGCTAGTTTTAGGATTAACATTAGGGTTAGAGCAAGTTTTAGGGTTCGGCTGAGGCATCGGGTTAGAGTTAGTTTTTAGAGATAGGTTTTGATCTAGAGTTAGTACTAGGGCTAAAGATAGTGCAAGGAATAAGACTAGGGTTAGAGCTTGGGTTAGGGTTACCTTAATGTATAAGGTTAGAATTAGGGATAAGTCTCGTGTGAGAATTATAGTTAGTCTTAATTCTAGGGTTAGGGTTAAACTTAGGAATAGTGCTAAATTAGGGCTAGGATAAGGGCTAGGTTTAGTGTTACAGTTAGGGCTAGAATTAGCATTTTGTTTAGGGCTAGGGCTAGATTTAGTGTTAGGGTAAGGGTTAGGGATTAAGCTACGGTTACGCCTAGGGCGAGTGATAGGTTTAGTTTTATGTCTGGGTTAGGTTTAAGGTTATGGCTATGGTTATGGTTAGGGTTGGGTTATGGGCTAGGGTTTTCATTAGGGTTAGGGTTAGTTTTAGAGTAATGTTTTGGATTAGATGTAAGATTAGGTTTAGAGTTAAGTTTAGGTTATGGTTTAATTTAGGTTTAGGGATAGGTTTAGTTTTGATTTATATTAAGGGTTATGGTTAAGTTTATGGCAAGGGTTAGGTTTAGGGTTAGGTCGCGTTTTAGATTTATGATTAGGTTTAGTGATAGAGTTAGTCTTAGTGATAGGGTTATTATTAGGGTTAGGGTAATGTTAGGGTTAGAGATAGTGTTAGTACTAGCGTTAAGTTTAGGATTAGGTCTAGGGATAGGTTTAGGTTTAGGAATATTCTAGGGTTATGTTTAGGCTAAGGATTAGGCTTTGAGCTAGGGTTATGTGTAAGGCAAGGGTTAGGGTTAGGTCTACATTTAGGATTATGGTTATGCTTATGGTTGGTTTAGGCCTCAGAATTGGGCTAGGTTTTGTGTTAGGTTTAGGCCCAGGGTTAGGGCTGTGTGTAATGTAAGATCTAGGCTTCTGATTAGAGCTATTTTTAGGGTTAGAGTTATGGCTATGTCTAGTGTTAGATTTAGGATTTCGGTTAGTTTCAGGTTTAGAGCTAGGTTTAGTGTTAGTGTTAGGGTCAGTGTTCAGGTTAGAGATAGATTTAAGGTGAAAGCCAGAATTAGATCTAGAGTTAGGTCTAGGGATAGGGTTAGTGTTTTCTTTAGGTTAAGGATTATGTTAGGCCTAGGGCTTGGGTTTTTTTAAGGTCTGGGTCTAGAGTTATGCCTATATTTAGGATAAGGATTAAGTCTAGGGCTAGTGTTAGGGTTAGATTTAAGTATAAGTTTACTCATAGGGCTAATTTTATGGTTTGGTTCAGGCTTAGGGTCAGATTTAGACTGAGAGTTTGTCTTAGGGTAAGGATTTGTGTTAGGGTTAGAGCTAGAATGAGGAATAGAGTTAGGACTAGTAATAGTGTCAGGGTTTGGATTAGGCTATGGATTAGGATAAGGACTAAGATTAGCATTATAGATAGGGTTTGGCTTAGGGTAAGTGATAGACTTAGAGCTGGGGTTACAACTAGGGTTAGGGTTAGGGTTAGGGCTAAGTTTAGTTTTAGGTTTAGGTTTACTTCCAGGGTTAGGGCAAAGATTAGGGCTAGATTTTCTGTTAGGTTTAGGACTAGGGTTAGGGCTGTAGCTAATATAAGAACTAAGGTTATGATTAGAGTTAGTATTTGGTCCAAATCTAGTGTTAGCATTATCTTTAGTGTTAGTGTGATATTTAGAATTAAGGTTAGTGTTAGAATATAAGTCAGGGTCAGTGTTAATTTTAGGTCTAGGACATGAATTAGAGCTAGAAGGTTATGGCGAGGCTTAGGGTTAAGGCTTGGTTTAGGTTAATATTTAGTGTTAGTCCAATGGCTCAGTTTTGTTTAAGGGATAAGGCTAGGGTTACGGCTAGTTTTAGGATTAGTGATAGTGTTAGGTCTAGTGGTAGGTTGAGGATTAGGCTTAGGTTTAGGGTCAAATGTAAAGTTATAGATGTAGGGTAGGGTCTAGGGCTAGGGTTGGAGCTAAGTTTAGGGCTTGTGTTAGGTTTATTGTAATGAATAGGGTTAGAACTAGAAATACAGCTGGGGAGGGTTAGAGTTACTCTTACGCTAAAGTTATGGGTAGAGTAAGGGCTAGGGCTAAATTAGGGCTAGAATTAGTGCTAGAGTTAGTGTTAGGGTTAGGCCTATTGTTAGGGCTAGAGATATGGTTAGTGATAGGGATAGAGTTACTGATAGGATTAAGCAAAATGATGGGGTTACACCTAAGTTCAGGTCTAGGGCAAGTGTTAAAATTAGAGATAGGGCTAGCGTTAGGGTTTGGGTTAGGATTAACGCTAGGTATAGGCTAAGATGAGGACTAGTGTTTATTTTAGGGTTAGATCTAGGATTAGGGCTGGGGTTAGTGTCAGGTCTGTGTTTATGGTTATGGTTAGTTTTAAGGTTAGGTTATGGCTAAGTTTAGTGTAAGGTTAACGTTTAGGTTAATGGTCAGGTTTAAAGCTAGGTGTATTATTAGAGTCAGGGTTTGAGTAGGGTTTGGTTTAGGTTAAGATTCAGGGTTAAGTCTTGAATTAGCTTTAGGTATAGGGTTAGGGTCCGGGTTAGGGTAATTGATGGGTTTAGGTTTAGGGCTCAGGTTAGGTTTGGAGTAATGAATAGGATGTTAGGAATTGTGTTAGTGTTAGGCCTAGGTTTAGCATTTGGGTTAGGCTTATCTTTAGGGTAATGGATAGGGTTAGAACTAAGGTTAGGGCTAGGGTTAAGGTTAGAATTACGACTAGGTCTAGGGTCCAGGTTAGGTTAATTTATAGGGTTATGTTTAGGGTTCAGGTTAGGTTTAGAGAAATGAATAGTGTTAGTGTTAGCAATAGTGTTTTAGGGCTAGGACAATGGTGTTAGCGTTAGGCCTAGGATTAGCATTTGGGGTAGGCTTATGTTTAGAGTAATGGATAGGGTTAGAGCTAAGGTTAGGGCTAAGGTTAAGGTTAGAATTAGGACTAGGTTTAGGGTTTGGGTTAGGGTAATTGATAGGGTTAGGTTTAGGGTTCAGGCTAGTTTTTGAGTAATGTATAGGGATAGTGTTTGTTGAGTGTCATAGTTTAGTCAGAATGACACCTGGCATTTTGCTAGAGGGAATGGTTGAAAGGTGACCCTGCTCTGGGAATAGGGAGACTCCAGGATTAGGGCGGATCCTTCTGGGAATAGGGCAGCTCAGGGATTAGGATGGATCCTTCTGCCTCAGGCACCTGCTACTTTGGAGTTCCCTTGGAGTTCTGGCTGGGTTCCCAAAGAATTGGAGTGCAGAGCCTGGTGGAAGGAGTGTATTCTCAGGAAGTGTGTGTGGAGTGCCTGGGAGAGTTTGGGAATAGATAGTTGGTGTTTGAACCTACAAGGCTTTGTGGCAGCTAGGTTATTTGTGTCCAGACAGACTGTGGCAAGTGTTAGCAATATTGTTAGCATTAAGCCTAGGGTTAGCTTTAGGGTTAGGCTTATCTTTAGGGTAATGGATAGGGTTAGTGCTGGGGATAGGGCAGGGGTTATGGTTAGAATTAGGACTAGGGTTAGGGTTAGGCCTAGGGTTCATGTCATGGTTAGGTTTGGGGTAAGTGTTTGCATTTGAGCTAGAATTAGGACTAGTGTGATGGTTAGGGTTAGAGTGAGGGCTAATATTATAGTTAGGATTAATGTTATGTTTAGATTAAGTTTAGATTTTGAGCTATAATTAGGGTTAGGGAGAGGTTTAGGGTTAGGGTTAGGTCTAGGTTTATGGTTAGGGTTACAATAAGGGCTAGGTTTAGGGCTAGGATAAGGGCAATTATTTGTGTGAGGTGTATGTCTATCATTAGTGCTATGGGTAATGTAAGAGCTAGGGATATGGTTATGGCTAGTTTTAGGGTTAGGATTATGGATAAGTCTAGTGTTCTAGTTATGTCTGGGGTTAGGATAAGATTTAGAGCTAGGGTTTTTTTGAGACTTTTTTTTATTGGTTGTTCAAAACATTACAAAACTCTTGACATATCATATTTCATACATTAGATTCAAGTTGGTTATGAACTCCCAATTTTACCCCAAATAAAGATTGCAGTATCACATCGGTTACACATCCACATTTTACATAATACCCTATTAGTAACTGTTGTATTCTGCTACCTTTCCTATCCTCTACTATCCCCCCTCCTCTCCCCTCCCATCTTCTCTCTCTACCCCATCTACTGTAATTCCTTTCTCTCCTTGTTTATTTTCCCATTCCCCTCACAACCTCTTATATGTAATTTTGTATAACAATGAGGGTCTCCCCCCATTACCATGCAATTTCCCTTTTCTCTCCCTTTCCCTCCAACCTCATGTCTCGGTTTAATATTAAACTTTTCTTCCTGCTCTTCCTCCCTGCTCTGTTCTTAGTTGCTCTCATTATATCAAAGAAGACATTTGGTATTTGTTTTCTAGGGATTGGCTAGCTTCACTAAGCATACTCTGCTCTAGGTTTTTTTTTTTTTTTTAAGGTAACTGTCATTGTCAGGTTAGGGTTAGGTTTAGGGTGAGGGCCAGATTTAGGACTAGCGTTGGGTCTAGGGATAGAGTTAGTCTTTAATTTAGGTTAACAGTTATTGTTAGGGCTAGTACTAGGTATTTTTAGGGCTAAGGCTAGATTTATGACTCTATTTAGGATTAGGTTTAGTCTAGTGCTAGTGTTACTGTTAGGGTTAGGTATAGGTTTACTGGTAGGGGTAGGGTTAAGGTTAACTTTAGAATGTCAGGTTTAGACTTAGGGTTAGTGTTAGGGTCAGAATAAGCATCAGGGTTAGAGTTAGGGTTAGAGCTAGAATGAGGGCTAGGGTTAGGACTAGTAATAGAGATAGTGTTTGAGGTAGGCTAAGGATTATGGTTAGGATAGGGTAGCATTAGGGTGAAGTTTTGGCTTAGTATAAATGATAGGGTTAGAGGTAGAGTTAGGGTTAGGTTTAGGGTTAAATCTAGGTTTAGGGCTCGAAATACAGATAAAATTTATGTTAGCATTAGGGCTACAGCTAATGAAAGAACTAGGATTCCTATTAAGTGTAATTCTAGTGTTAGTGTTAGGTCAATGTTTAGAACTAGGGTTACTCTTAGGGTCCAAGTAAGGGTCAGGGTTATTTCTAGGGTTAGATTTAGGATCCAAATTAGGACTATATTTAGGGCTAGTTGTAGGTTTAGGGTTTGGTTTAGGTTAAGGGTTAGGTTTAGGGATAGGGTTATGGCTCAATTTTGTTAGGGCTAGTTTTCCAATTAGCATTTGGGTTAAGGCTAGTGTTAGAGTGAGCTTTAGGCTAAAGGTTAGGGTTAGATCCAGGTTTAGGTCTCGGGTGCAGGTTAGGGCTAGTGTTGGGGCTAGGGATAGGGATAGGGTTTGGGTTATGGTAACGGATAGGTTTAGAACTAGTAATAGGATAGGGCAGTAGTTAGATTTAGTCTTAGGGCTGGGGGTAGTGTTAGGTTTAGGGTTAGAGCTAAATTAGGGCTAGTTAGATATATGGTTAGTGGTAGGTTTAGGCCTAGGTTTAGGGCTAGGGTTAGGGTTAGCATTACGATTAGGGTAAGGTAAGATGTTACACCTACATTTTGGTCTAAGGCATGGGATGAAATTAGGTTTAGGGCTCTGGTTAAGGTTAGGATTAGGATTAAGGCTAGTCTTAGGGCTAGGATTAGGGGTAAGGTTTGTGCTAGGGTTAGGGTTAGGATTAGGTCTTTGGCTAATGTCATTTCTAGGGTTATGGTGAGGGATAGTTTGAGGTTTAGGTTTATGACCAGGTCTATTGTAAGTGTTACATTGAGGGTTAGGTTCAGGTTTACATCTAGGCATATTATTAGGGTCTGAATCAGGGTTAGGGTATGGGTTAAAGTTAATGCTTAAATTTGCATTAGGTTTAGGGTAATGAAATGGTTAGATTTCAGGTTCATGTTAGGTTTAGTATAATGGAGAGGGTTAGGCTAAGGCATAGGTTAGTGTTAGGCCTAGGAATAAAATTTGTTTAAAGATAGGATTCAGGTAATGGATAGGATTAAAGCTACAGTTAGAAATAGGGTTATGGTTGGGTTAGGGCTATAGTTAGAGTTAGGCCTAGGGTGAGAATTTGTTTAGGGTTGTGGTTAGGGTAATGGACAAAATTATCTAGGTTGAGGACTAGTGTTATTGTTAGGAATAGTGCTATGTTTCGGTTTAGGTTTTGTGTTAGGACAAGTTTTAGGTTTAGGCTTAGCTTTAGGTTAAGTGTTTGGGCTAGGGATAGGGTTAGGGCTATGATTAAATCTAGAGATAGGGCTCGGATTAGGGCTAGGTTTTGGGTTAGGTTAGGGCTAGTGTAGGACTATGGCTAATGTAAGAACTACGGTTATGATTAGAGATAGCATTAGGTCTAGGTCAAGGTCTAGTGTTTAGATTGCTTTTAGGTTTAGGGAGATGATTATAGATAGGGTTAATGTTAGGGTCAGAGTAAGGATCAGTGTTACTTAGGGTTAGGGATACAATTCGAATTAGGGCTAGGATTAAGGATAGGTGTCGGATTAGGTTTTGTGTTAGGGTTAGGGTTAAAATTAGGGATAGGGCTAATGTCAGGTCTAGTGTTACCATTAGGCTAGGGTTAGGTTAAGGCTATGGCTCTTGTTTTAGAACTAGGGTTAGGTTTAGGGGTAGTTTTAGAATTAGCGATAATGTTAGGGCTAGTGGTAGGATGAGGTTTAGGCTTAGATTTATTGTTATGGTTAGATCTAGGTTTATGGCTGGGGTCTGCATTATTTTTAAGGTTAGGACTATTGTTAGGGTTACTGTAATGGATAGGGTTAGAACTAGAAATAGGACTGTGGTGCGATTAGTGTTATTTTTTTGGGCTAGGTGTAGGGGTAGGTTTAGGGTTAGGGATAAATTGGGGCTAGGATTATCGCTAGTGTTAGTGTTAGGTTTAGGCCTAGGGTTCGGGCTAGGGTTATGGTTAGTGTTAGTGTTAGGGTTAGATTTAGGGGAAGGGGGTTATAGCTACTTTTAGAGCTAGGGTTCGGGTTAGAATTTGATTTAGGGCAAGGGTTAAGATTCGGGTTAAAATTAAGGTTTAGTTCCAGAATGAGGATATGTGTTAGGGCTAGGGCTAAGATTAGGGCTAGGCCTAATTTCAGGTCTAGGTTGAAAGTAAGTGGTAATTTTATGGTTAGGTTATGGCTAGGTCTAGTGTAAGGGTTAGGTTTAGGGTAAGGGTAAGGTCTAGAGCAAGGTGTTTTATTAGGGTCAGTGTCCAGGTATGGTTTGGTTTAGGTTAAAGTTTTGGGTTAAAGCTCATATTAGCCTTAGGGTTTGGTTTAGGATTCAGGTAATGGATAGGGGTAGGTTTAGGATTCAGGTTAGGTTTACAGTAATCTATAAGGTTATTGCTAGTGATAGGGTTAGCATTAGTCCTAGGGTTAGCATTTGGTTTAGGCTTATCTTTCGGGTAGTGTGGATAGGGTTAGAGCTAATGTTGGGGCTAGGGTTAAGGTTAAGTTTATGGCTAGGGTTAGGGTTAGGCCCAGGGTTAGTATCAGGGTTCAATTTAGGGTAAGTATTAGGGTTTGAGTTAGCATTAGGTCTAGGGCAAGTGTTAGGGTTAGAGTCAGGGCTAGGGTTAGGTTTAGGGTTAGTTTTATGATTAGGGAAAGGGTTAGAGTTTCAGCTAGGTTTAGTACTAGGGCGAGTGTTAGGTTTAGGGTTAGGTCTAGTGTTATGGTTAGGGATACAATTAGGGCTAGATTAAGGGCTATATAAGGGCTAGGTTTGTGTGATGTTTATGGCTAGGGTTAGGGCTATGGGTAATATAAGAGCTTGGGTTATGGTTATGACTAGTTTTAGGGTCAGGGTTATGGATGAGTCTAGTGTTAGGGATAGGTTTTGGGTTAGGATATGGTTTAGAGCTAGGATGTGTGTTAGGGCAAGCATCAGTGTTTGGGTTAGGGATAGCTTTGGATCTAGAGATAGGGTTAGTCTTTGTGTTAGGTTAAGGGTTATTGTTAGGGCCAGTTCAAAGATTTTGTTTAGGGCTAAGCCTAGATTCATAACTCTATTTAAGATTAGGTTTGGTCTAGTGCTAGTGTTATTGTTAGGTTTAGGTATAGATTTACTGGTAGGGGAAGATTTAGGGTCCGTGTAGAGTTAGGGTCAGGTTTAGATCCAGGGTTAGTGTTAGGGTCAGAATAAGGGTCAGTTTTGTGTTAAGGCTAGAACTAGAATGAGACCGAGTGTTAGGAATAGTAAAAGAGTTAGGGTTTGGGATAGGCTAAGGATTAGTGTTAGGACTAGGGTAGCACTAGGGTGAGGGTTTGGTTTAGGGTAATGTATAGGAATAGAGGCAGGATTAGGATTAGGATTAGGGTTAGGGTTAGGGTTATGGTTACTATTAGGATTCGGTTTAGGGTTAGGGTTGCAGTTTGAGCTAGTGTTAGGGTTAGAGTTAAGGTTAGGGATATCGCTAAAGTTTGGATTAGGGTTATAGTGAGGTTTAGGATTAGTGATAGGTTTAGGGTTATGGTCAGTGTTAGGTTTAGGGTTAGGATTAGGTGAATGTTAGGTTTAGGGTAAGGGTTAGGGTTAGGATTAGTGTTAGGATTAAAATTAGGGTTAGAGACAGGGTTAGTTTTAGGGATAGGATTAGGGTTAGGGTTAGGGTTAGTGTTAGGGTTAAATTTAGGGTTTGCGTTAGGGTTAGTGTTAGGTTTAGTGTTAGCATTTGTATTATCATTAGGTTTTGGGTTAGGTTTAGGGTTACAGTTAAGATTAGGGTTACACTTAGGATTAGTATTAGTATTAGTGTTAGGTGTAGGGTTAGTGTTTGGGTTAGTGTTAGGGTTAGTATTAGTGTTTGTGATAGGGTTAAGTTTAGGCTTAGGGTTCAGGTTAGGGTTAGGGTTAGTTATAGAGTTAGGGTTAGGTTTGGCTTTAGGGGTAGTTGTAGGGTCAGTGTTAGGGTTAGTGTTCAGTTAGGGTTAGGGTTTGTGTTAGGTTTAGGGTTAAGGTTATCATTAGGGTTATGGTTAAGATTATAGTTAGAATTATTATTAGGTTTAGGGTTAGGGTTACAGTAAGGATTAGGGTAAGTGTTAGGTTTAGGTTTAGTGTTAGGTATAGGGTTAGGGGTGGGGTTAGGGTTAGTGTTACTGTTAGAGTTAGGGTTAGTGTTAGGGTTAGGGTTATTCTTAGGGTTAGGTTTAGGATTAGATTTTGGTAAAGGTTAGGGTTAGTTTAGGTTTTGGGTTATGGTTTGGTAAAGGTTTGTGTTAGGGTTAGCGTTATGTTAACAGTTTGTCTTAAGGTTAGGGTTAGGGTGTGGGTTAATTTTAGGGTTAGGGTTAATATTATGTTTAGGTGTTGGGTTACAGTTAGGTTTAGGTTTAGTTTTAGAGTTATGGTTAGGATTAAGTTTAGGGTTCGTGTTAGAGTAAGGGTTAGGGTTGGTGTAAGGGTTAAGTGTAGGTTTACGGTTAGGGTTAGGATCACTATTACAGTTAGGTTTGGGGTTAGCATCACTCTTTTGGGCAGTATTAGATTTAGGTTTAGGGTTCATGTTAAGTTTAGGGTTAGGGTTAGTGTTAGTGTTAGGGTTAGGATTAGGATAGTGTTAGTGTTAGTCTTAGGATTAGGTTTAGTTTTATGGTTAGTGTTAGGGTTAGGGTTAGGGATAGTGTTAGTGTTAGGGTTCGTGTAAGGATTAGGGTTAGTTTTAGTGTTGTGTTAGGGTTAGGATACTGTTAGTGTTAGTGTTAAGGTTAGGGTTCGGTTTAGGGATAGTGTTAGAGTTAGGGTTAATTTTATGGTTAGTGTTAGAGTTTGAGTTAGGGTTAGGGATAGGGGTAGGGTTAGGTTAGTGTTATGGTTAGGTTTATCCTTAGGGTTAGGTTTAGTGTTAGATTTTCAGTTAGGTTTAGTGTTAGGATTAGGGTTAGGGCTAGAGTTAGTGTTAGGGTAAGGGATAGAGTTAGCATAAGTTTTTGGCTTAGAGTTTGCTTTAGGGTTATGTTTAGGGATAGGGCTGGGGTTAGGGTTAGAATTCTGGTTTGGGTTAGCTTTAGGTTAAGGATTAGGGTTAGGAATAAGTTTAGGGTTTGTGTTAGGGTTAGGTATAGGGTAGTATTAGGTTTACATTTATGGTTAGGGTAATTGTAGGGTAAGTTTTAGGGTTAAGGGTAGAATTAGGGTTAGTGTTAGGGTCAGTGTCAGGGTTACAGTTAGGGCTAATGTTAGTTTTCACGTTAGGGTTTTAGTTAGGTTTAATGATAGGGTTAGGCTTTGGGTTAGTGTTAGTGTTAGGATTAGTGTTAGTATTATGAATACTTTAGGGTTAGGGTTAGATTAGGTTTAGATTTATTGTTTGGATTAGGGTTTGTGTTCAGGTTAGAAATTGGGTTAGGGATATGGTTATGGTTATTGTTAGTATTAGTGTTATAGTTAGGATTGAAGTTAGGGTTCAAGTTAGAATAAGGGTTAGGGCTAGAAGTACTGTTTGGGTTAGGGTTAGAGAATTTTATATACAGTTATTTTTAGGTTTAGGGTTAGTGTTATTGTGAGGGTTAATGTTAGGCTTAGATTAGGGTTAGGGTTATGATTAGGGTTAAGTTAAGGATAGGGTTAGATTAAGGACTAGTGTTAGTGTTAGGGTTAGTTTTAGTGTTAGGATTAGGGTTAGGTTTAGGATAGCAGAATGGTTAGGGTTATGGTTAGGGGTATGTTAAGATTAGATTTAGGGTTAGTGTTAGGTTTAGGTTTAGGGTTAGATTTAGAATTAGGGATGGGGTTATGATTAGGGTTAGGGTTTTTGATAGGTTAGGGTTAGGGATAGGGTTAGGTTGAGGATTAGTGTTAGGGTTACTGTTAGGTTTAGGTTTAGGTTTAAGTCCATGGTTAGAGTTAGTTTTAGGGTTAGGGTTAGTGTTAGGCTTAGGGTGAGAGTTCCTGTTAGGGTTAGGGTTAAATTTAGGGTTAGTGTTAGTGTTAGTATTAGTGTTTCGTTTAGGTTTAGAGTTAGGGTGAGTGTTAGGACTTTGGTTAGCATTAGGGTCAGTGTAAGAGTTAGTATTAGTGTTTTGGTTAGTTTTAGGGTTAGGGTTAATATTAGTTTTAGGGTTAGGGTTAGTCTTAGATAAGGGTAGGGGTTGGGTTAGGGTTAGTTTTAGGGTTAGTGTTAGGGTAAGTTTTAGCGCTAGGGTTAGAGTTACAAAAAGAGTTAGTGTTAGTGTTAGGGTTAGGGTGAGGTTTAGGGTTAGGGTTGTGTTAAGATTTGTTTTATGGCAAAGATTAGGGTTAAGTTTAGGGTGAGGGTTACAGTTAGGATTCGGGTTAAAGTTAAAGTTAGAGTTAAAATTAGGTTAGAGTTAGGGTTAGGGTGAGGGTTAGTTTTAGGGTTAGGGTTAGCATTAGGTTAATTGTTAGAGTTAGTATTAGTGTTTTGGTTAGGTTTAGGGTTAGGGTTAGTGTTAGTTTTGGGATTAGGGTTAGTGTTAGGTTAGGGAAAAGATTAGGGTTAGGGTCAGTGTTAGGGTTAGGGTAAGTGTTAGTGTTTGGGTTAGGTTAGAGTAAGGTTTACTGTTATGGTTAAAGTTAGTGTTAGGGTATGTGTTAGGGTTAGGTTTCCCATAGGGTAGGGGTTAGTGTAAATTTAGGGTTAGGATTAGGGTTATGTTAGGGTTAGGGTTAGGGTTGATTTTTTGGTTTAGATTATGGTTAGTGTTAGGGTTAGGATTAGTGTTAGGGTTTTGGTTAGAATTAGGGTTAATTTTAGGTTTAGGAATAGTGTTAGTGTTAGGGTTAGGGTAAGCGTTATGGTTCAGGTTAGGTTTAGTTTTTGGGTTAGGATTAGGTTTGATGTTATTTTTAGTGTTATTGTTAAGGTTAGGTAAGGGTTAGGATTAGGGTTAGGATTAGAGTTATAGTTAGGATTATGGTAGTTTTAAGGTTAGGATTATGGTTATTGTTTTGTTTCTGGTTAGGGTTAGGGTTAGGGGTAGGGGTAGTGTTAGGGTTAGGTTTAGGGTTGGGTTTAGATTTAGGATTAGGGTTATGGTTATGGTTAGGGCAAGTGTTAGGATTTCTGTTTGTCTTAGGGTTAGAGTTCATGTTATATTTAGGGTGAGGGTTAGTGTAAGGTTTAGGTTAGTGTTACAGTTAGTGTTAGTTTTAGGGTTAAATTATATTTTTGGTTAGGTTTAGTGTTAGGGTTATGGTTAGAGTTAGGGATTGTTTTAAGATTAGGGTTAGTGTTAGTTGAGTAGTAGGGTTAGGGTAAGTTTAGGGTTATGGTTATGGTTAAGGTTAGGGTTTTTGTTACATTTAGGGTCAGTTTAGGGTTAGTGTTATTGTTCTTGTTTGTGTTAGTGTTTGGGTTAGGGTTATGGTTAAAGTTAGTGTTAGTGTTAGTGTTAGGGTTTGGGTTAAGGTAAGGTTTAGGGTTAGGAATATGGTTATGATTAAAGTTAGTGTTACTTGAGGGTTAGGGTTAGGGTGAGTGTTAGAGTTAGGGTTATGGTTAAGGTTAAGTTTAGTCTTAGGTTTAGGGTTAGTGTTATGGTTAGGGATAGTTTTGTGATTAGCATTAGTGTTAGGGTTAGGTTTAGGCTCAGGGATATGTTAGAGTTAGGGATATGGTTAGGGTTAGTGTTAGAATTAGAGGTTGTGTAAGTGTTAGTGTTAGGGTTACAATCAAGCATAGGTATAAAGTTAGGGTTAGTTTTAGTCTAAAGGTTAAAGATAGAATTAGGTTTAGGGTTAGGGTTAGGTTTAGTGTGAGGGTTAGGTTTAGGTTTTGAGTTTGGATTAGCATTAGTGTTCATGTGAATTGTACGGTTAATGTTAGAGTTAGTGATAGGGTTAGGTTTAGGGTTAGGGTTAAGTTTAGTATTAGGTTTAGGTTTAGGTTTAGGGTTAGTGTTAGGGTTATGGTTATGTTTCGTGTTGGAGATAATTTTAGGGTTAGATTTAGGTTTTGGTTTAGTGTTAGGGTTAGGGATAGGGTTAGGGTTGGAATTAAGTCCAATGTTAAGGTTATGGATAGGTTTATGGTTACTGTTAGTTTTATAGTTAGTGTTAGTGTTAGTGTTATGGTTATGGTTAGGGTTAGATTTAGGGTTAGGGACAGTGTTAGGGTTAGGTTTTGGGTTATGGTTAGTGTTAGAGTTAGTGTTACTGTTATGGCAAGTTTTAGGGTTAGTGTTAGGTTTAGTGTCAGGGTTATGGTTATGGTTATGGTTAGTTTTAGAGCTAGGGTTTGAGTTAGGGTTAGTTTTAGGGTTTTTGTTATTATTAGGTTTATGGTTAGGTATAAGTTTATTGTTAGGGTTAGCATAAGGTTTAGAGATAGTGTAAAAGTTAGTTTTTAGGTTTACGGGAAGGTTTAGGGTTAGTGTTAGTGTTACTGTCAGTGTCTAAGTTTGGGTTAGCATTAGAGTTAAGGTAAGTGTTACGGTTAGTGTTAGGGATGGGGTTATGGTTAGGGTAAGTGTTAGGGTTCAGGATAGGTTTAGGGTTAGTGTCAGGGTTACAGTTAGGGTTAAGGTTAGTTTTAAAATTAGGTGTAGGTTTAATGTTACTGTTAGGGTTAATGTTAGCATTACGGTTAGGGTTAGTTGTAGGGTTAGGTTTAGGATTAGCTTTAGTATTAGAGTTAGGTTTAAGTTTCCTGTTAAGGTTAGGGATAGGGTTAGTGTTGGGTTTAGGGTTAGAGTTAGGTTTAGGGTTAGGTTTAGGGTTAGTGTTAGAATTATAATTAGGATTAGGATTTGATATGTATAAGTGTTGGGGTTAGCTAGGGTAAGGGTTATTAATTAGGTTAGGGTTTCTGTAAGCTTTAGGGTTACAGTTAATGTTAGTGTTAATGTTAGGATTAGGGTTAGGTTAGCGATTAGTTTTAGTTTTAGAGTTAGGGTTTGTTTTAGGTTAAGTTTAATGGTATGTTTAGTGTTTGGGTATGTGTTAAGGTTAGGGTTAAGGTTAGTGTTAGGTTTAGTGTTAGGGTTAGAGTTATTGTTATGGTTAGGTAAGGTTAGTGTTAGGGTTATGTTAGAATTAAGGTTATGGTTTCGTTTAGGGTTAGGGTTAGTTTACGTTTAGGGTTAGGTTTAGGTTTAGTGTGCTGGTTAGTTTTCGTGTTTTGGTTAGCACTATTATTAGGTTTAAGTTTAGTGTTAGGTTTAGGGTCAGGTTGAGGGTTATTGTTAGTGTTAGGGTTAGGGTTAGCTTTAGTGTTATAGTTAGGTTTAAGTTTAGGGTTTGTTTTAGTGTTAGGGTTAGGGTTATAGTTAGGGTTCGTGTTATTTAGTGTAGGGTTATTGTTAGAATTAGGTTTGGATTTAGGGTTAGGATTAGGTTTAGGTTTAGGTAAGAGTTAGGGTTAGGGTTAGGGATAGAGTTGCAATTATGGCTTTTGTGAGAGTTAGGGTTAAAATTAAGTTTTATATAAGGGTTAGGGTTAGGTAAGGTTTAGGATATTGTTAGGGTCAGGATTAGTGTTAGTGTTTGAGTTAGGGTAGGGTTAGTGTTAGGATTAGTGTTAGGATAAAGGTTAGGGTTATGGGTAGTTTAAGGTAAGGGCTATTGTTACGGTCAATGTTAGGGTTCATGTTTGTATTTTAATGTTACTTTTAGGTTTAGGTTTAGCTTTAGGGTTAGGGTTAGTTTTAAGGTTACAGTTAGGTTGAACATTAGTGTTTGGTTTGTGTTATAGTAAGGTTTAGGGTTAGTGTTAGGGTTAGGGTTAGGGACAGTGTTTGGTTTAGGGTTAGGGCTAGGGAGAGATTTAATGATAGTGTCGTTCTTAGGGTTAGGTATAGGTTTAGGTTTTGCATTAGGGTTAGGTTTAAGTCTAGGGTTAGTGTTATGGTTAGGGTTAGGTTTAACATTAGGGTTCGTTTTAGAGTTAGGGTTAGAGTTAGTGTTAGTGTCAGGCATAGTGTAAGGGTTAGGGTTAATAAAAAATTTAAAGTTGGGGTTAGGGTTAGGTTTAGTTTTAGTGTTAGTGTTAGGGTTAAAGTTAGGATAAGGCTGAAGTTTAGGGTTAGTGTTGGGTTTAGTGTTACGGTTAGGATAAAGTTTTGGGTTAGTGATAGGGTAAGAGTTAGATTTAGGGTTAATTTTAGGTTAGGGTTAGGTTTAGGGTTAAATTAAGTTTAGGGTTACTGTTAGAGGTAGGGTTTCTGTTAAGGTTAGGGTTTTTGTTTGGTTTAATGTTACGGTTAGTGTTAAAGTTAGTTTTAGGCTTAGGTTTAGTGTTAGAGTTAGGTTAAGGTTTAGGATTAGGTTTAGGATTATGGTTAGAATTCATGTTAGTGTAAAATTAGGATTAGGGTGTGTGTTAGGGTGAGGGTTAGTGTTAGTTGTAGGGTTAGGGCTAGGGTTTATGTTAGGGTTACAATTAGGGTTATGTTTAGAGTTACAGTTATGGTTTGGATTAGGTTTAGGGTTAGAGATAGTGTTAGGGTATGTTTGGTTTAGGATTAGGGTTAAGATTAGTGTTTGGGTTAAGGTTAGGGTTAGGTTTAGGTTTAGTGTTATGGGTAGTGTTAGTGTTAGAGTTAGGGTTAGGTTAGGTATAGGGTTAGGGTTATGGTTTGGCTGAGGTTTAGGCTTAGTGGTGTGGTTAGGTTTAGGTTTCTTGTTAGGATTGTAGAGTTACTGTTAGGGTTAGTGTTATTTTTAGGATGTGTGTTTGGTTGGGTAAGCTTTAGATATAAAATTAGGTAAAAGTTGGTTTATGGTTTTGGTTAGGGTGGTTGTTAGGTTTAGGATTAAAGTTAGGGTTATTTTTAGAGTGAGGTTTAGGGTTATGTTTTGTTTAGGGTTACGGTAAGTTTTATGGATGGGATTATGGTTACGGTTAGTGTTAGGGTTCAAGTTAGGGTTAGGGATAGGATTAGGTTATGGTTAAGGTTACGGTTTGGGTTAGTGTTAGGTTAGGATTAGTGTCAGTGTTAGTGTTAGGGTTAGTGTTAAGATTAGAGTTACTTTTAGTGTTTGGGTTAGGGTTAAAGTTAGGTTTAGGTTTAGTGTTAGGGTTAGGTTTAGTGTTAGATTTAGGGTAAGGGTTAGGTTTATGGTGAGGGCTCTGGTTATGCTTAGGGTTATTTTAAATTTATGTTTAGGGTTAGTGTTAGCGTTAGGTTTAGGGTTAAGTTTAGGTTTATTGTTAGGGTTAAAGTTAGGGTTAGGGTTAGGTTTGGGTTCAGCTTCGTGTTAGGGTTAATGTCACGGCTATGGTAAGTGTGAGGGTTAGGATTAGGGTTACAGTTAGAGTTAGTGTTATCGTTAGGATTAGGGTTTGGGTTATTGTCGAGCTTAGTGTAATGGTTAGGGTTAGTGTTAGGTTTAGTGTCATGATTATGGTGAGGGTTAGGTTTAGTTTTGGGGTTAGGGTAAGATTTAGGGTTAGGGTTAGGTTTAGTGTTGGGGTTAGGGTTAGTGTTATATTTAGGTTTAGGCTTTAAGTTATGGTTCATCTTAGGGTAAACGTTAGGTTTAGTGTAATGTCTAGGGTTAGGGTTAATGTTAGAATTAGTGTTAGTGTTAGGGTTAGGGTAAGGTTCAGTGTTAGGGATCATGTTAGGATTAGGAATATGTATGGGCTATTGTTAGGGTTAGAGTTATGATTAGTGTTAGGGTTAGGGTTTCGGTTAAGGTTAAGGTTAGTGTTAGGGTATGGGTTAAGATTAGCGTTAGGCTTAGGGTTAGGTTAGTGTTAGGATCAGGTTTAGATTTGGAGTTAGGATTAGGGTTAGGCTTAGTGTTATCTTTAGGGTTATTGTTACGATTACATTAGGGTTAGTGTTAGTGTTAGTGTTAAATTTTGCATTAGATTTATGGTTAGTTTTAATGTTAGAGTAGGGTTAGGATTAGGGTTACTTTAAGCGTTTTGGTAAGGGTTAAGTTTAGGGTTAGTGTTAGGGTTAAATTAAGGCTTAGGATTAGTGGTAGGTTTAGTGTTAGGTTTAGAATTAGGGTTCTTGTTAAGTTTAGGGTTAGGGTAAGTGTTAGGGTTAAGGTTAGGTTTAATGTGAGGGTTAGCATTACTGTTTGTTTTAGGGTAAATGTTAGGGTTAATTATACTGTTAGCGTTATGGATATGTTTAGAGTTAGTGTTATGGTTACAGTTAGGTTTAGTGTTAGTGTTATATTAGTTTTAGGGTTAGGGTTAAGGTTAGTTATAGGGTTAGGTTTAGGGTTAATATTAGTGTTAGGGTAAGGGTTAGGATATGGGTTAGTTTTAGGGTTATGTTTACGGTTTCAGTTAGGATTAGGGACAGAGTTATTTTTAGGGTTAGGTTTAGAGTTAGGATTTGGTTAGGGTTAGGGTTAATGTTAATATTAAATTTTGTGTTAGGGTTAGTGTTAGGGTTAGTGTTAGGATTAGGTTTAGAGTTAGGATTAGTTTAAAATTAGGGTTGGGATCAGGGTTAGGATTAGTTTTAGGGTTAGGGTTAGGGTTAAGCTTAGGGTTACTGTTAGGTTTAAGTAAGGGTTAGGATTAGGGTTAGGGTTAATTTTAGTGTACAAATTAGGGTTTGTGTTAGGGTTTGTGTTAGGGTGAGTGTTAGTTTTGGGGTTAGGGTATGGGGTTATTTTTAGTGTTATGGTTAGGGTTAGGATTAGGTTTATGGTTAGTGTTAGTGTTAGGGTTAGTGATAGGGTTTGGGTTGGTTAACATTAGAGTTAGGGTTACAGATAAGATTAGTGTTATTATTAGAGTTAGTATTAGGATTAGGTTTAGTGTTTGGATTATGATTAGTTTTAGAGTTAGAGTTAATATTCATGTTAGAGTTAAGGATAGAGTTAGGTTTAGTGTTACTGTTAGGGTTGAGGTTATGGTTAGGGATAGGATTAGTGTTAGGTTTGAGGTTATGTTAAGTGTTAGAATTAGTGATAGGATTAATTTTTGGGTTAGGTTTATTGTTAGGGTTAGGGTTAATGTTAGGGTTAGTGTTATGGTTGGTGTTAGTGTTAGGGTTAGTGTTAGGGTTAATGGTAAGTTTAGGGTTAGGACTAGGATTAGTTTTAGTTTTAGGTTTAAGGTAATAGTTTGGATAAGGTGTTAGTGTAAGTGTTAGACTTAGGGTTTGTGTTAGTTTAAGGGTTATGGTTTGGATTAAGGTTAGTTTTAGGGTTAGAGTTAAGGTTAGGTTTCGGATAGCGTTAGTTTTAGAGTTAGGGATAGAGTTAAGGTTAAGGTTCATGTTAGGGTTAAGTTTAGTGTTAGGGCCAGTGTTAGTGTTAGATTTAGTGTTTGTGTTAGGGTTAGGGTTATGGTTTGGGATAGGGTTAGGTTTAGGTTTAGTGTTAGTGTTTGTGTTAGGGTTAGTGTTAGTGTATATTATACTGTTAAGGTTAGGGAAAGGTTTACAGTAAGTTTAAGGTTTATGGTTAGGTTTAGGGTTAGTGTTATAATTAGTGTTAGGGATAGGGTTAAAATTAGTGATAAGTTTAGGTTTATGTTTAAGCTTAATTTAAGGTAAGGGTTAGGGTTAGGGTTAGGATTAGAGTTAGTTTTATGGTTATGGTTAATGTTAAGTTTAGTGTTACTGTTTGAGTAAAGTTAAAAGTTAGGATTAGTCTTAGTGTTAGAGTTTGTATTACGCTTCGGGTTAGCGTTAATTATATTGTTAGGTTTAGGGATAGTGTTAGTGTTAAGGTTAGGTTGGTTTTAGGGATAGGGTTAGGGTTAATTTTACTGTTAGGTTTAGGGATAGGTTTATAGTTAGTTTTAGGGGTAGGGTTAAGTTTGTGTTAGGGTTAGGGTTAATTATACTGTTAGGATTAGGGATAGGTTTAGAGTTAGTGTTAGGGTTATGGTTAGGGTTAGGGTTCTGGTTATATTTAGGGTTAGGTTGATGGTTAGTGTTAGAGTTAGGGTTATGTTTAGGGTTAGTGTTATGGTAAGTGTTAGGTTTAGGGTTAGTGTTAGGTTTAGTATTAGATTAGTGCTAGGGTTAAATTTAGTTAGGGTTAGGCTTATTGTTGTGGTTAGGGTTATGGTTAGGGTTAGGGTTTCTGTTTGGGTTAGGGTTAGGATTACAGATAAGATTAGGGTTATATTCAGGGTTCTAATTAGGGTTCGGTTTAGTTTTAGGTGTATGATTAGGTTTAGAATTAGATTTAATGTTAGTGTTAGGGATATGGATAGAGTTAGGGTGAGTGTTAGAGTTAAGGTTAGGGTTATAGTTAGGATGAGCATTAGTGATAGTTTTGGGGATATGGTTAGTGTAAGAATTAGTGATAGGATTCGGTTTGGGTTTAGGTTATTGTTAGGGATAGGGTTAGGGTTAGTGTTACAGTTAGTGTTAGTGTTAGTGTTAGGGTTAGGGTTAGACTTTGGGTTCTTTTTAGATTTAGGGTTACGGTTTGGATTAGTGTTAGAGTTAGGGTTAGGCTTAGGTGAAGTTTTTGCTTTGGGTTTTGGGTTAGGTTTAGGGTTAGGCTTAGGATTAATTTTAGGGTTAGGGTTAGGGTTAAGTTTAAGGATCTTTAGGGTTAGGTTGTAGTTACATTTAGTTAAGGGTTAGGATTAGGGTTAACGTTAGTGATAGGGTTAGAATTAGTGTTTGTGTTAGTGTTAGGTTTATGGTGAGTGTTAGGGTTTGGGTGAAAGATAGAATTAGGGTTAGGTTTAGTGTTAGTGTTTGTGTTAGGGTTAGGGTTAGGGCTTATTATAATGTTTGTGGTAGAAATAGGCTCAGAGTTAGTGTTAGGTTTAGGGTTAGTGTTATAATTAGTGTTAGATTTAGGGTTAAGGTTAGTGATAGGGTTAGGTTTAGGGTTAAGATTAGTGTTAGGGTAAGGGTTAGGATTAGTGTTAGTGTTAGTGTTAGGGTTAGGGTTTGTGTTAGGGTTAGGGTTTGTGTTAGGGTTAGGGTTTGTGTTAGGGTTAGGTTTAGTGTTTGAGTTAGGATTTGGGTTAAGGTTATTGTTAGTGATAGGGTTACAGTTAGAATTAGGATAGGGTTAGGATTAATGTTAATGTTAAATTTTGTGTTAGGTTTAGTGTTAGGATTAGGTTTAGAGTCAGGGTTAGGGTTAGAATTAGGGGCAGAGTTAAAACTAGGATTAGTTTTAGTTTTAGGGTTAAGGTAATAGTTTGGATAAGGTTTAGGTTTAGTGTTAGGGTTAGAGTTAGTGTTACAGTTAGTGTTAGGGTTAGGGTTAGGTTTATGTTTGTGTAAGTATTTGTGTTAGGGTTAGTGTTAGGTTTAATTATAGTGTTAGGGTTAGGGATAGGTTTAGAGTTAGTGTTAGGGTTAGGGATAGGTTTAGAGATAGTGTTAGGGTTAGGGTTAATGTTAGGGTAAGGGTTATATTTAGAGTTGGGTTTTGGGTAAATTTTAAAATTAGTGTTAGTATTAGGGTTATCATTTGTGATAGGGTTAAGTTTAGGGGTAGGGTTTTTTTAGGCATTGGGTTAAGGTTAGTGTTAGGGTTACAGATAAAATTAGGGTTATATTTAGGGTTAAAATAAAGGTTAGGTTTAGTGTTAGGATTTCAGTAAGGTTTAGAGTTGGAGGTAGTGTTATTTTTAGGGTGAGCGGTAGGGTTTGGGTTAGTGTTAGTGTAGGGGTTAGGGTTATTTTTAGAGTTACGATTAGGGTTAGGTTTAATGTTATAATTAGTGTTACAGTAAGGGTTAAAATTAAAGTTAGTGTTAGGGTTAGAGTTAGACTACAGTTTGTGTTACGGAAAGGGTTAGGTTTAGGGTTAGGTTTAGTGTTAGGGTTTGGGTTAGAATTAGGCTTAGGGTTAGGTTAAAAGTTAGAGTTAATTTTAGTTTTAGGGTTACCGTTAGGTTTAGTGTTAGGGTTAAGTATATGGTTAGTGTTAGGGTTAGGTTAAGAGTTACAATTATGTTTATGTTATGGTTAGTTTTAGGGTTAGTGTTAGGGTTAGGGTTATGATTAGGATTATGGTTAGGGTTAGGGTTAGTGTTCGGTTTAGGTTTAGTGTTAGTGTTTGTTTTAGGGTTTGGGTTACTGTTAATATTAGGACTAGGTTTTGGGTTGAGATTGTGGTTAGAATTAGCATTAGGTTGGTGTTAGCGTTACAGTAAGTGTTAGGGTTAAGGTTAAGGTTAGGGTTAGTGTTAGGGTTTGTGTAAGTGTTAGGGTTAGTGTTCGGATTGTGTTAGGGTTAAGGCTAGTGTTAGGTTTTCCATTAGGGTTAGGGTTAGTGTTAGTGTAAAATTTAGAATTAGTGCTAGGGTTTAGTAATAAATTTGAGTTAGTATTAGTATTGGTTAGTTTAGTATTAGGGTTACTGTTAAATTTAGAGTTAGGGTTTAGTGTTACGGTTAGGGTTAAGTTTATTGTTAGGTTTAGGGTTATGCATAGGGTTAGGTCAGTGTAGGGTTAGGGGTATGGGTAGTGTTATAGATAGGCTTAGGTTTAGTGCTAGGGTTAGATTTAGGGTTATGGTTAAGCATAGGGTTAGTGTTAGGGTTTGGGTTAGAGGTAGGGTTTGAGTTAGTTTTAGGTTTAGGGTTAGTGTTTGTGTTAGTATTTGGGTTAGGTTTTGACGTAGGGTTTCTTTTAGGTTTAGAGTTAGAGTTTGAGTTAGAATTACAGTTAGGATTAATGTTAGGGTTAGGGTTAGGGTCACGGTTAGGGTTAGGTTGAGTGTGAGGGTTAGGTTTAGAGTTAGTGTTAGGGTTAGTGTTATGGTTAAGTTTAGGGTTATTGTTAGGTTTAGGGTTAGGGTTAGGTTATTGTTAGGTTTAGATTTAGGTTTAGGGTTAGAGTTAGGTTTATGATTAGGGTTATTTTTATGGTTAGATTTAGGGTTAGGGTTAGTGTTCATGTTAGGGTAATGTTTAGGGTTTGGGTAGGTTTACAGTTAGGTTCAGTGTTAGGTTTAGTGTTAGGATTAGCATTAGGGTTTTGTTAGTGTTAGGGATTGCCTTAAGGTGAGGGTTAGTGTTAGGGTTTGTGTTAGGCTTAGGGTTATTGTTAGGGTTAGGTTTAAATAATGATTAGGGTTAGGTTTAAGCTTAGTTTTGGGGTTAATGTTAGGGTTTTTGTTACAGTTAGGTTTTGTGTTATGGTAAGGGTTAGGTTTAGGATTAGTATTAGGGTTAGTCTTAGGGGTAGGGTAAGAAATAGTGTTGTTTTTAGGAATAGCTTTAGGTTTATTGGTAGTGTTAGGGTTAGGGTTAGTATTAGGTTTAGGTTTAGGGTTAGGGTTCAAGTTAGTGGTAGGGTTATGCTTAATTTAGGGTTAGTGTTTGTTTTATGGTTAGGTTTAGGGGTTTTGTTTGGGTTAGGTTTAGGGTAGGGTGTTAGGATTAGTGTTAGGGTAATGTTTAGGGTTAGGGTTATTGTTAGGTTTAGGGTTTGTGTTAGGCTTAGAGTTAGGCTAAGAGTTAGTGTTACGGTTAGGGTTGGCTTTAGTGTTAGGGTTATGGATAGGGTTAGGGTTAGTGTTCTGGTTAGTTTTGAATTTAGGTTTAGGATTAAGTTAGGGTTAGAATTTTTGTTAGGGTTAGGGTTAGTGTTAGAATTACACATAGGTTTACATTTAGATTAAAGTTTAGGGTTAGAGTTAGCATGTTAGTATTAGGTTTTGGTGAGTGTTAGGGTTAGTGTTAGATTTAGCGTTAAGGCTGGGTTAGTGTTCTTGTTAAGTTTAGAGTAAGGGTAATGTTTAGGGTTATGGTTAGGTTTAGGGTTTGGGTTATGGTTAGGGTTAAGTTTAGTGTTATGGTTTGTGTTACCATTAGGGTTAGGGTTAGGGTTAGTGTTAGGGTTAGGGATAGAGTTAGTTTTAGGTATAGTGTTAGGGTTAGGGTTAATATTACGTTTCGGCTTACAGTTCGGAATAGGGTTAGGGTTAGAGTTAGGTTTAGGGTTAGTGTTTGGGTTAGAGTTAGTGTTAGGGTTAGGGTTAGGTTTAGAGTTATTGTAAGGGTTAGGTTTAGCATTAGTGTTTGGGTTTTGGTTATTCTTAGTGTTAGGGTTAAGGTTATGGTTCCTATTAGGGTTATGGTAGGTTAGGTGTTATGGTTAGGGTTAAGTTTAAGTTTCGGATTAGGGTTAGTGTTAGTGATTTGTTTAGTGTTAGGGTTATGGTTTTGGATAGTGTTAGGATTAGGGATAGGTTAAAGGTTAATGTTAGGCATAGGGTGAAGTTTAGGGTTAGGGTTCGGTTTAGGTTTAGAGTTAGTCTTAGATTTATGGTTAGGGTTAGTGTTAAGTTTAGGTTTAGGTTTAGTGTTAGCGGTAGTGAAATTGTTAGTTTACCTTAGAATTAGGGTTAGTGTTAGTGTTAGGGTTAGGTTTAGCATTATTGTTAGTTAGGGTCATTGATATGTTTAGAAATATTTTTAGGGTTAGTGTAACTCATAGGGTTAGGGTTGGGCTTAAGTTTAGTGTTAGGGTTATGGTTAGAATTCGTGTTAGGGTTAGTGTTAGTGTTAGGGATAGGGTTAATTTAGTGTTACAGTTAGAGTTAGGGTTCGGGTTAGGGTTATGTTTCATATTAGGGATAGGGATAGGGTTACAGTTAGGTTTAGAATTAGGGATAGGTTAAGTGTAAGGGTTAGGGTTACAGTTACAAATACAGTTACTGTTAGGGTTAGGGTTAGGGTTAGTGCTAGGGTTAGTGTTAGGGTTTCTGTTAGGGTAAGGTTCAAGGTTAGATTAAGGTTACCCTTACATTTAGAATTCAGTTTAGAGTTAGGGTTATTGTTAGGTTTGGGTTAGGGTTAGAGATAAGGTTAGTGTTAGGGTTACATTTATGGTTAGGTTTTGGGTAGGGTTAGTGATAGGGTTATCGTTAGATTTAGGACTGAGTTTAGTTTCAGGGTTAGTTTTAGGGTTAGGGTTAGGGTAAGAATTAGGTTAGGGTTAGGATTAAGTTGGTGTTAGGGTTATGGTTAGCACTAGGGTTTATGTTAGGGTTATGGTTAGTGTTAGGTTTAGAGTTATGGTTTGGTTTAGTGTTAGGGAAAGGCTTAGGGTTAGGGTTAGTTTTTTTGTTAGAGTTAGGGTTACATTTAGATTTTTTGTTAGGTTTAGGTATAGGGTTAGGGTACAGTTAGGATTAGGGTTAGAGTTAGTATTAGTGTTTGTTATAGGGTTAGTATAATGGTTAGAGTTATTATTGGGGTTAGCTTTAGTGTTAGGTTTAGTATTAGATTTAGGGATAGGGTTAGGTTTAGGTTTAGGTTTATATTTAGGGTTAAGGTAAGAGTTAGGTTTAGTGTTAGGTTTTAGGGTTATTGTTTATGTTAGGGTTAAGGTTAGGGTAAGACTTAGAGTTTGTGTTAAGGTTAGTGTTACAGTTAGGGTAAGCATTAGGTTTAAGATTAGGGTTAGTTTTAGGGTTCTTGATAGGTTTAGGGTTAGGATTATGTTTAGTGTTATGGTTAGGGTTAGGTTTTCTCTTTGTGTTAGGTTTATGGTAAAGGTTAGAGTTAGGGTTAGTGTTCATGTTAGGGTAATATTTTGGGTTAGGTTAAGGATTAGTGTTAGGTTAGGGTTTGGGTTAAGTTAAGCATTATGGTTAGGGTTAGGTTTAGGATTAGTGTTAGGGTTTATTAGGGTTAGGTTTATGGTAAGTGTTATGTTAGGGTTAAGGTATAGGATTAGGTTTAAGGTTATGGTTAGTGTTAGTGTTAGGATTTGCGTTAAGGTGAGGGTTAGTTTTAGGGTTCATGTTAGGTATAGGGTTTGTGTTAGGATTAGCATTAGGTTTAGGAGTAGTGGAAGGGTTAGGGTTAGGTTTAGTTTTATTGTTAGAGTTAGGGTTATGGTTAGGTTTAAGGTTCATGTTAGGATTAGGGTTTGTGTTAGAGTTAAGGTTAGGATTAGGGTTAGCAATAGTGTCAGGTTTAGGTAGAGGTTTAGTGTTAGGGTTAGAGTTAGGATTATGGTTAGTGTTATATGTAGAGGTAGGGTTAGTTTTAGAGTTAGTGTTAGGGTTAGCGTTAGGTTTAGGTTTAGTGTTAGAATTAAGTTTAGCGTAAGGGTTAGAATTAGGGATAGTTTTGGGTTTAGTGATAGGATTAGGGTTAGTGTTATGTTTAGGGTTATGGTTAGGTTTAGGTTTTGTCTTAGAGTTAGTGTTATGGTTAAGGTTATAGTTAGCGTTAGTGTTTAGGTTAGGTTAAAGTTTAGGTTTAGGTTAAAGGTTAGTGTGAGGATTTTGTTAGGTTTAGTTTTACGGACAGGTTTAGTTTTAGTGTTAGCATTAGGGATTTGGTTAAGATTAGGTTTAGGATTAATGTTAGTGTTAGGGGTTTGTTCGGGTTAGAGTTATTGTTGAGGTTAGTGTTACAGTTATGATTAGGGTTAGGTTTAGGACTAGTATTAGGGTTAGTATTGGGGTTAGGTTTAGTATTAGAGTTTGGGTTTGTGTGTGTGTTAGGGTTAAGGTTAGAGTTAGTGTTACTGATAGATTACCATTAGAATTAGGGTTAGTGTTAGGATTAGTGTTAGTTTTAAATTTGCGTTAGTATTAGTGTAAAGGTTAATGTCATGATTAAGGTTATGCTTAGTGTTAGGGTTAGAATTAGGGTTAGTGTTAGTTTTAAGGTTTAGTGTTAGGTTTAGGGTTAATTTTAGGTTTAAGGTTAGGGTTAGGATTAGTTTTACGGTTAGAATTAAGGTTCATTATTGTGTTAGGGTTAGAGTTAGGATTAATGTTAGGGTTAAGGTTAGTGTTAGTTTTAGGATTAGAGATAGGGTTAGAGTTAGGTATAGTTTAGGTTTAGGTAAATGTTTAGGGTTAGTGTCAGGGTTAGGGTTAGATTTAGGGTTAGTGTTATGGTTATGGTTAGAGTTAGGGTTAGGTTTAGTGTTACGGTATGGCTTAGGGTAAGGGTTAGTGTTAGGGTTAGGGTTAGGGTTTGAGTTGGTGTTAGGTTTTGGGTTATAGTTAGGGTTAGGGCTAGGGTTACAGTTACGATTAGGGTTTAGGTTAGGGTTAGTGTTAGTGTTAAACTTTGCGTTAGAGTTAGTATTAAGGGGAGTGTTAGTGTAGGTTTAATGTTACGGTTAGGTTAAAGTTAGGGATAAGTTTAGGGTTAATGTTATGGTTAGTGTGAGGGTTTTGTTTATGGTTAGGGTTAGTATTAGGGTTAGGGTTTATGTTAAGGTTAGTTAAGAATGAGGGTTATGATTAGGTTTAGCACTAATCCTAACCCTAACCCTAACCCTAAACCTATCCATAACCCTATCCCTAAACCTAACCTTAACCCTAACACTAACACTAACCTTAACCCTAACACTAACACTAACACTAACTTACTCATAACCATAAAACTAACTCTAACCTAGGGCTATGCATCTCTTTAATCCCCTTAATAACCATAACTTAATACCTAAATCTAACTTTAGACCTAATACATACCTTAACCATAATACTTACCCTAAAACAAATCATAACTATAACAATAATACTAATTCTAACACTAACCCTAAACCTAACCCTAACCCTATCTCTACTACTAATCGTAAACATAACCAGAACTCTAACTCTAATTATAACCAAAAAACTAACCCTAACCATAACCCTAACTGTAATCCTAAAACTAACCCAAACTTAACCCTAACCTAATCCTAACCCAAAAATTAACCCTAACCTATCCTGAAACCTAACCCTTACTCTCACCTAAACCTAACCCTAGCCCTCATCCTAAGCCTAACCCTAACCCCATAGCTAACCCTAACATTTAAACAAACATTACCCTAAACATAACAATAACCCAAAACTTAAACATAACCTAATATTAAACATAAACCTAATCCTAACACTAAACCTATCACTAATCCAACCCTAAGCCTATCTCTAACACTAACCCTAATGTAAATATAATCCTAACCCTAAAAAACCCTAACCAAATCCATAACCCTAACCCTAATGCTACACTTTACATTACCCTAACCCTAATCCCAACTATAACCCTCACACTAATTCAACACAAATCTTAACACTAACCCTTACCCCAAACCTAACCATAACCCTTACCCTAAACCTAACACTAACCTTAACCCTAACTATACCCAAAGCCTAACATTAACCCTAATCCTAACCCTAACACTAGCCCTAACACTATCCCTAACCCTAAAACTAACCCTAAGCCTCACTCTATACATAATTCTAACCATAAAACTATCCCTAACAGTAACCCTAAAAAAACAAACCCGAAATCTAACCCTAACCCTGTCAAAAACGATAACCCTAATGCTAACACTAATTATATTCAAGCTCTAAAACTAAAAATAACTTTAAGACTAACACTAACCCTTACTATGCACCTAACCCTGATTTTAACCTATCCCTAACCATAAACCTACCGTTCACCTAAACATAACCCTAACCCTATCACTAACAATAACACTAAACCTATCCCTAACTTGAATCCTAACCCTAACCCTCACCCTAACCCTAACCCTAAAATAACCCTATCCCTAACCCTAATAATAACACAAACCCTAACCCAAACCATAACCCTATAACTAACCTAACCCTAAACTTAACCCTAACTGTCACCCGAAACCTAAAGCTAACCCACTCCAGAACCCTAGCGCTAAACCTAATACTAACCCTAATTCAAACATTAACACTAACCCTAAACCTAAACCCAAACACTAATATTAATTCTAACCCCAACCCGAACCTTAATCTTTACAGTAACCTGTACACTAAGCCTAACATGGACCCTAACAATAACCCTAACCCCAACCCTAACCTAACCCTAACCATAACCCTAACATTTAACATAATAATAAACCTAACTTAACTCTAACCCTAACTCTAACCCTAACACTAACCTAACACTAACCTAACCCTAACCCTAACAATAACTCCAACACTCACCCTAAACCAAACCTAACACTAACCCTAACCCTATCCCTAACATGAACCCTAAACCAAATCCTAACCAGAAATCAATGCTAACACTAACCCTGTCAGTAACACTAACCCTACCCATAACCCTGAAATTAACCCTAAACTAAATACTAACATTAACCTAACCCTAACCCTAAACACAACCCTTATCCTAACCCTAAAGCTAACCCTCAACCTGAAATTAAACGTAACCCTCACTCTAACCCTGACACTAAACGTAACCTAAACAGTAAACCTAACCCTAAACCTTATCCTTAATGTAACACTAACCATAACCCTTATTTTCACCCTAACCCTAAACTTAAACCTAACCCTAACACTAAATATAACTCAAACCCGAACACTAACCATACCCATAAACTTAACCCTAATCCTAACCATAACACTAACCCTAAGCCTAATCCTAACTCTAAACCTAACACGAACCTTAACCCTAATACTAACACTAATTATAATCCTAACCCTAAACTAACCCTAACACTTATCCTAATCCTAACCCTTAACTCTATACCTAAACCTAAACCCAAACCTGACCATACTCATAATAATAATGCTAAACTTAACCTAACTCTAACACTAAACCTAACCCTTACACTAACCTTAGCCTGAACCCTAACACTAACCCTAAACCTAATTCTGACATAAAACATAAAACTAACCTTAAAACAAACCCCCAAACTAACAGTAATTTTAACTCGAAAACTAACCCTAATCCTAAACCTAAACCTAAACTAATCTTAACAATAACCCTAAAATTAACTCTATCCCTAACACTTACTCTAACCCCAATACTAACCCTAAACTAACACTAACCCTAAGCCTCACCGAAACCTAACCCTAACCATAACACTAACCCTAACTCTAACCCTACACTAACCCCAAATTTAAGTCTAATACAAACCCTAAAACTAATCTTAAACCTAACCATAGTCCTAAATGTAACATTAACCCTAACCATAACTCTAACGCTAAACCTAAACCTAACACTAACCCTAAACATAACCCTAACACGAATACTAACCATAACCGTAAATGGAAAACTAACCCAAACCCTAAAACGAACACTAACCATAAAACTAACCATAAACCTAATACTAATCTTAAACCTAACCCTAATCCTAACCCTAACACTAACCCTAATGCTAACCCTAACCCTAACCCTAACCCTAAACCTAACGTTACTCTAATGCTAACGCTAACCATAAACCTATCACAAAACCTTTAGCAAAGCATAACAATAACCATAACCTAAAACTAACCCTAAACCTTAACTAAGTGTAACCCTAACCCTAACATGAACACTAACCCTAAAACTAACTCTAACCCTGACCTAACACTAACCCTAAAAACAACACTAAATTTGTAACTAACCCTAACCCTAACCCTAAAACTAACAGTAACACTAACCCTAACCCTAACACTATACCTAACGTACCCGTAAACGTAAAACTAACCCTAAACCTAAATTACGGCTCACTCTAACCCTCTTCTTAAACTTAATCATAACTGTAACACTAACCCTAATTATAACCTTAACACTATTCCTAAACCTATGTATAACAGTAACCTAAACACTAATCCTAAATCTAACCGAAACCCTAAACTTAACACTAATCCTAACCCTAACACTAACACTAAACCTATATTTTAATGTGAACCCTTACAGAATATCTAAACCTAATCCTTACCCTAACACAAACCATAATTCTTACCCTAACACTAATCTAACACTAAACATAACCCTAACAGTATCCCTAATTCTAAAACGAACCCTACCCCTAACCGGAATCCTAACCCACACCCTAACCCAAAACCTAACCTTAACACTAACCCTAACCCTAATCCTAACATTAACCAAAACTTAAACCTACCTTAACACTAATTCTAGCACTAACCCTAACCCTAAAATAACTCTAAACATATCCCTAAACCTAACACTATTCCTAACTTGAACCCTAACACTAACACTAACACATACACTAAAACTAACCCTAACCATAACCCTCACACTAACCCTAATGCTAACAAAAACACTAACCCTAAATGAAAAACTAACCCTAACACTAACCCTATCCTACCCGCAATCTTAAACTTAATCCTAAGCATCATTCTAACTCTAATTTAAACCATAACCCTAACCCTAATCCTATCATTAACACTAACAAAACCCCTAAACCTAACCCTTACCCTAAAACAAAATATATCTCTGAAACTAACACTAAGATTAACACTAACCTTAAACTTAAACCTAACTCTAAAACTAACCCTAAAACTAAAACAAACACTAACACTAGACACTAGTCCTAACACTAAAACTAACCCTAATCATAACATTAATCCTAACTCTAAAAGTAACCCTAATACTAACCCTAACCCTAACCATAACCCTAACCATAACACTAACCCTAACCCTAAACCTATCCCTAATTCTAACACTATCCCTAACCATAACCCTAACCCTAACACTATCACTAAAGCTATCCCCAAACATAATCCTATCCATAACACTAACCCTAACCCTCATGCTAACACGAACCCTATACCTAACACAAAATTAACCCTAACCTTAACCCTTTCACTAACCTAAAGCTCACCACAACCCTAACCATAAACCTAAAACTAATTTTAAACATAATCCTATCACTGATTCTAACCCAAACACTAAGCCTAAACCTATCTGTAACCATAACACTATCCCTAACCTTAATCCTAACAAAAACTCTAACACAAGACTTAAAACTGAACCTAACATTTACCCTTACTCTACCACTAACAGGAACCCCAATCCTAACCCTAATGCTAACACTAACATTAACTGTTACACTAAACCTAAAGCTAACATTAACCCTAACCCTAACACTACCCCTAACCTTAACCCTAGAACTAACACTAACCATAACCCTAACACTTGCACAAAACCTAAACCTACACCTAACACTAAACCGAACCATAACCCTAACCTAACCCAAAAAATAACACTAAACATAAACCTAAACTTTATCCTAAACCTAACATTAACCATATCCCTAACCCTAACACTAACCATAACCCTAAACCTGAACTAACCCTATCACTAACCCTAACCTAACCCTAAACATAAAATTAACCCTCACTCTAACTCTAAACCCAACCCTAATCCCATACACAACCCTAACCCACATCCTAACCCTAATCCTTACTTAAGCCTAACTTAACACTAAAGCTAACATAACCCTAACCTTCACCTGAACCCTAACACTAACTCTCATCCTAACCCTAACCCTAAAACAAACAGCAACCCTTACCCTAAACCTAACCCTAACGTAAACCTGAAATTATCACTAACCTTAACCCTAACATGAACCCTAACCCTATCCTTAACATAACCATAAACTTAACCCTATCTCTAACATTAAACCTAACCTTAATATTAACCCTACCCTAACAATAACCATAACCATAATTTAACACTAACCTAACATTTATCCTAAACCTGAACCTAACCCAAAACCTAATCCTTACCATAACAGTAACACTAACCATAACTCTAACCATAAACCTTACCTTAAAACTCAAGCTAACGCTAACCCTAACCCTAAAAGCTAACCCTAAGACTAAAACTAACTATATACCTAACACTAATCCTAAACCTAACTCTAAACCTTACCCAAACACTAACACTAAGCTTAACACTAACCCTAAATTCAATCCTAACACAAAGCCTAATCCTAAACCTACATGAAACCTAACACTAACCCTAACCCTAAACATAACACTAACACTGAACCTAACCCTAACGTTAATAATAACCCTAAACTAACCCTAACACTAAAGCTAAACCTAACACAAAACCTAACGATAACCCTAACCCTAACCCTAATCCTGACCTAACTGTAACTCTAACCCTTACTTAACCCTAAACCTAAACTTTACCCTAACACTAACGCTAACATTAAACCTAACCCTAACCCTATCATTAACCCTAAGTTTAAAACTAACTGTAAACCTAATATTAACCTTACACTATGCCTAACACTAACCCTAAACCTATCCCTAATCCTAACACTAACCCAAACTCTAAAATTAACCATAGTACTAATCCTAACCCTGACACTAATCTTAACACTAATACTAACCCTAAGGTTATCCCTACCCTAATCCTAAACATAACACTAAGCAAAACTTTAACCCTAATAAAAACACTAACCCTAAACCTATCCCTAACCCTAACACTATTACACATCCTAACCCTAAATATAAACCTAACACAAACATTAACCTAACCCTAAATTTAACCATGAACCTAACACTAAAAATAAGCCTAAGCCTAAATTTAACCATAATCCTAACCCTAAAACTAATTCTAACACTAACCCTAAGACTTCTTCTAAACCTAACCTTAAACCTAACCCTAAACCTAACACTAACCTTAACACTAAACCTAACATTAACACTAACACTAACCCTAACACTAACCTCAACACTGAGCTTAACCCTAACAATAACCCTAAACCTAACACTAACTCTAACCCTAATATTAACCATAAGCTAACCCTACACCTAACCCTAACACAAAACTTACACCTAACCCTAAACCTAACAGAAACCCTAACCCTAAAACTAAATTTAAACCCAACCTTAAACTTAACCCTATCCCTAACACTAACCAAAACCCTAAACCTAACTCTAACCCTAAGTTTAACACTTACATTTAAACTAAACCTAATTTTATAATGAAACATAACACTAACCCTAATCTTAAACCTAAATGTTACACTAACCCTAACCTTAACCCTAAACCTAACACTATCTCTAAAACTATCCCTAAACCTAATACAAATTATTACCCTAACCCTAACCATAACACTAACAGTATGCCTTACCCTAAACCTAACCCTAATCCTAATACTAACCCTAACACTAACAAAGCCTAATTTAAACCCTAACACTAACGATAAACCTAACACTAACCCTAACACTAACATTAAGCTTAAACCTATACCTAATCCTAATGCTAACCCTAACCCTAACCTTAACAATAACACTAAGCCTAACCCTAAACCTAAATGTAAACCTAACATTAACCATAACTCTAACACTAATCTTAACCCTAATGCTATTAAATCTAACCCTAACCCTAACCCAAAATCTAACCCCAAACATAACTCTTACACTAACCCTAACATAAACCCAACCCTAACATAACTCTAACCCTAAAACTAACTCTAACCCTAATCATAAACTTAACACTAACCTTAACTGTTACATTAACCTTAAACCTAACACTAACCTGACCCCTGACTCTAAAAGTAAGCCTAGAACTCACCAAAATCCTAATCTTAACACTAACAGTAACTCTAATCATAACCCTAAATTTAACTCTAAACCTTACCTTTACCTTAATCCTAACACTAGCAATAACTCTAACCCTAACCCTAACATTAACCCTAAAACTAACCTTAACCCTAACCTAACCCTAACCATAACACAACCCTAACCCTAACCATAACCCTAACCTTAAACTTACCCTAACCCTAACACTAACCTAACACTAAAACTATTCGTAACCCTAACCCTAATTCTAAGCATTATCCCAACCTTGAACCTAAACCAAACCCTAACTCTAAACCTAAAACTAAACGTAACCCTAACCCTAATCCTAAACCTTACAATAAACCTAACCCTAACTCTAACATGAACTCTAACCCCAACCCTAACAGTATCCCTAATCCATTCCCTAAAACTAAACCTAATTCTAAACCTAAACATAAAACCTAACCCTAACACTAACACTAACACTAACCCTAACCCTAATCCATAACCCAACAATAACCGTGATACTAACACTAATCCTAATGCTAATCCTAACTATAACACTAACCCTAACCTTAACCCTAATCCTTACCTAACCCTAACTGTAACCCTAAACCTATAAATAACATCAACCCTAACCCTATACCCGAAACCTAAACCGAACCCTTACCTTAAACCTAACACTAACCCAAAATCTTACATTAAAACTAAACCTATCTTTAAAGCTGACATTAATGCTAATCCTAACCCTAACTCTAACCCTAAACAAAATTTTAACCCTAAACCAAACACTAATGCTAACCCTAACTGTAACCCTAACAGTAATCCTAACACTAACACTAAACCTAAAACTAACACTACCCCTAACCCTAAGACTAACATGAACTCTAAGCCAAACCCTAACCCTAACCTAAATCTAACACTAACACTATCCTTAACACGAATCCTAAAAACAAACCTAACCCCAACCCTAAAACTAACACTAACCCATACCCTAACCCTAACTTAAACCAAATCCTAACACAAACCCCAAAACTAACACTAACACTAAACCTAACACTCACCCTAACCCTAAACCAAACACTGACACTAACTCGAATTATAACCCTAAGATTAAACTGAAACATTAATCTAACGCTGAAACTATTCCTAACTCTAACACTAACCCTAAATCTAACACTATCCCTAATACTTACATTAACACTAATCCTACAAGCAACCCCAACCCAATCCTAAACCTAACACTATCCGTAAAAAAAGTTTAAACTTAACCATATCCCTAACCCTTACCTAACCGTAAATTTACACTAACCCTAACCCAAACACTAACCCTAATCCTAGCCCTAACCCTAACAGGAACTCTAAACCAAACCCTAAAACTAACCCTAACCCTAAACCTAACCCTAATCTTAAAACTAAACCTAACCCTAAACCTAACCCTAATCTTAAAACTAAACCTAACCCTAAACCTAACCCTAACACTAAACCTAAACCTAAACCAAACCCTAACCCTAACTCTAACCCTAACCTTAACCCTAACCCTATCACTAACCCTAACACTAATTGTAACAATAACACTAAGTTTAAACCTAACCCTAAGTGTAAACCTAACATTAACCCTAATCCTACCCTAATATGAACCCCAAATTAATCCTAACCCTAACTCTAGCCCTAATTCAATTGTACCCCTAACTCTAACCAAACCCATACATTAACCCTAACCCTAAACCTAACACAAGCCATAACCCTAATCCTCACACTAACCCTAACACTATCCCTAAACCTAAACCTAATGCTAACTCTGACACAAATCCTAAACCTAACTGGAAACCTAACCCTAACCCAAACACTAACACTAACAATAACCCTAACCCTAAACCTTACTCTAACCCAAACACAAACCCTATCACTCACCCTGACCCTAACCCTTACTCTAATACTCACCCTAAAACCTAAACCCAACACTAATTCTAACCCTAACCCTAAATGTAACCCTAACTGTGACACTAACCATAACCCTAACTCAAACACCAACACTAACCCCAAAGTATACCTAATCCTAAACCTAGTACGAACTCTAACCCTAACCCTAACTCTATCCCTAATCCAACCCTAACCATAACCCTAACCCTAACGCTAACCCAAACTCTAACCCTAACCCTCAACCTAACACAAATAATTACCCAGACCCTAACACTGACCCTAAAACTAAACCTAACATTAACCCTAATCTTAAACTAATCTTAACCCTTAACCCTAAACCTAATTTTAAAACTAACCCTGAACCAACACTTACCAGTACCCTAAAAATAATCCAAACCCTTAACTAATACTAAACCTAAACCTAACCCTACCAATAACCCTAACCATAACCCTAACTTTCAACTTCACAAAAACCCTAACTTTAACACTAACACTAAACTGAATCCTAATTCTAACCCTAACTGTAACCATACCCTTAACCCTAACACTTACCCTAACCCTAAAGCTAACTCTAACTCAAATCATAATCCAACCATAAACCTAAACCTAACCCTAATACAAATCCTATCACTAATCCTAACTTCAACACATAAACCCGAAATCTAACACTAAAACAATCCCTAACATTAACCCTAACCCTAACCCTTACCCTTACCCTAACACTAAACCTAACCCTATCATTAAAACTTATCCTTAACTTTAACAATAATTCAAACCATAATCCTAACCCTTACACTAATCCTATCCCTAACCCTAACCCAAACAGCTATTCTAACCATAAATCTAACCCTAAAACTAACACCCTAACATTAACCCTAATCATAAAACTTACACTAATCCTTACCCTAACCCTAACTGTAACCCTAACACTAAACCTAAACATAAAGTTAACCCTAAATTTTAACCGTAACACAAACCCTAAACCTAAGCCTAAACCTAACAAAATCACTAACCCTAAATCTACCACTAACCCTAAAATAACCCTAATCCTATACTTAACTCTAAAACTCACCCTAAACCTAGCCCTAAACATAACCCTAATATTTACCCTAACCCTAATTCTAACCCTAATCCTAACACTTACTGTAACACTAACCCTAAACCTAACACTCATCCTAAAACTATCCTTAACCCTAATATAACACTAACCCTAAATCTATCCCTAACACTCTCAATAAACCTAACCCGAACCCTAACACTAACACTAATCCTTACCCTATTCCTAACATTAACACTAACCCTAAATGTAAACCTAACCCTAAACCTATCCCTAATCCTATGTGTAACCCTAAACCTAATATTAACCATAATCCTACCACAAACTCTAACAGTAAACCTAACATTACCCCCTACCCAAAACCTAAGCTTAATGCTAATTTTTACCATATCCCTAGCCCTAAAACTAACAATAATGCTAATCCTAAACTAAAACTTAACACTAACACTAACCCTATCTCTAACTCTAAACTTAAACCTAAAAATAACCCTAACCATAACCAAAACCCTAACCCTCACACTAAACCTAATTCTAAATCTAACACAAACCCTAACTCTAACACTAAACCTAACTCTAACCTTAACACTAACTCTAACCCTAACCCTAACCCTAAAACTTACCCTAAATATAAACTTAAAAGAAACCCAAGCCCTAACCATAACCATAACCCTATCGTAAACCTAACCCTAACCTTAACCCTAACCCGAAATTAAACCATAAACTTAACCCTAACCCTATACGAAACCCTAACACAAACTCTAATCCTAAATGTAACGTTAATACTAACACTAATTGTAACCCTAATATAAACCCTAACACTAAACCTAACACTAACTCTAATCCTAAAACTAAACCAAACCCCAACCTTAATCCTAACAATAACAGAAAACCTAACCCTAAACCTACCACTAAACCTAACCCTAACCCTTACCCAAACCATAAACTTTATCCTAATGGAAACACTTATCCTAAAACTAAACCAAAACCTAACACTAACCAGAAGAGTAAACCTAACCATAACCATAACCCTAACACAGTCACTAACACTAAACCTAATCCTAACCCTAACAATAACCCTAACTCTAATCCTAACCCTAACCCTAATACTAATTCTAACCCTAACTTGAACCCTAACACTAACTCTAAACCTATCTCTAAACCGAACCCTAACCCTCACCCTCACCCTAAACCTAACTCTAAATCTAACACAAACCCTAACCCTAACAATCACCCTAACACCCACTTGAAATCTAACTGAAAACCTAACACTAACCTTAACCATAAACCTAACACTAATACTAACCCTAAACCTAACAATAACTCTGATCCTAATAATAACCGTATACTTAAACCTAACCTGAACACTAACAATAATACAAATCCTAACCCTAACCCTAACTTTAACCCTAACACTAACCTGAAACCTAACCATAACCATAACACTAACACTATACATAAAACAAACCCTTATCCTAACCATAACCCTAACCCTAAGCTAACCTACACCCTAAGCCTATTCTAAACCTAATCCTAACCCTAACCATAACACTAACCCTAACACTAACCAAAACCTTAACACAAACCTAACCCGAGCCCTAACCCTAATTCTAACCCTAACCCAAAACTTACTTCAAATATAAGCCTAACCAAAACCCTAACACTAAGCCTAAATGTAACCCTAAATCTAACCCTAACCCTATTCCTAAACTTAAACCTAACCCTAACCCTAACCCTAACCAAACAATTACCCTAATCCTAAGACTAACCCTAACACTAAACATAACCCTATCCATAACCTAACCCCAACCCTAAACCCCAACCCTAACGCTAACCCTAAACCTAACCCTACACAGAACCCCAATGCTAACCCAAACACTAACACTAACCCTAAACCGAACCTGAACCCTAACCCTAACAATTAACCTAACCCTAACCCTAACACTAACCCTTACCTTAATTTAACCCTAAACCTAACCCCAATTCTAAACCTAACCCTAAAACTTACCTTCACCCTAAACCTAACACTAAAACGTAACCCAACCTTAAATCTAAACCTAACACAAACCCTTACCCTAACTCTATCCCTATACTGATACTAAACCTAAGCCTAACCCTAACACTAACACTACCCCTAACCCTAACAGAAATTCTAACCTTAACCCTAACACTAACTCTAACCATTATGGTAACCCTAACTCTAACCCTAAAATAAACCTAGCCATAATGCTAACTCTAACACTAACCCTAAAAGTAACACTAAAGCAATAGCTAATCCTAACCCTAATCCTAACCCTAACACTAACCCGAACCCTAACCCTAAACTTAAAGTAACTCTAACCCTAAGCCTAATGCTAACCCTAACTAGAACCCTAAACCTAACCCTAATGCTAAACCTAAAAATAACCCTATCCTTAAACCTAACCCTAAATATAACCCTAAACCTAACATAACTCTAACTCTAACCAAATTTTAAACCTAACTATAACCCTAAAACTAACCCTAACATAAACCCTAACCATAACACAAACCTAACCCTAACCATAAAACTAACACAAACACTAATCCTCACACAAAAACTAACACTAAAACTAACTCTAGCACTACCACTAATGCTATCTTTAAACCTAGTCTAGCATTAACCCTAACCCTAACACTAACCCTAACCCTAACACTTAAACTAATGCTAATCCTATCCAAAAGTCTAAATCTTACCCTAATCCTCTCTGTAACCATAACACTAACCTAACCCTAAACTTAACTTAAATCCTAACCCTAACCCTAATACTAACACTAATCCTAAGACTAACCCTAACACTAAATCCAACCCTAATTTTAAAACTTGCCCTAATTTTAACCCTTGCCCCAACACTAATCCTAAACGCAAAACTAACCCTGAACCTAGCCCTAAATCTAACAATAACACTAAACATAACCCTAACCCTAACACTAACACTAAACCTATAACTCACCCTAACACTATCCTTAACCCTAATCCTAACCCTAAACAAAACCTAACACCAAACCTAAACATAACCCTATCCCTAACACTCACACTAAACCTAAAGCAAAAATGAATTCTAACACTAACACTACATCTAATCCTAACATTATTCCTAACACTAACTCTAAAGCAAAGTTTAACACTAACACTAACCCTAACACAAAGCCTAATCCTAATCGTAATTCTAGCCCTAACACTAACTCTAACCCTAACCCTACCTCAAACCCTAACACTTACACGCTAACCCTTACTCTAACACTAAACCTAACCCAAACCCTAACACTAACCCGAACCTTAATCGTAACCATAACACTAACCCTAAACCTAAAACTAACCCTAAACATATTCCTAAACCTAACATTTCCCCTAATCCTAACCCTAACCATAACCTTAACACTAACCTAACCTTAACCATAAGATTAATCCTAACTCTAACTCTAACCCTAACACTATGACGAACCTTAACCCTAATCAAAACACTAACGTTAACCATAAACCTAAACCTAACACTCACCCTAAACCTAACACTAACACTAACCTCACTCTAACCCTAGCAGAAAACCTAACACTAACCCTAAACCTAATCGTAACACTAACCCTAACCCTAACCCTAATGCAATCCCTAACACTAACACTAATCCTAAAAATAACTCTAATCCTAAAGGTAAAATTAAAATTAACACTAGACCTAAACCTAACACTAATACAAATTTTAACCCAAACACTAACACTAAACCTAAACCTAAACCTTAACCCAACATTAACGCTAAAACTAAACATTAAGTTAACCATAATAATAACTGTATCACTAAAAGTAAAAATAACCATAACCCTAATACAAAGCCTAACTCTAATCCTAATCCTAAAACTAACCTTAACCCACAACCTAACACTAACTCTAACCCTACCCCTAACCTAAAACTTAAACCTAATTTTTAACCTGAACCTATATCTTACCCTAACACGAACACTAACACAAACCCTAACCATAACACTAACCCTTACACTGAACCTAAACCTAACCATAACTCTAACCCTAACACTACACCTAATCCTAACACTATCACTAAAACTAACCCTAAACCTAACCATAATGCTAACCCTAACACTAAACCTAAACCTAAACCTAAGGCTAACCCTAACACTAACCCTAAACCTAAAGCTAACCCAAACCATAAACCTAATTTTAACTCTAATGCTAAACCTAACACGAACTCAAAACTGAACCCAACCGTAACACTAAACCTAAACCTAAACCAAATCCTAACACAAACCCTAACCATAATCTTAACCATACCACTAACCCTAACTCTAATCATAACCGTTATCCCAATCCTATCCTAACACTAACAATTACACAATCTCTAAAAATAAGCATAAAACTAATCCTACCCGTAACCGAAACCCTAACTCTAACCATAACACTAACCGTAAACCGAAGACAAACCTTAAACCAAGACATAATTCTAAATTTAACATAATCATAAACCTAACTGTCAACTAACACTAAACCGAACCCTAAACCTAACACTAACCTTAACCCTAACCCTAACCCTAACCCTAACTCCAAACCTAAGCATATAATTTACCCTAAACATAAAGGTAACTGTAAACCTAACCCTAACCCTAACCCCATCCCTAAAACTAAACCTAGCACTAACAATAACCCTAACCATAACCCTAACACATACCCTAACCCTAACCTAAACCTAATTCTAACCATAACCCTATCCATTAACCTAGCACAAAACCTAAACCTAACCCTAAATATAACCCTAATTTTAACCTAAAACTAACCATAACCATAACACTAAACCTGATTATTTAACTAACCCTAACCCTGAACCTAACCCTAATCCTAACCCTAACACGAACCCTAACATATACCCTAACCCTAACACTAACCATAACACAAACCTAACCCTAAATGTAAAACTAACCCTAACACTAACCCTAATCCTAAACCCAATTCTAAGTCTAACCCTAACCTTAATACTAAACCTAACTCTTAAACTAACCCTAACACTTAACATAAACCAAGTCCTAATCCTTAGCATAACACTAACTTTAACTGTAACCCTAACACTAACACTTACTCTAAGCCTAAACCTATCTCTATTTGTTACACTAAACATAAACCTAACCCTATCACTAACACTTACCCTAAACACTTTCCTGAACCTAAACCTAACCCTAAAAATAATCTTAATCATAATGCTAACCCTAACCTAAATCTAACCCTAACACTAACCCTAACTTTAACACAAACACTAACACTTACCCAACCATAAGAAGAACTGAAAAACTAACCCTAACACTAAACCTAAATGTAACCGTAATCCTAACCCTAACCGAATCAATAACACTAAACCTAACCCTAACACTAACCCTAACACTAAAACTAACCCTAGCACTAACCCTAACCCTAACCATAACCCTAACACTAACACAAAACCTTACACAAAACATAACCCTAAACCTAAACCTAACCCTAACAATAAACCTAACACAAATTCTAACCCTAACTCTAATCCTAAATGTAACCCTAACCGTTACACTAACCCTAAATCTAACACAAACCCTGATACTAACCCTATCACTAACCCTAGAACTAACTTTAACCCAAAGCCTAACAGTAACACTGACCTAAACCTAGCAGTAAACCTAATCCTAAATCTTACCTAACCCTAAACCTTACCACAACCAGAACAATAAACCAAACTCTAAATCTAACAATAAACCTAATGCTTACACCACACCTAACACTAAACATAAACATAACACTAACACTAACACTAACCTTAACACTAAACCTAAAACTAACTCTAAGCCTAAGCCTAACACTAACCCTAAAATTATGCTAACTCTAACACAAACCATAAAACTAATACTAACCCTAACCCTAATGCAAAACGTAACACTAACACTAACCCTAACCTTAACCCTAATCCTACCCATAAACCTAATCTAACACTTACCCTAAACCTAATCTTAACACAAACCCTAACTTTAAAAATAACGCTAACCTAACCTTAACCCTAACCATAACCATAAGACTAACACTAAATCTAACCCTAACACTCACACTAATCCTCTTCCTAAACCTTACACTATACCTAACCCTAACCTTAACAGTAACCCTAACCATAACATTAACCTTCAAACAAACCCTAACACTAACCCTAATCCTGTAAGTCAAACTAAAACTAATCAAAACCTAACACTAACCTAACCCTATAACTTACCCTAACCCAAACACTAACCATAACACTAACTTTAACCATAACACCAACCATAAAACAAAACCTAAACCTATCCAAAACCCTAAATGTAACACTAACCCTAACCCTATCACTAACCCTAAAACTAACCTTAAACTTAACTTTAATGCTAAACCTAACTCTTACCCTAAATTTAACCATTACGCTAACACTGAATTTAACCTAAAACTTACCCTAACCTAAACCTAACACAAACCCTATCACTAAACTTTACCTAACACAAACCCTATCATTAACCATAACCCTAACATGAATCTTAATCCTAAATCTAATACTAAAACTAACACTAACCCTAACCTTATCACTAATTCTAAACCTAATGCTAACCCTAAAACTAACCCTAACACAAAAACTAATCCTAATACTAACCCTAACCCTAATCCTAACCCTATTGCTAAACCTAACCCTAACCCTAACACTAACACTAAATTTAACCATTAACCTAACATGAAACCTAACCCTAACACTAACACTAAAACTAACCCTAACACTAAACCTATAACTAATTCTAAACCTAATGCTAAACCTAACACTAACCCTGACCCAAACCCTATCCCTAATACTAACCCTAACCCTAACCCTAACGTAAACCCTAACACTAACACTAACACTAAGATTAACCTTAACCCTACCCATAAACCTAGCCTAACACATACCCTAAACATAAACATAACACTAACCCTAACCCTAACCCTAACATTAACCCTAATCCATAACTGATACCTAATCGTTAACCTATCCCTAAACCTTTCCCGAACCTGAACACTAACCCAAACTCTAACCTTAACCATAACACTAACACTAAGAGAAAACCTAACCCTAACCATAAACCTAAACTAACACTAACACTAATCCTATCACTAATCCTATAACTAACCCTAATTCTAACCCCATTGCTAACTCTAACTCTAACCCTAAACCTAACACAAAACCTAAGTCTTACCATAACAGTAACTCTAACCCAAAAAATAATCCTAAACCTAACACTAATCCTAACTCTTACCCTAACCTTAACTCTTACCTTAAACCTAACACTATTCCTTATCCTAATACTAACCCCAACAATAAACCTAACCCTAAACATAACCCTAACCATAACACTAACCCTAACCCTAACCCTATCCTTTGCACTAATGCTAACCCTAAACCTAACGCTAACACTAACACTAAAACTATAACTATCCCTAATGCCAAACATAACCCTAAAACTAACCATAACACAATCCTAACACTACCCCTAACCCTAACCCAAACCCTAACACTAGCCGTAACCTTAACCTTTAATCTAACACTAACCCTAACCCTAAACCTAATGCTAATCCTATCCATAATTCCAACCCTAACCCTTACCCTATACCTAACACAAACCCTAACCCGAACCATAACACTAAAATTAACCCTAACCCTAACCCTTTCATTAACAGTAACTAAAACCCTTACACAAACACTAACAATAAAAATTATCCTAACTCTAACACTCACGATAACCTTAACCTTAACACTAACATTAACACTAACCATAAACCTATCCCTATCAATAATTTTAACCATAAACCTAACCCTTATGTAAACCTAACCCTAAAAATAACACTAACATTATACTTAACGTTACCACTAACCCTACCAGTAATCCTAATCATAACACTATCCCTAATCCTAACCACTACCCTAACACTAACCCTAACCCTAACACCAAACCTAAAACTAACCATAACCCTAACCCCAACCCTAATACTAACCCTAACCCCAACACTAAACTTAATCCTAACACAAATTCTAACCCTAAGCCTCAGCCTAATCTTAACACTAACCCTTACCCTAACCCTGATTCTAACAGTAACCCTAACACTAATTCTCACCCTAAACCTAACACTAAACCTAACCCCAACCTTAATACTATCACTAATTCTAATCATAATGTTAACCCTAAACATAACACTAACCCAAACTCATACCGTAACACTCAACCTAAAACTAACAATAAACCTAACTGTAACCCTAACTCTAAAAATAACCCTAAACTTAACCCTAACTCTAAAACTAAGCCTAACCCTAACCTTAATCCTAATTGTTACCCTTAAACTAACTCTAACCCTAACCCTAAAACTAAAACTAATCCTAAACATAAACATAACCCTAACCCCAACACTGCCTCTGAACTTATCCCTAACCCTAACACTATACTTAAACCTAAACCTAACAGTAACCCTCACCTTAACCCTAACTCTAACAGTAACACTAACACTAACCCTCCCTGAAAACTAAAACTAAACCTAACCACAAACCTAATCCTGGAAACAATTCTAACCATAACCCTAACCCTAAATGTAACACACATCCGAACTCAAACCGTAACACTCAACCTAATAGTAACACTAAATCTAACCATAAACCTAAGCTTAACCCTAACCCTAACACTAACCCTAACCCTAACCTTAACCCTAATTCTTAGCCTTAAAGTAACTCTATCCCTAACCCTAAAAATAACACTAATCTTTAACCTAAGCCTAACCCAAACCATAGCATTAACCTAACCCTAACCCTAACACTACATCACACCTATTCCTAAACCTAACACTATACTTAACACTAAACCTAACCCTGACCCAAACACTAACACTAAACTTAACCCTAACCCTAACCCTAACCCTAACACTAACATTAACACTAACACTAAACTTACCGCTAACACTAAACCTAACCCTCAACCTAACCCTAACCTTAACAGTATCCCTAACACTAACTCTAACACAAAATTAAACACTAACATTAACCCTAAACTTAATGCTAATCCTAACCGTATCCCTAGCCCTAACAATAACCATAACCCTATAACCCTAACCCAAACCATAACCCTAACCCTAACAGTACCCCTATCCCTAAACCTTACTCTAACCCTTACCCTAACACTAACCCTAAACCTAACCATAAAACTCACCCTAACCCTAAACCTAACACTAACCCTAACCTAAACCTAACCCTAAACCAAACACTAACCCTAAACCTATTCTTAAAACTAACACTATCCCTAATCTAAAACCTAACAGTAACACTAACCCTAAACTTAACCCGAACTCTAACCCTATAACTAATTTTAACCCTAACACTAACACTAACCCTAACCCTAACCCAACCTTAATCATAACCCTAATGCTAACACTAACATTAACCCTAATCCAAACTGCAACCCTCACTCTAAAACAAACCCAAAGTCTTACTGTAACACTGACACTAAAATTAACCCTAACTTTAAACCTAACCCTAACACGAACACTAACCGAAACACTAAACATAATCCTAATCCTAAACCTAAGAATAAACCTAAACCCAAACCTATTCCTATCACTAATTCTAACCGTTAACCATAACACCAAACCTAACACTAAACCTAACCCTAACCATAATCCTAACCCTAACACTAACACTAACCTAACTCTACCCCAACACTAACACTAATATTAACTCTAACTCTGAACCTAATCATAATCCTAAAACTGAACCTAACCCTGATTCAAACCCTAAATATAACCCTAATCTTATACGTAACTCTAACAATAACCTTAAACCTAACCCTAACAAAAAACCTAACAATAAACCTAATCATAACCCTAACTAACAATAACCCTAACACTAACCTAATACAAACCTAACACTAACCCTAAACCTAACCGTTACCCTAACACTAACCCTAACAATAATCCTACCACTAACAATAACCCTAACCATAACCCTACCACTAACACTAAACATAAACTTAACCATAAACCTAATCATAACCCTAACCCTAACACTAAGTATAATCCTATCCCTAAACCTAAAAGTATAATTAACCCTAATCCTAACACAAATCTTATCCTAACCAAAACTCTAACACTAACACCCTAACCCAAAACCTAACACAAACTCTAATTCTACCACTAACACTAACAGTAACCCTAATCCTAACCCTTAACTTAACCCTAAGCTTAACATTAACCCTAACCCTAATAGTAACCCTAACCTTAACCCAAAACTTAAAAGTATGTAAACCTAATCCTAACACTAAGCCTAACACAAAAATTAACACTAACATTAACCCTGGTCCCATCCTAATCCTAACTGTAACTCTAACCCTACCAATAAAGCTAACCCCGATTCTAATCCTATCACTAATTCTAAATCTAAACATAACCCCAAACCTATCAATAACAATAGCGCTAATCATAACCCTAACCGTAACACTAACCCTAACTCTACACATAACCCTAACACTAACATTAACTCTAACTCTCAACCTAATCATAATCCTAAATGTAAACCTAACCCTAATTCTAACCCTAAATATAACCCTAATCATATCCCTAACCCTAACACTTACCCTAACCCTAACCCTAAATCTAACACTAACTAACCCTAACCCTAATCCTAACACTAAAGCTAAACCTAACCCTAAACCTAACACTAACCCTAACACTAATCCTAAAGATAACACTTACCCTGAAAATAACACTAACCATAAACCTAACCATAACCATAACCATAACACTAAGCCGAACCCTTACATTAACACTAACACTAAACCTAACCCTAACATTAACTCTCACCTATTTCTAACTGTAAAACTATAATTACTCAAACCCTAACCATAAAAAATATAACCCTAACCCTAACATTAACACTCACCCAAACAAGAACCCTAACACAATCACATATTCAAACACTAAAACTAACCCTAACTCTAATCCTAACCCTTACCTTAACCCTAACAGTAACTTTAAACTTAACCCTAACCCTAACCCTAAAACTAGCCCTAACCCTAACCCTTATTCTAACACTAACCTCACCCTAAACCTAACCCTAACCCTAACAATTACCCTAACACAAAATTTAAGAATAACATCAACCCTAACCCTAACCAAATCCTAACTCTAACCCTAAACCTACCAATAACTCTAACCATAATCCTAACTCAAACCCTAATCCTTACCCTAACCCTAACCCTAACCCTAACCCTTAAACTAACAATATCCTTAACCCTAATCCTAACCCTATCACTAAACTTAACCTGAACCCTAACCCTGTCCAAATACTAAACCTAAGTCTAACTGTAACCATAACACTGATTCTAAACCTTTCTTTAACCCTAATAATATAATTAACCCTATCTCTAACCCGAAAACCAACAGAAACATGAAACCCAACCCTAACCTTAACCCTAACACTCACCCTAATTCTAACCTTAACATGAACCCTAATTCTAAACCTAACACTAACACTAACGCTAATCATAACCCTTACCTAACCCAAACTCTCACCCTAAACTTAACCCTAACCCTAAACCTAATACTAAATCTAACCCAAACTCTAACCATACCATTAACCCTAACACTAAAACTAATGCAAAATTTAACACTAACACTAACACTAAACCTATAGTAATCCTAAACATATCCCTAACGCTAACACTAACCCTAAACCTAATCCTAACTCATTTTCTAAGCCTAAATCTAAATTAAACTAACCCTAAGCCTAACCCTGATCCTTACCCATACCCTAACACTAAACTTAACTGTAACCGTAACCCTAACCCTAACCTTAATCCTAACCATAACCCTAACTGTAACACTAATTCATACCTATTCTTAAACCTAACATGATCCCTAACCCTAACACTTACTGTAACCTGAACACCAAACCTAACCTTAACCATAACCATAACACTAACCCTAAAACTAACCCTAACGATTTCATAAAGCCCAAACCCTAAACCTAACCCTAATGCTAACAGTAATCCTAAACCTAATCCGAACCTTAACATTAGCACGAATCCTAACCGTAACCATAAAACTAACACTAACATTAACTCTAACACTAACCATAACACAAACCGTAAACCAACGATAATCCTGACCCAAATCTATCCCTAACCCTCACCCTTACCTAACGCTATCCCCAACCCTAGCACAAACACTAACCCTAACCCTAATTCAAACCTTAATTCTAACCCTAATCCTAATTCTAACCATAAACATAACGAAAACCCTAACACTAACCATAACACTAACTCTATCCATAACCCTAAACTTAACCCTCAAAATACTCTAACCCTAACCCTAACCATGACAAGAAGCTTAACCCTAAACATAACTCTAAATCTAACACTAAACCTAAACCTAAACCTAACCCTAACAGTAACCCTAATGCTAACACTAACCCTAAATATAAACTTAAAAATAACCCTAACTCTAAACCTAACCCTCAATCTAACCCTAACCCTAACCATAAACCTAACACTAACCCTGATCCTAACCCTAAAACTAAACTTAAAACAAACTGTAACACTAAATCAAAAACTAAAAGTAACCCTAATCTTAACCCTAATCCTAACACTACACTAACACTGAGCATAAAACTAAACTTAACACTTACCCTAATCCTAACACTAAACCTAACATAAAACCTCACCCTAAAACTAACCCTAACCTAACCCTAAACCAAACCTAACTTTACATTAAAAATAATTCTAAACATAACCCTAAACCTAACCCTAAACCTTAACTTAATCCTAATTCTAACCCTAAAACTAACTTTAACCCTAACCCTAAAAATAACCCTAATTTCAATCCTAACTGTAAAACCAACCCCAACCCTAACCATACCCCAAAATAGAACCTAACCCTAACCCTAAGCCTAACGTAACACTAACTTTAACATTAAACCTAAACTTATCACTAACTTTAACCCTAACCCTAACCCTAACACTAATCTTACTCTAACCCTAACCATAACCTAACCCTTACCCTAAATCTAACCCTATCATGAATTCTAACCCTTATCCTAACCCTAACACTAACCCTAAACTTAACCATAACATAAACCTTAAACCCTAAAATTAACCCTAAAAGTAACCCTAATACTAAACCCAACACTAACCATATCATTAATCCTAAACTTAACAGTAAACCTAAAACTAACTTTAACTAAAACTCTAAGTTTTAAAAGAATTCTAATCAAAAAACCTAAACCTAACTATAACACTAAACCTAACAATAACCCTAACGCTAACTCTAACACAAAGGTTAATTCTAACACTAACACTAACAATACCCCTAACACTAACCCTCACCCTAAACCTAAGCCTAAACCAAACACTCACCCTAACCCTATTCCTAGCACTAACCCTAAGCGTATCTCTAACCCTAACCAACATACTAATTCTAAAAATAACACTAACCCTAACACTAACTCTAAACCAACCTTCACCCTAAATCTAAACCTAACACTAACACTAATCTTAACCCTAACACGAACCCTAACCATAAACCTATCCTAACCTCACCCTAAAACTTATCCTAACCTAAACCTAACCCTAAAACTAAAATGAACCTTAACACTAACTGTAACCGTAACCCTAACCATAAATTTAAATGTAACCCTAACACAAACCTAAACTTTACCCTAACACTAAACCTAAAACTAACCCTAACACTAATTTAATTCTAACCCTAAACCTAACGCTAACACAAACCCTAACCCAAACCATAAACTTAAACATAACACTAACCTTAAGCTTAAACCATAAACCTAATCCTAACCTAACCCTAAAGCTAAAGCTTACCTAACCCTAAATGTAATTCTGACCCTCACAATAACCCTAACACTAACTCTACCCGGAACTTTAGCACAAAGCCTAAACCTAATGATACCACTAAGTCTAACCCTCACCCTAACCCTAACATTAACCCTAAACTTAACCCTAACCCTAATTCTAAAAGAAACACTAACTATAAAGCTAAACCTAACACTAAACCTAACCCTAATTTTCAACTTAAGCATAACCCTCACCCAAAACTTAACCCTAACAATAACCCTAACCCTAAACATAAACCTAACCCTTGCACTAACCCTAACCCTAAACCTAACACAAATCCTAACTCTAACACTAACACTCATTCTAAACCGAAGTATAACTTTAATCCAAACACTAATGCTAACACAAACACTAACCCTAACCCTAACACTAATCCTAAACCTAACCCTAATCGTAACCCTAAACCTAACACTAACCCTAAGCCTAAACCTAATGTGAATCCTATCCCTAAACCTAACCCTAACCCTAACCAAACCCTAATCCTAACCCTAACTCTAAACCTAACACTAACCCTACACCTAACCCTATCCCTAACCCTAAACCCAACACAAACATACCTAACACTTGCCCTAAACATAACCCTAATCCAAACCATAACTGTAAATCTAAAAATAACCCTAATGGTAAGCCTAACACAAAACCTAACCCTAACCCTGAAACTAACAATAACCCTAACCCTAACACACACCCTATTCCTAATTTTAACCTAACACAAATTCTAACCATAACTCTAAGCCTAATCCTAAACCTATACCTAACCCTAAACCTAAACCTAATCCAAACATTAACTTTAACCCTACAACTAACACTATCCCCAACACTAACCCTAACTGTAACAAAAACCTTATCTCTTCTATAACTCTAACATTAACCTAACCCTAACAATAACTCTAACATAACACTAACCTTAAATCTAACCCTAACCCTATTAGTAAACATAATAACCTTTATCCAAACCCTAACACTAACCGTAACCCTAACTCTAAAACGAAACCAAAACTTAACCCTTATCCTAACGGTAACACTAATACTAAACCAAACCCTAACCCCAATGCTATCACTATCAATAACCCTAACCTTAACCCTACACTTAACACTAACCCTAACCCAAACACGAAACCTAACACTAACACTATCCCTAACCCTAACCCTAACACTAACCCTAACGCTAACACTAACCTAAATCTATCCCAATAATTAACACTAACCCTAACCTTATACCTAATCCAAACACTAACCCTAACACTAACACTAACCCTAATGCTAAACTTCACCCTAACCTAAAACTAACCCTAACCCCTAACCTAAACCTATCACTTATCCTAACCCAAACACTAACCCTCAATCTAATTCTAACCCTCAAACTAAACCTAAACTGAACACAAACCCTAACCTGAAACTAACCTGAACCCTAACCCTAACCCTAATGTAAAACTAGCCTAACCCTCTCCCTAACACTAATCCTATTTTTAAACATAACCATAAACATAATTATAACCCTAACTGTAACCCTAAAACAAACATTATCCTTAACAGTAACATTAAACATAAGGCTAACCCTAACACTAAACCTAACCCTAACCATAACCCTAAGACTTAAACTAACACAAATTGTAACCATAACCCTAATACAAACCCTACCTTTAATCTAACCCTAACCCTAACACTAACCATAACCCTAAACCTAACCCTAACCCAAACCCTAACACTAAACCTAAGCTTCAAACTAACCCTAACTCTAAACCTAACATTAACCCTAACATGAACCCTAAAGCTAAAGCTAATTCTAACCCTAACCCTCACCCTAACAATAATTCTAAACCTAGCCCTAAATCTAACACTAAGAACAACCATAACCCAAACCGAAAACTAACACTAACTCTTACCCTAACACTAACCATAAACCTAATAAAAAACTTAACACTACACTAACCATAACTATAACCATAACACAAACACCAACACTAACACAATTTGTAAATGTAACCCTAACCAAACACTAAACTTAACACTAACCAAATCCTAACATTAATCCTAAAATAACCCTAATCCTAAACCTAAATTTAACTTTAACACTAACCCTAAACCTAACCCTAAACCCAATCCTAACACTAACTCTAAACCTAACACTTACCCTAACACTAACCCTAAACCTCTACCTAAACCTAATCCCAACACTAACCCTAACTGTAACCCTAAACCCAACCCTAACTCTAAACCTAATCCCAACCATAACACGAACCATAACCCATAACCTAACCCTGAACTTAACACTAACACTAACTCTAACCCTAAATCTAACCCTAAAACTAACAGGAACCCTAACCCTAACAACAATCATAAACCTAATCAAAAACCGAATACTAAACTTAAACTTAACCCTAACCCTAACAGTAAACCTAACACTTACCCTAACCCTAACCATAACCATAACCATAACCATAACCATAACCATAACATAACCCTAAACCTAACAATAACACTTACACAAACCCTAACCCAAATCATAACTCTAACCCTTACCTAACCCTAACACTAAACTTTACATAACCCTAACCCTAAACCTAACACTAAATCTAACACTAACCCTAACCCCCATGTTAACACTAACTCTTAAGACAACTCTAAACCTATCACTAACCCTTAATCTAAACCTAACTCTAAACCTAACACTCAAGTTAAACCTAATAGTAACCCTAACCCTAACCCTAATCATAACCCTAAATCTTACCCTAACACTAACCCTAAGCCTCACTATAAACCTAATCCAAACCATGACCCTAACCCTAACCCTAACACTAAACCTAACACTACACTTAAACCCACGAGTAACCCTAACCGTACATAAAAAGCTAAACATAATTCAAACCGTAATACTGACACTAAACCTAAAACATACCTAAACATAACCCTATCACTAACTGTAACAATAACAATTACGCTAAACCTAAACCTAACCCCAACCCTAACACTAGCCCTCACTCTAAACCTAACACTAACACTAACACGAACCCTAACACTAAAGCTAAACCTAACTATAACCCTAACCCAAACTTTAGTGCTAAACCTAACCCATAAGGTAACACTAACCATAACACTAACCATAAACATAAACCTAATACTAACACTAACAATAACCCTTACACTAACATTAACCCTCACCCTATCCCTAACCTTAATATAACCCTAACCAAACTTAACCCTAACTCTAACCCTGACACTAAATCTAAACCAAACCCTAACCTTAACCCTACCAAACACTACCCTAACCCTAACCATAAAACTAACCTAACACTAACAATAACCCTCACCCTAAACCTAAACCTCATCCAAAATATAAATCTAACACTAACCCTTATCATAACCTTAACAGGAACCCAAAACCGAACCCGAACCCAAACCTAACACTAACACTAATCTTAACTGTAACCCTAACTCTAACACTAACACTAACCCAAAACCTAAACAAAACACTAACCTTATCCTAACCCTAAACATAACCCTAACTCCAACCCTAAACCTAACCCTAAAACTATCCCTAACCCTAACATTAACGCTAAATCTCACCCTAATACTAAACCTCTACCTAACACTAACCCTAACCCTAACGAAACACTAACTTAAACCTAATTCTAATCCTAACCCTAACATGAATTTTAACTTTTTCCCTAACCCTAACACTTACCCTAAAACTAACACAAACACTATCCCTAACCCTATCATAATACTAATACTAACACTAATCCTAACCCTATTCCTAACACTAAAACTAACGGTAACACTTTCTTTAATGCAAAACCTATACCTAACCCTAAATGTAACCCTAAATCTCATCCTAACCCTCACCATAACCCTATCATTAAACTTATAACTAACCCTAACTCTAACACTAACAGTAAACCTAAACCTAAATATAACCCTATCCCAAACACTAACACTAAACCTTAACCTAAAAATAACCCTAACACTAACAGTAACACTAACCCTAAATTTAACCCTAACCCTAAACCTAAACCTAACACGAACGCTAACCCTAACATGCAGCCTAACTCTAACTCTAACCCTAATTAAAACCTAACACTAACCCTAACACAAACATTAATTCTAAACCTAACCCTAATCCAAACCCTAACCCTAACCCTAACTAATCTCTAACCCTAATCTTAAACCTTATCATAACCCAAACTATAACAGTTAGCAGAACCCCAACACAAACCCTAAGCTAAACCTAACTCTAACCCTAACACTAATCCTAACCCTAACACTAAAACTAACACTAATTGTAATCATAACCCTAATCCTAACCCTAAAATTTACTCTAACCCTAATTATAACCATAACCATAACATTAAATATAAACATAACATTACCCTAAACGTAAGAATAACCCAACCCTAACCATAAACCTAACATTATTTTAACCCTAACCCTAACATGAATCCCAACTGTTACTGTAAACCTAACACTAACCCTAACCCTAACCCTAACCCTAAAACTAATCATAACCCTCACACTAAACTTAAACCTAACCCTAACACTAACCCTAATGCTAACCGTAAGCACAACTTTAACATTAAAACTAACATTAAACTAATTAAACTAATTTTTAGCCTAACCATAAACCTAGCACAAACCTTATAGCAAAACATAACCCTAAACATAACCTAACACTAACCGTACCACTTACCTAACCATAACCCAAACCCTAACACAAACACTAACACTAACGCTAGCACTAACCCTTACCTAACCATAACCCTAACCATACCATGAACACTAACACTAACCCTAACTCTAACCACAATCAAACACTAACCCTAACCACAACACTAACTTTGTCATGAACCATAAACCTGCCCTAACACTAACAGTAATACTAACCCTAATCCTAAACTATGCCTAACTTACCTGTAACCGTAAAACTAAACCTAACCCTAACACTTTGCCTCACTATAACCCTCTTTGTAACCATAACCCTAACTGTAACATTAACTGTATCTCTAACCCTAACACTAACCCTAAACCTCATATAACACAAACCCAAACACTACTCCTCAATATAATCATAAACCTAAATGTAAACTAACCCTAACACTAAACCTATCTTTTAACCCTAACCCTTACAGAAAACCTAAACATAAACATTACCCTAACACAAACCATAATTCTTAACCTAATATTAACCTAAAACTTACCATAATCCTAAACATATCGCTAAATCTAAAATTAACTCTAAACCTTACCTGTACCGTAACCATAACCTGAAAAATAAACTTAACCCTAACACTTACCCTAACCTTTCCATTATCCAAACACTAACCCTAAACCATAACCCTAAAACTAAGCCTAAACCTAAACCTAAGCCCCTTTCTAGTTTTAATTCTAACCATAAACCTAACCCTAATTCTATCATTAACCCTAACAAAAACCCTAAACTTAACACTTACTCCTAACACAAAACATATCCCTAAAGCTAACACTAATACTAACACTAACACTAACCCTAAACCTAACTCTAAAACTAACCCTAAACTTAACCCAAACCCTAACTCTAACTCTAAAACTAAAATAAACCCTAACCATAACCCTATTCCTAACTCTAAACCTAACCATAACACTAAATTTAACCCTAAACATAAAACTAACCCTAACCTTAAACCTATCCCTATAGCTAAAGCTATCACTAAGCCTAACACTATACCTAACACTAACCCTAACACTAATACTAAAGCTAACCCAAAACCTAATCTTATCCCTAACACTAATATTAACCCTCACACTAAAGTGAACGCTATACCTAACACTAAAACTAACCATAACCTTAACAATTACACTAACCCTAAATCCCAAAATAACCCTAACCCTAAACCTAAAACTAACCCTAAACATAACCCTTACACTAATACTAATCCTAACACTAGGCCTAACCCTAACACTAACCCAAAACCTGTCCTTAACCCTAACACTATCCCTAAACCTACCGCTAACAAAAATCCTTACCCAAAACCTAACCCTAACACTAACCCTAATGTTAACCCTAAACCTAACAGTAACCACAACCCTAACACTTACATGAAACCTAAACCTAAAACTTACACTAAACCAAAATGTTACCCTAACCCTAATGCTAACACTAACCCTGACAAAAACCTAAACCTAATCCTAACTCTACCACAAACCCTAACCCTAATGCTAAAACTAACCATAACCCTAAACCTGAACTCATCCTGTCACTAAACCTAACCCTAACCCTAAACCTAAACCTAAAAATAACTCTAACCCTAAATTTAACCTTAACCTCAAACACAACCCTAACCCTAACCCTAACCCTTACCTAAGCCTAACATTAACCCTAAATCTAACAATAACTCTTACATTAACCTGAACCCTAAACCTAACCATATAACTTACAGTAACCATAACACTAACCATAACATAAACCTAATATTATCCCTAACCATAACCCTAACATGAACCCTAAACCTAACCTTAATGTAACCTTAACCCTAAGCCTTTACCTAACACTAAACCTAACCTTAATATTAACCCTCCCCTAACACTAACTCTAATTGTAATCTGAACACTAACCTAACATTAATCCTAACCCTAACCCTAACCCAAAACCTAATCTTAACCAAAACCATAACACTAGCCATAACCCGAAGACTAACTCTAACCTTAAAATTCACTCTAACCCTAACCCTGAACCTAAACCTAACCCTAACACTAAACCTAAACATAACTCTAACACTAGCCCTAAACCTATCCCTAAACCTTACCCAAACACTAATCCTAAACTTGACCCTAACCCTATGTGTAAAAAAAAAAAAAAAAAAAAAAAAAACACTAAGGCTAACACTAAATCTAAACCTAACCCTAACACAAAGCCTAAACCTAAACCTAAAACGAACTCTAATACTAACCCTACCACTAACCATAATCCTAACCCTATCACTAACCCTAACCCTAACCCTAACACTAACCCTAAAATAACCCTAACCATAACACTAAACCTAAACCTAAACCTAACCTTAACACTAACCCTAACACCAACACTAACCCTAACCCTAACCCTAATCCTGACCTAACTCTAACACTAACCATTACCTAACACTAATATAACCCTAACAAAAACCCTTACCTAACCCTAAAACTAATTCTAACCCTAAAACTAATCCTAAGCCAAACACTAACACTAACCCTTAACCTAACCATACCGATAACACTAAGCTTAAACCTAACCCTCAACCTAACACTAACCTTAAACTATCCCTAACACTAACACTAACCCTAGACCTAATCCTAACCCTAACACTAACCCTACCCATAACAATATTCCTAACACAAACACTAACCCTAACTGTAAACCTAACCCTAACCTAACACTAAGTCTAACTCTAACCCTGTCCCTAATCCTAACACTAACCCTAACCTTAATGCTAAACCTAAAACAAACCCTAACTCTAACCCTAATGCTAACATGAACACTAACCATAAACCTATCTCTAACTCTAATCCTAAAACTAAACCTAACCCTAACCCAAAAACCAATCCTTAACCATAACAATAACCCTAAGCTAACACTACCCATAACTCTTACTCCTACCCTAACCCTAGCAGTAACCCTAGCACTAACACTAAACCTAACCCTAACATTAACCCTAACCTTAACACAAAATAGAACCCTAAACATAACAATAAACATAACCTTAACCCTAAAACTCACCCTATCTTTAACCCTAACCCAAACATTAACACTAAGCCTAACCCTAACACTAACTAAAACACTAACCCTAAATATATATATAAGCCTAATCATAACTGTAAGCCTAAAACTAACCCTAACACTAACTGTAATGCAAACCCTAAACATAAACCTAACCCTAACTCTAAAACTAATCTTAAACCTAAATTTAACCCTAACCATAACTTTAACTCTAACCCTATCCCTAACCCTAACTGTAACAGTAACCAGAAATGTAACCCTAAATCTAACCCTAATATTAATCCTAACCCTAACCCTCACACTCAACCTAAACCTAAACCTAACACTAATAATAACCCTAACACTAACACAAACACTAACAGTAACCCTAGCCCTAAGTAATAATAACCCTATCCCAAACCCTAACACAAACACTAACCCTAACCTAAACCTCACTGTAACAGTAACCCTAACCTAAAACTAACCCTAACTTAACCCTAACCCTAAACCTAACCATAACCCTAATCTTAATCATAACACTAAACCTAACCATAACACTAAACCTGAACCTAACACTAACCTAAACCCTAACACAAGCCTAGGCCTAACACTCACCAATATGCTAACCCTAACTGTAACACTAACTATAATCATAACCCTAACTCTAACCCTAACACTAACTTACAGTAACCCTAACACTAACTTACAGTAACCCTAACACTAACCCTAAAGCTTACCTTAATGTTGACCCTAACACTACCACTCACACTAACCCTAGAATTACTCATAACACTAACCCTAACCCTAACCTAACCCTAAATATAACACAAACCATAACCCTAACCATAACCCTAAACCTAAACTTTACCCTAACCCTAACACTAACCTAATATTAACACTAATTCTAAACATAACCCTAACTCTACCCATTAACCTAACACTAAACCTAAACCAAACACCAACTCAAACCCTAAAATTAATCATAAGCATAACTGTAATCCTACAACTTACACTAACCCTAACCCTAAATCTAATACAAACTCTAACCATAATCCTAACAGTAACACTAATCCTTACTTTAAACCTAACCTTAACCTAAACCTAACCATAAAACTAACTCTAACACTAACCCTAACCCTAACCCGAAACCTAACCCTAACCATATCCTAACCCTAAACCTAACCCTAATCCTAAACATAACACTAAGCCTAACCCTAATCCTAACCCTTACCAAACCCTAACAGTAACCCTAACCCTAACAATAACATCAACCTTAACCCTAAACCAAAACCTCAACCGAACCCTAACCCAGACCCTAACTCTAACCCAAACCCAAACCTATACCTAACCCTAAACCTTACATAAAAACTAAACCTAACTCTAAGCCTGACATTAACCCTAATCCTAACCCTAACTCTAAAAGTAAACCTAATTATAACGCTAAAACAAACACTAAAGCTAACCCGAACTGTAACCCTTACATTAACCCTAACAGTAACCCTAAACCTAAACCTAACACCACCTCTAACCCTAACCCTAACATGAACCCTATGCCAAACCTAACGGTAACCTAAATCTAACCCTAACCCTATCCTTAACATGAACCCTAAAACAAAACCTAACCCCAATGCTGATACTAAACTTAACCCTAACCCCAACACTAATACTAACACTAAATCTAATTATAACCCTAAACCTAAACCTAAAACTTATCCTAACGGTGAACATAACCCTAAAACTAACACTAACTCTAATCCTAACACCATCCCTAACCCTAAACCTAACCCTAATCCTAACTGCAACCCTAACCCTAATCCTAAACCTAACACTAACAATAACATAAACCATAAACTTAAACATAACCCTAACCCTCACCTAACCCTATTCCTAACCCGAAATTTACACTAACCATAAACCTAACAATAACCATAATCCTAAACTTTACCCAAACACTAAAAATAACTTTAACAATAACCCAAACCGTAACATAACCCTAATACTCACACTAACCCTAACACAAACTCTAATCTGAAAACCTAAAACTTACCCTACACTAGACCTAACATTAATATTAAACCTAGACCTAACCCAAAACCTAACCTTAACACTAACTTTAACCCTAAACCAAAACCTAACCCTAACACTAACCCTAACCCTAACCCTAACACTATCACTAACCCTAAAACTAACTGTAAATTTAACCCTAAGTCTAAACCTAACCTTAAACCTAAACCTAACACTAACACTAACCCTACCCTACTATGAACCAAAACCTAAACATAACCCTAACATAACCCTAACACTAAACATAAAATGAATCCTAAACCTAACCATAAATCAACCCTAATCTTAACCTAACCATAACCCTAACCCTAACCTAAACCTAACACTAAACATAACACTCACCCTAACCATAACCCTAACACTACACTAACCCTAAATATAACCCTCAGCCAAACACTAATCCTAAACCTAACGCTAATAATAAACTTAACACTAACCCTGACCCTAATCCTTACACTAACACTAACATGAAACCTAACAAAAGCCCTAACCCTAACCCTAATTGTAACCCTAAACATAACCTCAATCCTGTCCCTAATTCTAACTGTAACCCTAACACAAACCCTAACACAAACCATAATCCTAACCCTAACCTAAACCTAACCCTAACCATTAACTAATACTAGCTTATTTTTAACACTAACCCAAACACTAAACCTACACCTAATCCTAATTGTAATTCTAACCATAATCCTTACTGTATCACTAACCCTAACCCTAAAACTAACACTAATAAACCTAACACTAACCCTAACCGTAACCCTAAACATAACTCTAATCCTAAACCTAAACCTAACCCTTACCCTTACTCTGAACTTCACCCAAAACCTAACCCTAGCCCTAACATTATCTCTAACCCTAAACCTAACAAAAACCCTAATCCTAACTCTAAACCTATTCGCAACATTAATCCTAACCCTAAACCTAAACCTAACACAAACCCTAAACCTAACTCTAAACCTAAGCAAAACACTAATCCTAACCCTAACCATAAACCTAACCAAAAACTTACACCTAACCCTAACACTAAACCTAGCCCTAACCCTAACACGAAACCTAACACTAACCCTAACAGTAACCCTAACACAAACCCATAACCTAACCCTAAACCTAACACAAAACCTAACCTTTACCCTAACCTTAACACAAAGAATAACCCAAACCCCTACCCTAAATCTAACCCTAACCCTAACCCTTGGCCTAACCCTATTCTTAATGCTAAAACTAACCCTAATCCTATCTTAACACTAACTCTAACCCTAATCCTACCATAACTCTAACTCTAACACTAACCCAAACCCTAACCTAACCCTCAACCTAACACAAAACATAACCATAACTCTAACACTAACACTAACATAAACAAAATCCTAACTCTTAAACTACCCCTAACCCTAACCCGATTCTTATCCCTGAACCTCACCCTAATTGTAAAACTAACTCTAAGCATCACCCTAACCCCTATCCTAACAATAACCATTACCCTTACTTATACTAACCCTAAAGCTAACCCTCATCTTATAATTAACCCTAAACATGATTCTAACCTTAATCCTAACACTAAAACTAATATTAACACTAACCTTAACCCTAATACTAACACTAATGCTAATCATAACCCTAATCGTAACAATAACCCTAACCTTACCCTTAAACCTAACACTAATCCTAACCATAATCCTAACTCTAACCCTAATCCAACCATAACCCTAAATTTTACCTGAACCCAAATCTTCACCCTAAATCTCATCGTATCACAAACCATAACCCTAACACTAACACTGACCCTAACATTAAACCTAATCCTAAGCCTAATCGTAAATCTTAAACTAACTTTAACTGTAACCCGATCCCTAACCCTGATCCTCACACTAATACTAAAACTAACCCTGAACCTAACCCTAACCACTACCCTGAAAATAACCCTAACACTTCCCTAATTGTAACTCTAAACCTAACCCTATCCTAACACTAAACCTAACCATAACCATAACACTCAACCTAACACAAACCCTAACTTTAAGACTAAACCTATCACTAATGCTAACACTAACATTAACCCTAATCCTAACCCTAACCCTTTCTCTAATCCTAAAGCTACCATTAACCCTAACACTAACCCTAAAACTAATGGTAACCCTAACTCAAATCATAATCCAACCCTAACCCTAAACCTAACCCTAACACAAATCCTATCCCTAACCCTAACACCAGAACATAACCTAACCCGAACCCTAACCCTAACCAAATACTAAAACTAACACTAAACCTAACCGTTTCCCTTACCCTAACCCTAACCCTAACCATAACCCTAAACCTAACACTAACTCTAACACTAACCCTAACACTAATCCTAACACCAACCCTAACCTTATCCCTAACTCTAACCCTAATCCTAACCCTAAGCTTAACCCTTACACTAACCCTATGCATAACACTAACCCAAACACTAATTCTAAGCATAAATCTAACCCTAACCCTGACACTTACCTTAACAGTAACTCTACCCATAAAACTAATATTAACCCTAAACCTTACTTTAATTCTAACTGCAACCTTAATACTCAACCTAACACTAAGCCAAACCCTAACTCTTAACCCTAACACAAACCCTAACCCTATGAGTGAACCTAACAAAAACACTCACCCTAAAACTACCTCTAACCCTAAAACTAACTCTAACCCTATACTTAACTGTAAAACTCACCATAAACCTAACACTAAACCTAATCCTAACATTTACCCTAACCCTAATTCTAACCCTAATCATAACACTGACCATAACACTAACCCTAAACCTAACACTAACCCTCACACTTACACTAACCCTCAAACTATCTCTAACCTATGGCTAACCCTAATCCTAACCATAACAAGAACACTAATTCTAACCCTAACCCTATTATTAACACTAACACTAAACCTAATACTTACTCTAAAACTAACCAACCTCCTATGTTTAACCCTAAATCTAACACTAACCATAATCCTAACACAAACTCTAACACTAAAATTAACACTAACCCCTACCCGAAACCTAAATTTAATGTTAATCCTAATCTTAACCCTATCCCTAAACCTAACACTGAAAATAATGGTAACACTAACGCAATCCCTAACACTAACCCTAAACCTATCTCTAACCCTAAACCTAACCCTAAATTAATTCTAACCCTAACCCTAAATCTAACTCTCACCCTAAACCTAACACTAACCCTAAGGCTACCCCTAACCTAACCTTAAACCTAACACTAAAACTAACTGTAACCCTAACCTTAACACTAACTCTAAAGCTAACCCTAATCCTTACACTAAATCTAACCCTAAAACTAACCCTAACCTAACCCTAACCCTAACCCTAACTCAAATCCTAACCATAATCTAAACCCTAACCCTATCCGAAACCCTAACACAAAAGCTAAACCTAAATGAAACCTTATTCCTAACACTAACTCTAACCCTAATATAAACATTAACACCAATCCTAACACTAACTCTAACCCTAAACATAAACCAAACCCTAACCTTAAAAGTAACCTTCACCCTAAACTTAACCCTAATGCTAACACTAAACCTAATCCTAACCCTTACCAAAATCATAAACCTTACACTAACGTGAACACTTACCTAAACTTAAATCAAAACCTAACACTAACCCTAACACTGAACGTAACCATAAACATAAACCTAACACAAACAATAACCCTAACCCTAACCCTAACACTAGCCCTAACTCTAACCCCAACCCTATCCCTAATCCTAACACTAACCCTAACCCTAACGCTAACACTAACACTAACCCTAACTCTAACCCTAATGATAATCCGAACACTAACCATAAAACTAATCTTAACTCTAACCCTAAAACTAAACTGAACCCTAACCCAAACCTGATTCTTAACCCTAACACTAACCCTAACCAATACTAACCACAACTCTTTTTTTTTTTTTTTATTGGTTGTTCAAAACATTACAAAGCTCATGACATATCATCTTTCATACATTTGATTCAAGTGGGTTATGAACTCCCATTTTTACCCCAAATACAAATTGCAGAATCACATCGGATACACATTCACATTTTTACATAATGCCATATTAGTGGCTGTTGTATTCTGCTACCTTTCCTATACCCCTTCCCCTCGCCTCCCATCTTCCCTCTCTACTTCATCTGCTGTTGTTCAATTCTCTCCCTTGTTTTTCCCCCCTTTCCCCTCACAACTTCTTATATGTAATTTTGTGTAACATTGAGGGTCTCCTTCCATTTCCATACAATTTCCCTTCTCCCTTTCCCTCCCACCACTCATCTCTGTTTAATGTTAATCTTTTCCTCATGCTCTTCCTCCCTGCTCTGTTCTTAATTGCTCTCCTTATATCAAAGAAGATATTTGGCATTTGTTTTTTAAGGATTGGCTAGCTTCACTTAGCATAAACTGCTCTAATGCCATCCATTTCCCTGCAAATTCCATGATTTTGTCATTTTTTAGTGCTGTGTAATACTCCATTGTGTATAAATGCCACTTTTTTTATCCATTCATCTATTGAAGGGCATCTAGGTTGGTTCTACAGTCTAGCTATTGTGAATTGTGATGCTACGATCATTGATGTTGCAGTATTCCTATAGTACGCTCTTTTAAGGTCCTCAGGGAATAGTCCGGGAAGGGCGGTAGCTGGGTCAAATGGTGATTCCATTCTCAGCTTTCCCAGGAATCTCCATACTGCTTTCCAAATTGGCAGCACCAATTTGCAGTCCCACCAGCAATGTACAAGTGTACCCTTTTCCCCACATCCTCGCCAGCACTTATTGTTGTTTGACTTCATAATGGCTGCCAATCTTACTGGAGTGAGATGGTATCTTAGGGTGGTTTTGATTTGCATTTCTCTGACTGCTGTAGATGCTGAGCATTTTTTCATGTACTTGTTGATTGATTGTATGTCCTCCTCTGAGAAGTGTCTGTTCAGGTCCTTGGCCCATTTTTTGATTGGGTTATTTGTTATCTTATTGTTTATTTTTTTGAGTTCTTTGTATATTCTGGATATTAGGGTTCTATCTGAAGTGTGAGGGGTAAAAATTTGTTCCCAGGATGTAGGCTCCCTATTTACCTCTCTTATTGTTTCTCTTGCTGAGAAAAAACTTTTTAGTTTAAGTAAGTCCCATTTGTTTATTCTTGTTATTAACTCTTGGGCTATGGGCGTCCTATTAAGGAATTTGGAGCCCGACCCCATAATATGTAGATTGGAGCCAACTTTTTCTTCTATCAAGCGCAAAGTCTCTGATTTGATATCAAGCTCTTTGATCCATTTTGAGTTAACTTTTGTGCATGGCAAGAGAAAGGGGTTCAGTTTCATTTTGTTGCATATGGATTTCCAGTTTTCCCAGAACCATTTGTTGAAGATGCTATCCTTCCTCCATTGCATGCTTTTAGCCCCTTTTTCAAATATAAGGAAGTTGTAATTTTGTGGATTGGTTTCTGTGTCCTCTATTCTGTACCATTGGTCCACCTGCCTGTTTTGGTACCAGTACCATGCTATTTTTGTTACTATTGCTCTGTAGTACAGTTTGAAATCTGGTATGGCTATACCTCCAGATTCACACTTCCTGCTTAGAATTGCTTTTGCTATTCTTTGTCTTTTGTTTTTCCATATGAATTTCATGACTGCTTTATCAATTTCTACAAGAAATGCCTTTGGGATTTTGATTGGCATCACATTAAACCTATAGAGAACTTTGGTTAATATCGCCATTTTGATGATGTTAGTTCTGCCTATCCATGAACAGGGTATATTTTTCCATCTTCTAAGATCTTCTTCTATCTCTCTCTTTAGGGTTCTGTAGTTTTCATTGTATAAATCTTTCACCTCTTTTGTTAGGTTGATTCCCAAGTATTATTTTTTTTTTTTGAGGATATTGTGTACAGAGTGGTTTTCCTCATTTCCATTTCAGAAGTTTTGTTGCTGATATACAGGAATGCCTTTGATTTATGCGTGTTGATTTTATATCCTGCCACTTTGCTGAATTCATTTATTACTTCTAGTAGTTTCTTTGTAGACCCTTTTGGGTCTTCTAAGTATAGGATCATATCATCCGCAAATAGTGATAATTTAAGTTCTTTTTTCCCTATTTTTATGCCTTTAATTTCTTTTGTCTGTCTAATTGCTCTGCCTAGTATTTCAAGAACTAAATTGAATAGAAGTGGTGAGAGAGGGCATCCCTGTCTTGTTCCAGATTTTAGAGGGAATGCCTTCAGTTTTTCTCCATTTAGAATGATGCTAGCCTGAGGCTTAGCATATATAGCTTTTACAATGTTGAGGTAAGTTCCTGTTATCCCTAGTTTTTCTAGTGTTTTGAACATAAAGGATACTGTACTTTGTCGAATGCTTTTTCTGCATCTATCAAGATGATCATATGGTTCTTATCTTTAAGTCTATTGATGTGGTGAATAACATTTATTGATTTCCATATATTGAACCATCCTTGCATCCCAGGGATGAATACTACTTGATCATGATGCACATTTTTTTTGATATGCTTTTGTATTCGATTCACCAGGATTTTATTGAGAATTTTTGCATCTAAGTTCATTAGAGATATTGGTCTGTAGTTTTCTTTCTTTGAAGTGTCTTTGTCTGGTTTCGGGATCAGGGTTATGTTGGCCTCATAGAATGAATTTGGAACAGCTCCCTCTTTTTCTCTTGCTTGATATAGCTTGAAAAGTATTGGTATTAATTCTTCTTTGAAGGTTTTGTAAAACTCCGCTGTATACCCATCCGGTCCAGGGCTTTTCTTGGTTGGTAGTCTTTTGATGGCTTCTTCTATTTCTTCTTTTGTTATTGGTCTTTTTTAAATTGTGTGTGTCTTCCTGACTCAATCTGGGCATATCATATGACTTAAGAAATTTATTGATATCTTCACTATCTTCTATTTTATTGGAATATAGTGTTTCAAAATACTTTCTAATTATCTTCTGTATTTCTGTCGTGTCCATTGTGATATTGCCTTTTTTCATCCCGTATGTTAGTAATTTGAATTCTCTCTCTTCTCTTTGTTATCGTGGCTAAGGGTCTGTTGATCTCATTTATTTTTTTCAAAGAATCAACTTTTAGTATTATCAATTTTTTCAATGATTTTTTTTGTTTCAATTTCATTGATTTCCACTCTGATTTTAATTATTTCTTGTCTTCTACTACATTTGCTGTTGTTTTGCTCTTCCTTTTCTAGGGTTTTGAGATGAAGTGTGAGTTCATTTTTTTTTTCTTTTTTTGAAGAATGAACTCCAGGAAATGAATTTCCCTCTTAAAACTGCTTTCATTGTGTCCCATAGATTCCGGTATGTTGTGTCTGTATTGTCATTTATCTCTAAGAAGTTTTTTTATTTCCTCTTTTATGTCCTCTGTAACCCCTTGATCATTCAGTAACATATTGTTCATCTTCCAGGTGATGCAGGATTTTTCCTTCCTGTTTTTATTATTGATTTCCAGTTTCATTCCATTATGATCAGATAAGGTGCATGGTATTATCTCCACAATTTTATATTTACTAAGAGTTGCCATATGGCATAGTATATGGTCTATCTTTGAGTAAGATCCATGTGCTGCTGAGAAGAACATGTATCCACTTGATGATGGTTGATATATTCTATATATGTTGTTTAAGTCTAGGTTATTGTTTGTGTTATTGAGTTCTACAGTTTCTTTATTCAGCTTTTGTCTGGAGGATCTGTCTAATGGAGAGAGCGATGTGTTGAAGTCACCCATCACCCATAATTATTGTGTTGTGGTCTATTTGACTCTTGAACTTGAGGAGAGTTTGTTTTATGTACGTTGTAGCACCATTATTTGGTGCATACATATTAATAATTGTTATGTCTTCTTGGTGGATGGTTCCTTTTAACAGTATATAGTGTCCTTCTTTATCCTTTTTGATTAGCTTAGGTTTTAAGTTGATTTTATTCGATATGAGTATGGCCACTCCTGCTTGCTTCCGAGGGCCATGTGAGTGGTATGATTTTTCCCAACCTTTCACCTTCAGCCTGCGTATGTCTTATCCTATCATATGAGTCTCCTGAATGCAGCATACTGTTGGATCTGTTTTTTTTTTTTTTTTTTTTTTTTTTTTTTTTAATCCAGGTTACTAGCCTGTGTCTCTTGATTGATGAATTTAAGCCATTAATATTTAAGGTTACTATTGAAATATGGTTTGCAATTCCAGTCATGTTTATTTATTTATTTATTTTAGTTTGGTTAACTTTTCCTCTTTGGATATTTTTCTCCCTCTTTACTGAGATACCTCCCACTGTTAGTTTTGGGTGCTATTTTTCAATTCCTCTTGTAATATTTTGCTCAAAATGCTTTGCAGTCCTGGTTTTCTGGCTGCAAATTCTTTTAACTTTTGTTTATCATGAAATATTTTAATTTCATTGTCAAATCTGAAGCTTAATTTTGCTGGGTACAATATTCTTGGTTGAAACCCATTATTTTTCAGCCTTTGAAATATGTTGTTCCAGGTTCTTCTCGCTTTCAACGTTTGTGATGAAAAATCAGCCGTTAACCTAATTGGTTTACCCCTGAATGTAATCTGCCTCCTTTATCTCGTAGCTTTTAATATTTTCTCCTTGTTCTGTATGTTGGGTATCTTCATAATTATGTGTCTTGGAGTTGGTGTATTATGGTTTTGAATGTTTGGGGTCCTGTAGGTTTCCAGGATTTGGTAATCCATTCCATATTTCATATCTGGGACATTTTCTAGGATTATTTCATTTAAGAAGTTGTCCATTCCTTTGGTTTGAACCTCTATACCTTCTTCTATCCCAATGACTCTCAAGTTTTTTTTTGTTTGTTTGTTTTTTTTTTTTTTTTTTTTTTGACATCCCTTATCTCTTGGATAGATTGCTCATGAGTTTTAAGCATCCTTTCTGTTTTTACTATATTCTTTTCAAGTTGATAAACTTTGTCTTCATTTTCTGATGTTCTGACTTCTACTTGATCTAGTCTATTTGTAATATTCTCATCTAAGTTTTTAATTTGGTTTATGGTTTCCTGCATTTCTAGGATTACTGTTAGATTTTTTTTAAATCTCTATCTCCTGGTAGAGCTCATTCTTAACCATTTGAATTTGTTTGTTTAATTCATTTTCAAAATATACTTTCATTGCTTGGACTTGCTGTCTCACATCTTCTCTAATATCCCGTTCCATCTGAGTTAGGTGTGCCTTGAGTTCTTTCTCTGTCCATTTTTCTGATGCCTCTAGGTCCTCCTGAAGATTTAAGTTTTCCTTCATTGTTTGTAATCCTTTTTTCCTTTTTTTTCATGTTGTTCATGTTATTTTCCAGTTCTATTTGACTGCTGTGTTTCTGCTTTCTCCTACAAATTTGTTTTGGTTTTGTACATCTCTGTTGTCTCTCCTTTGTGGTGGGAGACTATGCCTAGAAATGTTGGGCTTTATTGTACTGTAAAGCTGATTCATTCAATTCATAAAAGGCTTCCGGATTCTGTATGCATATAGTGATTTGTTTTCTGTTCTTAGGAATTTATGTTTAGGTTAGGTGCTATGATGGTATGAGGGTTAGTATGTCTTGGCTACTTTAGAAGATTGCTCTACTGAAGGGGGATACTAACAGGTGATTGGATCAGGGTGTTGTTAGTAGCTAGATATTTAGGAGCTCTATAGACAGCCTCAAAACTTTCACCTATTTTCATTTAGACAATTACACGTAATGGAGGACGTAATGTTTGGGATGAAAGTTGGGGGGTAGGGGAAGGAAGGTGCTCTTAAAAAGAAAGAAGGAGAGAGAGATAGAGATAGATAGATCAGAGGAGAATGGAAAGAACAATAAAACTTGAAACAGGAAAGAAAGAATGAAGGAAAAGGGGAGAAAAGAACAGAGAGAGAAAAAAAATGAAGTCTTAGAGATCCATTTTCTTCTCTTCCAGTAGGTGGAGCTGTGCCCTCCTAGCCGAGCTTCTGCCCTCTATGTGCCGATAGCAATCCCTGTAAGGTGGCTCCTAGGAGTCTCTCAATACTGTTAGTCCAGAGCCATTTCACTTCTCAGGCCCCTCCCCAACTTCCTCCTGCCAGCCAGCCAGCCAGGTCCTGTTCACTGGAGGCGGTTCACCAAAGATCTGGTTACACTTGCATCCCCACCGCGTGTCCTATTTCCCGAAAGACTGAGCACTCTCTCTGTCATTCATCTAAGCCCCAGTGCTGTGGTGTGGTGATCTGGGGACCAACAGTTTAATTTTTCCTGACCCCTTTGGTGGGAATGACCTCGGAAACTGGCGGCTAAGACCTTGGGTGTTGCCGCTGGTGGTAAGGGGAGTTGGGGATCAGGAATCCCCTCTGCTTCCCTACATATATGCCCCTAGAGAGATTCCTGAGGTTTCCTGGCTGCTTGTATCTGGAGGGGGTTGGAGTCACACACCTACTAAAGTTGATTCTTCTGGGAAGGAATTCTGTCGGCCAAACACCAGTGACGTCACCTCTCTGCTATGGCGGGCCCCAGGCTCCTTGCGGGAGTGTCTGAAAGGAGGGGTGGGACTGGTCTGTCTCTGGTTGTTCACAGTTCCAGTTCGCTATTTCATGAAGGCCTGGCTAGACCTCTTTCTAGCGTCCCTGCGCCACACCTGCTGACCCATGCCTCAGAGGCTAGCAGCCCGGTACCAGGGACCACGGGCAGGCGGCCAATGGTCACCAAGTCGCGCGAGCAGCGGCTGGCAGGTCCGGACTTCTGCGTTGCATGGCGGAGATTCTCTTGTCTGGGGCAAACTGTAACCTCCAAAAATCCTACCAATTGCAGGCTGGTCTCTCTTCAGTGGAATTTCACCAGGAGACTCTCAGCAGGTAGAATTGAAGCATATCAATGTGTCTTTCTGACCCCATTAATGAGGAGGTATTGAAAGAGCTGCCTCGCTGCCCGCCGCCATGTTGGATCTACCTAACCACAACTCTTACCCCAACCCTAACCCTAACACTAACACTAACACTAAACCTAACCCTAACCCTAACCCTAACCCTAACACTCACCCTAAACCTAAACCTAACCATAACACTAACCCTAAGCCTAACCTTAATACTAACCAAAACGCAAACCCTATATTTAACTCTAAGTCTCATCATAACCATAAGCCTAAACCTAACCCTAAGACTAACCATAATACAAACCCTAGCCCTAACCCTAAACCTAACCCTAGATCTAACACTAACACAAACACTTACCCTAACCCTACCATAACCTAAACCTAACCCTAAGCTTAACCCTAACAATAACACTAATCCTAACCAAAACTCAAATTCTAACCTTAACCCTAACACTAACTCTAACCATTATGGTCACCCTAACCCTAACCCTAAATCTAACCCTAGCCATAACCCTAACCTTAACACTAACCCTAAACCTAACACTAAACCTATCACTAATCCTAAACCTATTCCTTACGCTATCACCAGCCTTAACACTAAAACTAACACTAACCCTAACACAAACCCTAACCCTAACCATAACTATAACCGAAACCCTAACCCTAAGACTTAAAAAAACACTAACCCAATCCATAACACTAAATGTAACATAACCCTAACTCTAACTCTTACCTAACTATATCCCTAAACCTAACCCTATCACTAACACTAACACAAACCATAACCCGAATTCTAACACAAACCCTAACCCCAACCCTAACACTATCACTTACCTAAACCTAAACCTAACAATAACCCTAACCCTAAATCTAAACTTAATCATATTCATAACTCTAACACTAAATTTAAACTTAATCTTATTCATAACCCTAAACCTAATCCTAACACAACTCTGAAACCTAACCCTAAGCCTAACTCATACCCTAACCCTAACACTAACCTTTATACTAACGCTAAACAAAACTGTAACACTAAGTCTAAAATTAATCCTTTACATATGCCTAACCCTAACACTAAACCTAACCCTAACATAACCCCTTAACCTAATACTAAACTTAATCCTAACCCTATCCCTAACCCTAACACTAACCCTAAACTTAGCACTAACCCTAATTGTAACCCTAAATCTAACCCTAATCTTAACTGTAACACTAACCATAACACTAACCCTGATGCTAACACAAAACTTAACATCTACCCTAACGCTAACCCTAAACATAACCCTCAAACTAAACCTAACCGTAACATAAACTCTAACCCTAAACTGTAATCTAGCCTTAACCCTCACCTGAAAACTAAGCCTAATGCTAAACCTAAACATAAATCTAACCCTACCACCCTAAACCTAACTCTAAACCTAAACCTAAAAATAACACTTACACTAACCCTAATCCTAACAGTAACCCTAACTGTAACTGTAACCATAACAGTAACCTTAACTCTAACCCTAACCCTAAATCCAACCCTTTACCTATCTGTCACCATAACCCTAACCCTGCCTCTAACCCTAACACAAATTCTAACACTAATGCTAACTCTAACTGTAGCACAAACCCTAAACCTAATCCTAACCATAAGTATAACACAAACCCTATCCCTAACCTGAAGCCCAGCCTTAATACTAACACTCACCATAACACAAACCCTAAACCTAACCATAATCCTAACCCTAACCTAACCTGAATTCTACACCTAACCTATCCCTAACCCTAAACCTAACCAAAATCTAACCCGAAATTTAAACTTAACACTAACTCTATCCCTAAACATAACCCTAAACCTAACCCTAAATCTAACCCTAACAGAAATCCTTGCCCTAACCTGAACCTAACCCTAAAAATAACCTTAATGCTAACCATAACCCTAATATAAATCTAATCCTAACACAAACCCTAAACCTACCAATAAACCTAACCTTACCTTAACCATAACATACCACATATTCTAGCTCAAATCCTTATTGTAACCTTAAACATAACCCTAACCCTAAATGTAAACCTACCACAATCCCTTATCCTTAACCTAACACCAACCCTAACCCTGACCCTATCCCTAACTAACCCTAAACTAACCCTAAACTTAAAACTAACTATAACCTTAAACCTAACACTAAAGATTACACTTACCTTAACCCTAACCCTGTATCAACCCTAACATTAATCCTAACCAGATCCATTATACTAACCCTAAACCTAACCCTATCACTAAACCTAACCCTAACACAAACCTTAAGCCTAACCTCACCCTAACGCTAAAACTAAACCTAAACCAAACCCTCACTCTAACACTAACACTAACACTAACCCTACCCTAACCCTAACAATAACCATAATACTAACCCTAAATCGAACCCAACCATAACCTTAATAATAACCCTAACTTTTGTCTTAACAGTAAAACTCACCCTAACTCTAACCCAAAATGCAAACCTAACCCTAACCCTAACTTTAACCCTAAACTTAACACTAAACCTAACACTAAACCTAAACCTAACCCTAATGCTAACCCTAACATTAAAACTCTCCTTAACATTAACTCTTAACATAACACTAATCCTAACCCTAATGGTAAAACTAACCTTAATCCTAAACCTAACCATAACCGTAACACTAACCCGAACATAAACCATAACACTAACCCTAATACTAACCCTAACACAACCATAATAACCATAACACTAAACCTATCCATACTCTATCACCAGCAGAAATTCAAACCAAAACCCTAATTCTACCCATAAATATAACCCAACACTAAAGTTAACTTTAACCCTAAATCAAAACATAACCTTAACCATAAAACTAACCCTAACGCAAGCACTTACACTAATCCTAACTCTAACCCTAAACTAACCCTAAGCTTAATTGTAACCCTGACCCTATCATTAACCCTATACCTAAAACAAACTGTAAGTCGTACCCTAATCCTAACCATAACACAAAAACTAACCCTAAACCTAACAGTAAACCTAACTCTATCGCTAACCCTAAACATAACCATAACTTTAACACTAACCTAACACTAAATTTAAACCTAAACCTAAACCTAACACTAACCCTAACTGTATACCTAAACTTAACACTAATGCTAACCATAACCCAAACACTAACACCAAACCTAACCCTAACCCTAAGCCAAAAATTAATGCTAAACCTAACCCTAACATAAAACCTAACACTAACCCTAACATTAACCCTAAACCTAACGCTATAACGAACCCTAACCCTTACCAAACACTAAGAGTAATTTAAACCTAACCCAATTCCTAAAACTGATCCTAAACTTAAACTCAACCATAAACATAATGCTAATCCTAACCGTAATACCAATCCTGACCCTAATACTAACCCTAACACAAACATTAAAACTACCCATAACTTAATCCTAAACCTAACCCTAACCCTAATATTAACACTAACCCAAACCCTAACACAACCACAAACCCTAACCCTAACACTAAACCTAACCACAACACAAACTGTAACCCTAACCCAAATAATAATTCTAAATGTAAACCTAAACCAAACACTAATCCTAACATTAACACAAAACCTAACCATAACCATAACCATAACTATAACACTAACCATAATTCTAACCCTAAAACTAACTCCAAAACTATCCCTTAACCTAACACTATGTTTAATCCTAACCCTAACCCTAACCCAAACAGTAAAACCAAACCAAAACCTAGCCCTAACCCTAAAACTTATGCTCAACCTAACCCAAATATAAACCCTATTCCTAACCCTAACACTAACACTAACCATAAACATAACCCTAAACCTAACCCTAATAGTAACCCTAAACTTATCCCTAACCATAAACCTAACACTAACTGTAACCATTAACCTAACCCTAACACTAACCCTAACACTAACTCTAACGCAAAGTTTAACACTAACACTAAACCAAACCCAAACCCTAATCCTAACTGTAAAGCTAGCTCTAACCCTAACCCAAACCCTAAACCTAACTAAAACCTTAATGTTATCCCTAACACTCACCCTAAACCTAAAATGTACCTTAACGAAAAACTTAACCCTAACCCTAAAAATAAACCTAAACCTAACCCTAACCATAACCAAAACACTAACCCTAAACCTAACACTAACCCTAACACTAACCCTAAACATATTGCTAAATCTAACACTATAACTAATGTAACCTAACCCTAACACTAACCCTAACTTGAACCCTAATATTAATCCTAAATCTAACACTAATCCTAACACTATAATGAACCTTAAACCTAACCCTAAGAGTAACCCTAACCTTAACACTAACCCTAACATTAACACTAACCCAAACATTAACACTAACCCTAATTCTAACCCTAACACTTGCCCTATTCTTAACTATGACACTAATCTTTACACTAACCCTAAAGTAAAACCTAACACTAACACTAATCCTAATGGTAACACTAAGAGTAACAATACCCTAACACAAACACAAACCCAAAACCTAACATGAAAACTAACCCTAACTCTAAACCTATAACAAATCCTAAATGAAAAGCTAACCCTAACACAAAACCTAAACCTAACACTAAACTTAACCCTAACCCTAATACTAACACTAACACTAACCTTATCCTTAACCCGAATCCTACCTGTAAACTTAACCTAAAAATTACCCTAAACCTAACTCTAACACCAACCCTAACCCAAACTCTAACCCTAACACTAACACTAATCTAACTCTAATTTTAATCTAACCCTAAATCTTACCCTAACCCAAACACTAACCCTAACTCTAACCTTAACCATGACACTAACCCTAAGACTAAACCTAATCCTAAACACAAGCCTAACGTAACCCTAACCCAATTCTATCACTAATCCTAAAATTAACCGTAATCCTAACCTTAATGCTAACCCTAACTCTAACCCTAAACCTTAAACAAACACTAAGTGTTACCCTAACCTTAACCCTAACACAAAAAATAACCCTAAACCTAACACTAAACTTATCTCTTAACCTAACCCTAACTCTAACCCTAAACGTAACACTATCTCTAACTCTAATACTAAACCTAAAACTAAACCTAACCCTAACCCTAACCCTAACTGTAACACTAACCCTAAGGCTAACCCTAACACTTGAACTAACCCTAACCCAAACCCTAACCCTAACACAAATACTGACACTAAATATAATCCTAACTGTAATCCTAACCCTATCCCTAACCCTAAAAAAAAAACCTAACCCTATCACTAACCCTAACAAAAAAACCTAACCCTAACCATAACCCGTTTACTATCACTAAACCTAACGCTAACACTATCCCTAACACTAACCCTAACTCTAAATCAAACACTAATGATAATCATAACCTTACCCCAACCTACCCTAACCCTAATTCTAACCTAACCCTTATCCTAACCCTAACCCTAAATCTAACCTTAACCCTAAATCTAATGAAAACACAAACACTAACCCTACCCAAAACCTAAACTTAAATCTAACCCTAACACAAACCTTAACTCTAACACTAAACCAAATCTAACACTAACGCTAACTCTAAACTAAATTCTAACTGTAAGCAAAACCCTAAATCTAACCTTAAACCTTACACTTACAAAAACCCTAAGAGAAAGCCTAACACTAATCCAAACACTAACCCTAACCCTACCCTAAACACTAACTTTATCTGTAACTGTTACCCTAACCCTTATACTTACCCTAACCCTAACCCTAAGATGAACCCTAAACCTAACTCTAACACTAACCCTAACACTAAACTTAACCCTATCCCTAACACTAAGTCTTACACTAATCCTAAACATAACTTTAACTCTAACACTAACCGCTACCCTAACCCTATCACTAACATTAATTTTAAACCTATCCATAAACCTATCACTAACACTAACCCTAATCCTAAACCTAACCCTAACACTAACACTGATCCTAATTCTAATGCTAACCTAACAGTAACACTACCCAAACCCTAAACCTATCTGTAAACTTAACAGTAACCCTTACCCTAACACTAAACCTAAACCTAAATCTAAACTTAACACTAAACATAAACTGAATCCTAACCCTAACCATAACAATAACACTCATCCTTCGCCTAATATTAACCTTAAACCTATTCCTAACCCTAATACTATCCATAAACCTTACCCTAACACTAACCCAATTACTAACACTAACCCTAATCCTAACTTTAACCATAACCTAACACTAACACTAACCCTAAACCTAACTCTTACCATAAATCTATACCTAACCCTAACAGTAACACTAACCCTTAACCTAATCCTAACCCTAACACTAACCCTAACTCTAACTCTAACCCTAACCCTAATCTGAAATGTAAGGCTAAACTTAATACTAAACTTAACCCTAACACTAAGCCTAAAAATAACCCTAACCATAACCCTAACACTAACCCTAACCCTAACAGTAACCCAACCCATAACACTAAACATAACCCTAACAATAACTGTAACACTAAACATTACCCTAACCCAAAAATTAACCAGAACACTAACCCTAACACTATCACTAACACGAATACTAACCCTAACACTAAAACTAACACTAATCCTAAAACTTGCCCTAAACCTAACCCTAACACTAACACTAATGCTAACCCTAATACTAAGTCTAAACCTAACCTTAACACTAACCCTAACACTAACCCTAACCCTAAACTTACACATAGATCTACACATAACCGTAACCGTGCACCTAACCTTAACCATAACCCTAATAAAAAACCCTAACTGAAACCAGAAACCTAAACCCAAAACAACCCTAACCCTAACCCTTACCCAACCCTAACGTAACCCTAACACTAATACTAACTCTAACAATAAACTTTCATCTAACCGTAACACTATCTGTAATTCTAACCCTAACCTAACCCTTAGAAATATCCTAATCCTAACCATAACCCTAATCCTAACTTTAAAATTTACCCTAACACTAACCCTAATCCTATCCTTAACCCTAACACTAAAGCTAACCCTAACCCTAACCCTAAACCTGACCCTTAACCTAACACTAACCCTAACACTAACAGTAACTCTGAAACTAAACAACTCCCTAACACTATTTCTAACCTTATTCCTAACACTAACTCAAACACTAATCATAAACCTAAGTCTAATCCTAACACTAAATCTAACCATAATATAAATCTTAACCCTAACATTAACACTAACGCTAATCCTAACACTAAATTTAACTCTAACCATAACCATAATCATAACTTTAACACTAACCCTAACACTAAATCTCAACCTAACCCTAAACCTAACACTAATCTTTACCCTATACCTAACCCTAATACTAATGCTAACCCTAACACAAACACTAACAACAAACCTTAACCTAACCCTAACCCTAACACTAACGCTAAACCTAACCCTAACATGAACCCTAACTCTAACCCTAACACTAACCCTAAATCTAACCCTAACATGAACCCTAACCCTTACCAAACCCTAAGAGTAACCTTAAACCTAACCCAATTCCTAAAACTAACCCTAAACTTAAACTCATCCATTACCATAATGCTAATCCTAACTGTAATCCCAACCCTAACCCCAATACTAACCCTAACACATCATTAAAACTACCCATAACTTAATCCTAAACTTAACCCTAGCCCTAACATTAACATTAACCCAAACCCTAATACAACCACAAACCCTAACCCTACCACTAACACTAAACCTAACCCTAGCACTAACTGTAACCCTAACCCAAACCATAATTCTAGATGTAAACCTAAACCAAACCCTAATGGTAACACTAACACAAAACCTAACCCTATCCATAACCTTATCTATAACAATAACCATAACCCTAACCCTAAAACTAACTCCAAACCTATCACTAAACCTAACACTATCTTTAATCCTAACCCTAACCCTAACCAAAACAGTAAAACCAAACCTAAACATGTCCCTAACCCTAAAACTTACGTTAAACCTAACACTAATATGAACCCTATTCCTAATCCTAACACTAACCCTAACCATAAACATAACCATAATACTAACACTAAACTTATCCCTAACCCTAAACCTAAGACTAAATGTAACCATTAACCTAACCCTAACACTAACCCTAACACTAACTCTCTAATGCAAAGTTTAACACTAACACTTACCCTAACCCAAAACCTAATCCTAACTGTAAAGCTAGCCTTAACACTAACCCGAACCATAATCCTATATAAAACCTAATAAATACTTAATACTCACCTTAATCCTAAAACACACCCTAACTCTAAACCTAACCCTAACCCTAAAAATAACCCTAACCCTAACCCTAACCGTAACCATAACACTAACCCTAAACCTAACACTAACCCTAAAGATATTGCTAAATCTAACACTATAACTAATGTAACCCTAACTCTAACACGAACCCTAACCTGGACCCTAACATTAATCCAAAATCTAACTCTAATTCTAGCACTAGGATGAACCTTAAACCTAAACCTAACACTAACCCTAACCTTAATATTAATCCAAACACTAACACTAACCCTAATTTTAACCCTAACTCTAACCCTGATCTTAACTTTGACACTAATTTTACACTAACCCTAACGAACATCCTGACACAAACACTAATCTTAAAACTAACCCTAATCCTAATGGTAACACTACGAGTAACAATAACCCTAACACAAACCCAAACCCAAAACCTAACATTAAACCTAACCCTAAACCTAACCCCAAAACTAACCCTAACACTAACCCTAAACCTAACCCTAAACCTAATTGTAACCCTATCTCTAACAAAAACCTTTTCCCGAACAAAAAACCTAACACTAAGCCTAACCCTAACTGTAAACTTGAACCAAACCCTAATGCTACCACTAACCCTAACCCTGTAAGTAAAACTAAATCTAAGAAAAACCTAACACTAACTATTAAACTAACCCTAAATTTACCCTAACCCCAACACTAACCCTAAGACAAACCTAAACCTAAACATAACCCTAAACCTAATCATAAACCTAACCCTATCACTAATCCTAAAACTAACCTTAATCCTAACCCTAACCCTAAACCTAACTCTAACCCTAAACCTAAGACTAATGCTAACCCTAACACTAACCCTAACACTAAAACTAGATCTACACATAACACTAACACTAACTCTAACACTAACCCAACACTAAACCTCTCCCTAACCCTAAACTATTGCTAACTTTAACCCTAACCTTAACTCTAACACTTACACTAATACTACCTTTAAACCTAACATGAAACATAACCCAAACAATAACACGAAAACTAACCATAACACTAAACCTATAACAAATCCTAAATGTAAAGCTAACACTAACACAAACCCTAAACCAAACACTAACCCTAACCTTAACCCTAACACAAACATTAACCCTAACCTTAACCAGAATCCTACCTGAAAACCTAACCTAAAAAAACCCTAAACCTAACCCTAACACCAACCCTAACCCTAACTCTAACCCTAACCCTAACACTAATTTAACTCTAATCCTTAATCTAACCCTAAATCTTACCCTAATCTGAACAATAACCCTAACAATAACCTTAACCATAACACTAACCCTAAGAGAAAACCTAATCTCACCACAACTCTAAACGTAACCCTAACCCAATCCTATCACTAATTCTAAAACTAACCCTAATCCTAACCCTAATGCTAACCCTAAATCAAACCCTAAAACTTAAACAAACACTAAGTGTTACCCTAACCTTAAACCTAACACAAAAAATTACCCTAAACCTAACACTAAACCTAACTCTTTCTCTAACCCTAACTCTAACTCTAAACCTAACCCTATCCCTAATTCTATTACAAACCCTAAAACTAAACCTAACCCTAACCATAACCCTAACTGTAATACTAACACTAAGGCTAACCCTCACAATTGAACTAACCCTAACACGAATCCTAACCCTAACACTAATACTAACACTAACCATAATCCTAACTGTAATCCTAACCCTATCCCTAACCCTAAAAAAACCTAACCCTATCACTAACCCTAATAAAAAAACCCTAACCCTAATCAAAACCACTTTCCTATCACTAAACCTAACCCTAACACTATCCCTAACACTAACCCTAACTCTAACACAAACCCTAATGATAATCAAAACTCTAACCCCAACCTACCCTAACTCTAACCCTAACCTAACACTTATCCTAACTCTAACACTAAAACTATTCCCTAAAACGAACCTTAACCCTAAATCTAACGATAACCCTAACACTAACCCTACCCAAAACCTAACCCTAAATCTAACCCTAACACAAACCTTAAATCTAACTCTAACCCAAACCTAACCCTAACCCTAACTCTAATATGAATTCTAACTATAGCCATAACCCTAAATCTAACCTTAAGCCTTACGCTTACATAAACCCTAAGAGAAACAATAACACTAACCCTAACACTAACCCTAACCCTAAACCTAACATTAACCCGAATCCTAACCTAAACACTAACTTTAACTGTAACCGTAAACCTAACCCTTACACTTACTCTAACCTTAATCCTAAGCCTAACCGTAACCCTAAATCTAACCCTAACACTAGCCCTAACACTAAACTCGAACCTATCCCTAACACTAATACTAAGTCTTACACTAATCTTAAACATGACTCTAACACTGACTCTAACCCTACCATAACCCTATCACTAACACTATCTCTAAACCTATCCATAAACCTATCACTAACACTAACTAAAATCCTAACCTAACCCTAACACTAACACTGATCCTAATTCTAAAACTAACCTAACAGTAACACTACCCCTAACCGTAATCCTATCCATAAACTTAACTGTAACCCTTACACTAACACTAAACCTAACCCTAAATCTAAACTTAACACTAAAGGTAAACCAAACCCTAACACTGACTATAACACGAACACTCACCCTTCACCTAATATTAACCTTACACCTATTCCTAACCCTAACACTATCCATAAACCTTACCCTAACACTAACCCAATTACTAACTCTAACCTTAATCCTAACTTTAACCCAAACCTAACACTAAAACCAACCCTAAACCTAAACCTTATCTTAAATGTAACCCTAACCCTAACTGTAACACTAACCCTTAACCTAAACCTAACCCTAACACTAACCCTAACCCTAACCCTAACTCTAACCCTAACCCTAATCTGAAATGTAAGGCTAAACTTAATACTAAACCTAACCCTAACACTACGCCTAAAAATAACCCTAACCATAACCCTAACACTAACCCTAACCCCAACAGTAACCCAACCCATAACACTAAACATAACCCTAACAATAACTGTAACACTAAACATTACCCTAACCCAAAAATTAACCGGAACACTAACCCTAACATTATCACAAACATTAAGTAACATTAACCCTAACACTAACACTAAAACTAAAACTAATCCTAAAACTTGCCATAACCCTAACCCTAACACTAACCCTAATGCTAACCCTAATACTAATTCTAAATCTAACCCTAACAATAACCCTAACAATAACCCTAACAATAACCCTAACCCTAATCCTACACATAGGTCTACACATAACCATAACTGTAAACTTAAGTTTAACCCTAACCCTAATAGAAACCCTAACTCAAACCAGAAACCTAAACCTAAAAGAACACTAACCCTAACCCTTACCCAACCCTAAACGTAACCTAACACTAATACTAACTCTAACCATACACTTTAATCTAACCATAAACCTATCTGTAATTCTAACCCTAAACCTAAACTTAAAAAAATATCTTAATCCTAACTGTAACCCTAATCCTAACTTTAATATTTACCCTAATGCTAACCCTAATCCTATCCTTAGCCCTAATACTAAAGCTAACCCTAACCCTAACCCTAAACCTTACCCTTTACCTAAAATTAACCCTAACACTAACAATAACCCTAAAGCTAAACATCACCCTAACCCTAACACTAACCCTGACACTTACCGTAACCCAAAACCTAACCCTAACAAATCCCTATCTCTAACCCTAGAACTAACACTAACCTTAAACCAACCATAACTCTATCACTAACGCTAACCCTAAATCTAAACTTAATACTAACCCTAACCCTAATACCCTAATTTTAACAATACATCTAAACCTATTCCTAAACCTAAAACTATTTCTAACCTTATCCCTAACACTAACTCAAACACTAATCATAAACCTAAGTTTAACCATAACACTAACTCTAACCATAACACAAACCTTAGCCCTAACACTAACACTATTGCTAATCCTAACACTAAACCTAACATTAAATTTAACCTTAAGTTTTACCCAAACCCTAAACCTTATCCTAACCCAAACACTACCCCAACCCTAAACATAAACATAACAACTACTCTAACCATAACCTTAACCCTATACCTAACTCTAACCCTAATCCTAACACTTAACCTAACCATAACCATAACCCTAACCCTAATCCTAACCCTAAACCTAATCCTAACTATTACCCTACACAAACTGTAAACCTAAACACATACCCTGAGTCCAACACTAACCCTAACACTATCACAAGCACTTACCCTAACCCTACTTCTAACCGTAATCCTAAAACTGACCCTAAATCTAACCCTAACCCTAACTCTAACCCTAACACTAAACCTAAGTAAAACCATAACCCTACCCTAACACAACAATGAATCTAGTTCAACCATAAACCTACCACTAACACTAACCTTAACCCTAACCCTAACACTACACCTAATGATAACCCAGCAGTAACCCTAACCATTATACAACTTTAATGCTAACCCTAAAACTTACCCAAACCCTAACACTAACCCTAACCATAACCTTAACCCTAAAAATAATTTTAAAAGTAACCCTAACACAAACACTAACCCTAACTCTAAACCTAACCCTAACTCAAAACCTAACTGTAAACCTAAAGCCAACCGTAACACTAACCATAACCTTAAACGTAATACTACACCTAACGGTAACCCTAACACTAACAATAACTCTAACCTTTAACCCAACCCTATTCCTAAACATAATCCTAACCCTAACACTAAACCTAATCAAAAACCTAATTTTAACACTAACACGAACCCTAAGTCTAACCCTAACCCTGATACTAAACCTAACTTTAACCCTAACACTAACACTAAACAAAACACTAACCCTAACCCTAATAATAACCCTAACCTTAACACTAGCACTAACCCTAACCCTACCCCCTAATCCTAACACTACCCCTAACTCTAACACTAACTCTAAAAATAACACTAACCCTAACATTAATTTTAACACTAACCCTAAACCTACACCTTAACCTAAACCTTACCCTAACACTAACCCTAACCCTAAACCTAAACCTAATACTCACCCTAACCCTAACACTAACACTAAGCATAACACTAACCGTAACACTAACACTAACCCTAACCCTAATCCTAACTATTACCTTAACCCTAACACTAACCCTAAACTTAACATAACCCTTACATATATCTAACCCTTACATTAACCCTAGCCCTAATTGGAACACTAACCCTAACCCTAAACCTAATCCTAACACTAAACCTACAATAAATTTTAACACTAACTTTAAGCCTAACCTTATCCTTATCCTAAGTGTAACCCTAACCCTAACAATAACCATAACCCTAATCCTAACTCTAACCCTAAACTAAACCTAATACTAATCCTGAACCTAACAAGAACCCTAACCCTAACACAAACACTGTCACTAAGCCTAACCCTAAACCTATCATCACCCCAACCCTAATCCTAACCCTAAAACTCTCTGTAACACTAACACTAACCCGAAAACTAATTTTAACCCTAACACGAACCCTAACCATAATCCTAACCCTTAACTTAACCCGAACCCAAAACTTAAACTTAACCCTAACCCTAACCTTAAAAATAATTTTAATCATAACCCTAACACTAATCTTAAAAATAAACCTAAACCCAAACCTAAACCTAAAACTAACTCTAGCAATAATCCAAACTGTAACCGTAACTCTAACACAAACCCGAAGTCTAACCCTAACCCTAACACTAACACTAACACTAACCCTAAACCTAAGCCTAAAACTAACCACCCTAACCCTAACCCTAACCCTTACCCTAATGATAATCCTAACCGTAACCCTACCCCTAACACTAACCCTAACTCTATCGCTAACCCTAACACAAAACCTAACTGTAACCCTAAACCCAACACTAACAGTAACCCTAACCCTAAAACTACACCTAAGGGTAACACAACCACTAACTCTAACCTTTAACCCAACACTATTCCTAAACATAATCCTAACCCTAACTCTAATACTAATCGTAAACCTAACCGTCACTCTAACAAAAAACCTAAGTCTAACCCTAACAATAACACTAAGCCTAACTTTAACCCTAACACTAACATTTAACATAACACTAACCCTAATCCGAACTCTAACAATAACACTAACCCTAACACTAACACTAACCCTAACCCTACCTCTAATTCTAACACTAATACTAACTCTAACTCTAACTCTAAATCTTTTGTAATCCTAACACTAAACCTAACCTCAATTCTAACCCTAAATATAACCCTAATCCTATTTGTAACCCTAACACTAACGCTAACCCTAACCCTTACAAAAACCTACCCCTACACTTAAACCTAACACAAACCCTAACCCTATTCCTAACACTAAACCTAACTCTACCCCTAACCCTAACTCTAACCCTAACTCTAAAAATAACCCTAACCCTAACATTAATTTTAACACTAACCCTAAACTTACACCTAAACCTAAACCTTACCCAAAAACTAACCCTCACCCTAATGCTAACACTAATTCTAATCCTATCCATAAACAACATTATTATTAAACCTAAACCTAACCCTAACACAAACACTAACAAAAACATAACCCTAACACTAACCCTAAACCTAAAACTCACCCTTACCCTAACCCTAACACTAACACTTACCATAACACTAACCCTAACGCAAAATTTAAAACTAACACTATCCCTAATCCTAAATCAAATTCTAAATTTAACCCTAAAACTAACATAACCTAAAGCCGAACCCTTACCTTAACCCATACCCTTACACTAAATTTAAACTTAACCATAACCCTAACAAAAACCTTAACCCCAACACAACGCTAAACTTAACACTAACCCATAACTATTTCAAAAACCTAACATGATCCCTAACTCTAACCCTTAACCTAATCCTAACACTAACACTAATTCTAACTTTAACTCTAACCCTAGCCATTACACTAAACCTAACCCTAACCCTAAGACAAACAATAACCATAAGCCTAAAACTAACCTCAACATAAAGTTAACCCTAACCCTAACAGTAACCCTAACCCTAATCTTAACATTAAACCTAATCCTAACCATAGCACTAACCTAAGGCAAACCCTAACACTAACTCTTATCCTAACACTAACACTAAACCTAAATCTAACCTTAACACAAAACCTAACCCTCACAGTAACCCTAATCGTAACCATAAACCTAAACGCAACACTAAGCCTAACCCTAACACTTACCCTATCCTAAACCTTACCCTAAAACCAAACACTAAACCTAACCCTAACCATAACTATAACACTAATCCTAACACTAACCCTAACCATTCCACTAAGCCCAACCCTAACCCAAGCCCTAACTCTAACCCAAAAACTAATCCTAAACACAATCGTAACCTTAACACTAACACTAATCCTAACTCTAACCATAACACAAACACTAAAATTAACTCTAATGCTAATGCTAACACAAACCTTAATTTAACCATAATCCTGAACCTAATCTAACCCTAACACTTACACTTACCTAATCATAAACCTAACTCTAACACAAACACTAACCATATCCCTAAATCAAACACTAACACTATCCCTAAACCTAACTCTAACCCTAACATTAAGACTCACCCTAACCCTAACCAAAACACTAACTCTAATTGTAACACTAACCCTCACCTTCACACTTACCCTAACCCTAAATATAACCATAACATGAAGCTTAACACTAAACATAACCCTAAATGTAACACTAACCCTAATCTTAACCCTAACCATAAACCTAACCCAGACACTAACCATAATGCTAACCCTAACACTAATGATAAACCTAAATATAATTCTAAGTCTAACCCTAACCCTCACACTAACCATAAACCTAACCGTCAACTTAACACTAACCCTAACCTAACCCTAACTCTAACCCTAACCCTAAAATAACCCTATCCCTAACCCTAACCCGAACCCTAACATTAACCATAATCATAACTCTAAACATAAAACTAAACTTAACCCTAACACAAAACCTAACCCTAACCCGAACCCTAAAACTAACACTGACCCTAATTCTAAGCCTAACAACAACTCTAACTCAAACCATAAAACTAACTTTTACCTAACTCTAACACTAACACTTACCTAACCAAACCCAAATCCTAACAGTAACACTAACCCTAACACTAACGCTAACCGTAACTCTAACATGAAAAGTAAACCTAACCATACCACTAAGCCTAACCCTCACCAAAACCATAACTCCAACCCTAACACTTACCCTAAAACTAACCCTATTTCTAACCCTAACAGAAACCCTAACGCTAAGTCTAACCCTAACACTAACCCTATCCCTAACTTTAACACTAACCCTAAACCTAAACCTAATCCTAACCCTAACCCTAACCCTAAACCTAACTCTAACCATAACTCTATCCCTAAACCTAACACTAACCATAAACACTAACACTAACACTAACCCTAAACCTCATTATAACACTAAACCAAACACAAACCCCAAACCTAACCGTAACCCGAACATTAACCTAACCCTAACAGTAACCGTAACCCTAAACCTAACTGAATAACTACTTCTAACCCTATCCCTAACTGTAGCACTAACAATACCCTAACCCGAACCCTAACCTTAACACTAAACCTGACACAAACCCTAACCTAACTCTAACGCTAACACTTACCTATACCTAACCATAATCCTAACCTTAACACTAACCCTAACAATAACTCTACCAATAACTTTAACACAGATCCTAAACCTAACCATATCACTAAGCAAAACCCTCATCCAAACCCTAACAATAACCCTAACCCTAAACCTAAACCTAACCCTAAAAGAAATCCTAACATAAACCCTAACCCTAATGCAAACACTAACACGAAACCTATCTTTAAACCTAACCATAATCCTAATCCTAACCCATAACAATAACCTAACCCTAACCCTAACCCTAAACCTAACCCTAAAACTAACCCTAAATAGAAACCTAACACTAACCCTAACCCCAACACTGTCACCCTAAAACCTAGGATGATCCTAACCTAAACACTAACACTAACAAACATTAATCCTAAACGTAAAACTAATCCTAACAATAACCCTAACCCCAAACCTAAACCTAAAACTTAAACTAACCCTAATATTAAACTTCACCTTAACCCTACCCCTAACACTAACTTTTACCCTTACCCTTAACCAAATCTACCCTAACACTAACCCTAATTTTAACCCTAATCCTAATCATAACTGTAACTTTATACATAATCCTAATGGTAACCCTAACAGAAACCCTAACCCTAACCCTACTACTAACACTAACTCTAACCCTAACACAAACCCTAAACCTAATTTTACACTAATTTAGGAATTCTAAACCTAACCCTAAACCTAATTCTAAACCTAACCCTAAACCAAATCCTAACACTAACTTTAACCTAACCATAACACAAACAACAACACTAACCCTATGCATAACACATATCCTAATTCTAACAATAACCCTAAACTTAACCTAACCCTAAACCTAACCCTAACCTAAAAATAACCCTAAACCTAACCCTAATCCTATCATTAACCCTATCCTTTATCCTAACTCTAACACTAACCCTAACTGTAACCTTTCCACGGACCCTAAACAAACCCTTATTGTAACCGTAACAGTAACAGTAACATTAAAACTAAATCTAACCCCCACTTTAAATTTATCATTAATCTTAACCCTTACAATATACCTGACAATAACACTAACCCTAACCCTAAATTTTTTACAAACCCTAATGCTAACCCTAACCCTAACCATAACACGAACCCTAACACTAACCCTAACCCTAATCCTAACCCTAAACATAACCCGAACTCTAAATCTAATTCTAAACCAAAAACAATCCCTAACCATAATCCTAAATTTCATCCTAACACTAACCCTAATCTTAATCCTAACCCTGACAGTAACACTAAACTTAACCATAATTCTAATCCAAAATTAACCCTAACCTATCCCTCACCGTAACCCTAGCTGTAACTCAAACACCAACCTTAACCATATCCCTCACCCTAAGCCTAAATCCCTAACCCTAACCCATAAACTAACACTTACCCTAACCATAAAACTAACCCTAAACCTAAACATAACCTAACATTAAACATAAACGTAACGCTAAACTTAACCCTAACACTAACACTAACGCTAACCCTAACTCTAATCCTAACCCTAATGTAAACCTAATATTAACCCTAACAAAAACCATAGCCCAAACCATAACCCTAAACCTAACGCCCTAACCTAAACTTAAACCTAAACCTTACATAACCCTAACCGTAATCCTATCTGTAAACCTAACACTAAAATGAACCCAAATCTTAAAAATAACATTTACCACAACCCTGACCCTATACTAAACCTAAATCTAACCCTAACCCTAAACCTAACAGTAACCTAACCCTAAGTATACCCTAACCCTAACACTAAACCTAATCCTAACACTAACCCTAACCCTAATGATAACACTAAAAGTAACCCTAAGCCTCACTCTAATCCTAATACTAACCACAAAACTATCCCTAAACCTAACCCTAACAAAAACACTAAACCTATTCCTAACCCTATCTCAAACGATCACTCTAACACTAATTCTAACACTAACCCTAACGCTAAAACTAAACTTACGTCTAACCCTAACCCTAAATTTAAACCTGACACTGATCCTAACCATAACCCTAACCCTAAACCTAACCCTTACCTAAATATAACATTAACTCTAACCCTAACCCTAACAATAACCCTAATTCTAGCCCAAATCCTAACCCTAACCCTCACCCTAACTGTAATCCTAAAGTAAGTCAAACTCTAACCATACCCCAATTTCTAACACAAATCCTAACCTAGAAAATAACCCTTAACTTAAACTAAACCTGTACTTAACCCTTACATAACCCTAATCCTTACCCTCACCTGTACCCTAACACTAACCCGTTCACTAATCCTAACTCTAAACCTAATACTAACCCTAATTCAAACACTAACACTTACCGTTAATAAGTATAACCCAAACCCAAACACTAATGCTAACTCTAATACTAACCCTAAACTTAATATTAAAACTTACACTAACCCTAACCCTAACATGAACCCTAATGTAACCCTAACCTAACCATAACCATAACCCTAATACACTTAACCTTATCCTATACCTAACCCTAACCCTAACCCCAACCCTAAGATAATAGTAATACTAACATTATCCCTAACCCTAACTATAACTCTCACCCTAATCCAAAACCTAACACTAACCCTAACCCTATCCCTAACATGAACCATAAACCTAATCCTAACCCGAAACAACCCTAACACTAACCCTCTCCTGTAACACTAACCCTAAACATAACTATAACACAAACCATAACTAAACACTAACCTTAACCTAACCCTAGTCCTAAGCCTAACCACAACCCTAATCTTAATCAAAAAGCTAACCCTCACCTTGAAAATTAACCTAAGCCTCAATCTAACCCTAATTTTAAACCTAACACTAACCCTAACCCAAACACCAAACCTAACCCTAAACCTAATCTTAACTGTAACACTAAACCTAACCCTAATCCTAATTGTAACCCTAGCACTAACCCTAACCCTAACACTAACACTAAATATAACCCAACCCAAACACTAACCCTAAACCTAACCCTAACACAAAACCAAAACCTAACACAAACCCTAACCTTAATCATAACATGAACCATAAATCTAACCCTAACCCAAATTTAACTCAAACCCTAACCCTAACCCTAACACAAATCTTAACCCTAACCTTATCCTAACCCTAAACCTAACCCTAACCTTAACCCTAACATTAATCTCTACCCTAACCCTTACCCTAAACCTAACACTAACCCTAACCCTAACACTAACACTAATCTTAACTCTAAATTTTACCTTAACCCTAACACTAACCCTAATCCTTACCCTAAACCTAACTCTAACCCTATTCCTAAACATAACACTAACAGTAACCCTAACACTAACACTAACACTAAATATAACCCAACCAAACACTAACCCTAACCATAACCCTAACCCTAAACCTAAACCTAACACAAACCCTAACCTTAATCCTAACATGAACCATAAATCTAAACCTAGCCCTAATTTAACTCAAACCCTAACCTTAACCCTACCACAAATCTTAACCCTAACCCTTTTCCTAACCCTAACACTAACCCTATCCCTAAGACTAACAATAATCTTAACCCTAACTTTTACCCTAACCTTAACACTATACCTAATTCTAACCTCAACCCTAACCTAAACCTAAACCAAATTCTAAACCTAACCCTAAAGTGAAATTAACTCTAACCCTAACCCTAACACTAAATATAACCCAAACCCTAAACCTAAACCTAACCCTAAACATAAACCTAACACGAATCCTAACTTTAATCCTAACATGAAACATAAATCTAACCCTAACCTTAATTTAACTTGAACCCTAACCCTAAACCAAACACTAATCTTAATTCTAACCCTTACCCTAACCCAAACACTCACCCTAATCCTAACCCTAAAGTTAACCTAACCCTAACCCTAAACCTAACTCTAATCCTAAATTTAAAGTTTACCATAAGTCTAACAATAACCCTAACTGTAACCCCAACACAATCCCTAACCCTAAAGCTAACAGTAATCTAAACCCTAAACCTAAATTTAACCCTAATATAACCCTAATTCTAATGCTAACCCTAACCATAACATAACCCTAACCCAACCTGTAACCATAACACTAATTCAAACCCAAATCTTAACACTAAACCTTACCCCAACCCTAACTTTATACAAAACCTAGCCCTAACCCTAATCATAAACCTAACCCTAATCTTAACCCTAACTATACCCTAAACCTAACACTAAACCTAAACCTAACACTAACACTAACACTAATCGTCACCATAAAACTAACCCTAAGCATCACGCTAATGCTAATACTAAACATAAAACTATCTCTAAACCTAACCCTAAAAAATAACCTAAAAATAATCCTAACCCTATCACAAATGATAACCCTAACGTTATCACTAATATTAACACTAACCCTAACATTAAAACTAACCCTAAGACTAACTCTAACCCTAACTTTAAACCTAAACCTAATTCAAACTGTAAATCTAACCCTAAACCTAATGCTTACTAACATAACCGTAACCATAACCCTAACCCTACCTAATAATAACTCTAAACCTATCTCTAACACAAACATTCCACTAACGGAACCCTAACCCTACCATTAACATTAAAACTAACCCTAATACTAATGCTATTCCTAAAACTAACCCTATTTTAATCTAACCGTAACCCTAACATTAACCTAAGCCTAACACTAACCCTAACACTAACACTAACCCTAAACCTAACAATAACCCTAAACCTATCTCTAATCCTAAGCCAAGAGTAATCCTAACCCTAACACTTTTTCTAACATGAACCCTAACCCCAACCCTAACCCTAACACTAATCCTAACACTAACCGTAACCTTATTTATAACCAAATTTCTAGCTTGAACAGAAACCCTAATCCAAAGGAAAAACCTAAACCTAATCTAACCCAACCCCTAACCCTTACATAAAACTAATCTTAACACTAACCCTAACCCAAACACTAACAATATCATTAAACTAACCATAACCCTAACACTAATCCTAACATTAACCCTAACCTTAACCCTAACACAGACCCTAACACTAACCATAATAACACACTTAACCCTAAAATTTACACTACACTTACCCTCACCCTAAATTTAAACCAAATCCTACCGTAATCATAAAAATAACCCTAACACAAACCCTAATTCTAATCCTAACTCTAACCCTTTACCTAAACCTAACCCAAATCATAATCCTAACCCTAACCATAAGCCTAACCCAAACTCTAAGCTTAACACTAAGCCTAATGCTAACCCTTACCCTAAGACTAACACTAACCCTAACCCTAATCATAAAACCCTAACCATAAACCTAACACTAAACCTAACCCTAACCCTAAACCTAACCATAACACTACCCCTAATTCTAACCCTACCTCTAACACTAACCCTAAAATTAACCCTAACCCTAACACTATCCCTAATCCAAACCCTAACCCTAACTCTAACTTAACCCTAACAGTAACCATAACCCTAATCCTTATGTGAACCCTAACCTAAACCTAACACTATCCCTAAACTTAACACTACCCTAACCCTAACCGAACACTAACCCTAAATCTAAACCTAAAACTAACATTAAGAATAACACTAACCTAACCCTACAAGGAAGCCTAATCCTAACACAAACCCTAACACTATCAGTAAACCTAACCATAATCTTCACCCTAACCCTAACCCTTTCCTAAACCTAATCCTTAACCTAACAGTAAACCTAACCCTAACCGTAACCGTAACCCTAACACTAACCCTAAACCTAAACCTAACCTTATCACAATCACTAACACTAAAACTAACACTAAACCTCACCTTAAACATAACCCTAATCCTAACACTTACACAAAATCTAACCCTAACACTAACCCTAAACCTAAATCTAACACTAACCCAAAGAATAATTTAAAACCTAAACCTAAACCTAACTGTAATACTAACCCTAACCCTAACCCTAAATCTACACTTAACCCTAACACAAAGCCTAACCCTAACTCTAACACAAACCCTAAACCTAATCCTAACCGTAACCCCAACACTAACCCTAAACCTACCTCTAACCCAAAACCTAAACCAAATCCTAACCATAACCCTAACACTAACCCACAGCCTAAGTTAAACCTAAGACAAACCCTTAACATAATGCTAACCCTAACAAAAACCCTAAAGAAACCATAACCCTAACCCTAACCTAACCCTAACACCTACCTAAACCTAATCCTAAAGCTAACCTTAACATTAACCCTAACACTAACCTTAACCCTAACACTAACCCTAAAACTAAACCTAAACCCAACACAAATAGTAACACTACCCTAACCCTAACCGTAACATGTATCCTAACCATAACCCTAACCCTAACTCTAACCCTAACCATAACCCTAAAACGAAGCCTAACCCCAACATGAACCCTAACCCTAACACTAAACCTAACAATAATCTTAAACCTATCCCTAACACTTTCTTAAAAATAATTCTTATCTTAACTGTAAACCTAACCCTAACCCTAACCCTAAAACTAACCCTAAACATAAACCTAACCATATCACTAGTACTAACCATAACACTAACACTAACACTAAACATCACCAGAAACGTAACCCTAACTCTAAAACCTACTCTAAACCTAATCCTAAAACTAACCCTAAACCTAACTCTAACACTCACACAAAGATTAATTCTAAACCTAAACCTAACCTTAAATATAACACTAACCCTATCCGTAACCATAAACCTACACCTAACACTAACACAATCCCTGAACCTAATCTTAACCATAACCCTAACACTAACTCTAACCATATTTCTAACACAAAACCTAAATCTAATCCTAACCTTAACCCTAACTCTAACACATACCCTATACCTAACCCTAACACTAACACTTAACCTAATGAAAACCCTAACAAAAACCCTAACGAAACCATAACCCTAACACTAACCTAACCCTAATATCTATATAAACCTAGTCTTAAACCTATCCCTAACCCAAACACTAACACTAACCCTAACAAAAACCCTAACCCTAACCCTAACCTATTTCTAACACTAATCTTAACCCTAAACCTAATTGTAACTCTAATCTTAACCTTAACCCTAACACAAACCCTAACCCTAACACAAACCCTAACCCTAACCATACACTAACCCTAACATTAACCCTAACACTACCCCTAATGCCAAGCCTAACCCTAACTCTAAAACTAGCCCTAACCCTAACCTGAACCCTCCGTCTAAACCTAACCCTATCACAAACACTAACTCTAATCTCAACACTAACCTTACACCTAACTCTAATACTAACCCTAACCCTAAGCATTACCCTAATCTTAACTGTAACCCTAAGCCTAACCCAAACCCCAACCCTAGCACAAATCCTAACAATAAACCTAACACTAACACTAACACTAACCCTAACCCTAACACTAACAGTAACCCTATCCCTAAATCTAACCCTGTCTCTAACCATAACCTTAACCCTAACACTAACCATTACCCTAACTTTTACCCTAACCCTAACACTCAACTAATCCTAACCCTAAACCTAACACTAATCCTAACCCTAAACCTAACACTAATCCTAAACATAACTATAACACTAACCCCAAAACTATGGCTATCCCTAACTGTAATCCTAACCCTAACTCTAACTCATACCACAAGTCTAACCCTAAACCTAATCCTAACAGTAACCCTAACCCTAACCCTAACACTATCCCTAACCCTATCCCTAACCCTAACTCTACCTCTAATCCTATCCATTACCCTAAGTCAAACACTCACACTAATGCTACCCTAGTCCTAAAGTGTATCCTTAGCCTATCCCAAACCTTAACTCTTTTACTAGTCCTAACCCTTGGCCTCATTCTTGCTCTAGCCTTAACTCAAAACCTGACCCTTATTCTGACCCTAACACTAACCCTAGATCTATACTTGACACTAACCCTAAACTTGACCCTAACTCTTCCCCCTACAAGTAAACCTATACAAAAACCTAACAGTAACACTAGCACTAGACCAAACCTAATCACAAATATAGTCATAAATCTAGCCCCAACCCTAAAACAAAACCTTGATCTAGCCCTAACAATAACCCTACACCTAACACAAAGACTAAACCTATGCCTAGACCCAACGCTATTCCTAATTCTGGCCCTAACACTAACCTAAACAAACCCTAGCTCTAAACCTTATCCTAACCCATAATCTAAACCTAACACTTTACTTATCCATAACTCTAACCCTAAAACTAGCCATAACCATAAACCAAAGCCCTAACGCTAGCCATAAACATCACACAAACCTAGCCCTTATCCTAGCCGCAAACCTAGCTCTAATTGAAACTCAAACCGTTAAACTAGCCTTAACCCTAACCCTAACCCTCAACCTAGTCATAAACCTAGTTCAAACTCTAACCCTTTCCTTAATCATAACACTAACATTAAACCTAACCCTACCTGTGACTCTAACCCTAACCCTCTCCCTAGACCTAACCCTAGCTCAAACCCTAATACTTACCCTAAATCAAACCCTGACACTAACCCTAAGCCTAAACCTAACCCTATCCATAAACTTAACCTTAAACCTAGACTTAACCTTAGCTCTAACCCTATCCATTACCCTAAAGATAAGCCTAAAACAAATTCTAACCCTAGGCCTAACGCTAACACTATCACTAACAATAATTATATCCATTACCCTAAACCTAACCTGAATCTTAAACCTAACCCAATTTATTACCCGAATCCTAAACTGAACCCTAGTGCTAATACAAGCCTTAACCGTAAACCTTAACCTAAATCAAACCATACCCAGAACCAGAACCTAATAAAACACCTAGCTCTAAACCTGACCCTTACCCTAAAACTACCCCTTATACTACACCTAGACATAACCCAACCATAAAACTACCACTTACTTTGAACCTAGACCTGACATTAGCCCTATCCCTAATCTTAGCCCTAGCCCTAACACATACCCCCATCCTGGCATTAAACCAAGCCTTAATTCTAACCCAAACCCTAACCCTAGGCCTAAATCAAATTCTAACCTGAACCCTAGCTTTATACCAAGCTATAACCCCCTTACCCTAAATCTAACCGTAACCTTAACCCTAACACTAACCATAACCCTAGCCCTAACCCTAGGCCTAACCCTAACACTAATGCTAGCACTAATCCTAGCCCTAATTGAGCCCTAACCCTAAACCTACCCCTAACTCTAGCCCAAAGAATAACTCTAATTGCACCCCAGTCCTATTTCTAGTTCTAACCCTATCAATTACCGTAACCCTAACACTAGTCCTAACCTTACCCTAATGCAGGCCCTAGCCCTAACCTAGATCTAACAATAACAATAAATCTAAGCCTAAACCTCATCCTACCACTAACCCTAACACTATTGCTAATCCTAAAACTAGCCCTAACCCTAGTACTAGCTCTAAAGCAAAACTGAGCCATAGCCCTAACCTAACACTAGCCTAAAGGTAACGCTAGACCTGACATTAGCCCTATCTCTAATTCTTACCCTAACCCTAACACAAAACCTAACCCTACATCTAGCCTTAATCCTAGCCATAATTTGAGTCCTATCCCTAACACTGATCAGTGATACTGATCCTGACTCTGACCCTAACACTAACCCTATCTCTAATCATCTCTCTAAACCTAAACCTAATCTAAACACTAGACATTGACCAAGACATAATGCTATCTCTAATAATAACCCTAGTTCTTACATTAGCCGTAGTCCTACAGTAGCCCTAACCTAACCCAAAACCCAGTCCTAATTCGAGCCCTAACTCTTGTTTTAATCGTAGACCTAACCCTATCCCTAGCCCTAACACTTAACCTAAAACTAACCCTAAACCTAAACCTTGTCCTAACCCAAAACCGAAAACGAACCATAGCCCTATTCCTAACCATAACACTACTACTCAACCTACATATAATTTTACCCATTACCCTAACCATAACCCTAAGCAAATCCTAACTCTAGGCCTAACCATAACCATAGCCCTAACCTAACCATAACCCTAATTTTAACTGTAGTTCTAATCCTACCCATTACCTGAACCATATCTTTAACCAAATACTATCCTTAGGCCTAACTCTAACCCTATGTCTTACTCTAACTCTGTCCATTATACTAAACATAACCTAAATCTGAAACCTAACCACATCATTACCCTAACCCTAATGTTAATTTTAGCCCTATCCCTAAACCTTAACTTAACCCATACCCTAATAATTCCTCTGACCCTAATAATACCCCTAGCTGTAAACCTGATCCTAACCTTAATCCTAGCCTTAAGCCTAGCCTTAATCCTAATCCTAACCTTAACCAGAGCCCTAACCCTAAATTTATCCCATGCCCTAGACCCAAATGTAGCTGTAACATCATACCTTAACCTAACCCTAACGTTAATCCTAACCCTAGCCCTAACTCTAGGCCAAAATCTAACACTAACACTAGCACAAATCCTAGCCTTAATTTAAACCTAATCCTAAACCTAATTCTATCCCTAGCCCAAAGACTAACTTTAACTCTCGCCCTAGCCCTATCCAAAGTTCAAAACCTATCACTTTCCATAACCCTAAACCTAGCCCTATCCCTAGCCCCAACCCTAACTCTAACCATCATCCAAACCCTAAACCTCATTGTAAACCCTAACCTTAAGGCCAAACCTCACCCTAACACTACCCTAAACCTAATGTTAATTGGAAAACTAGCCCTAAGCCTACCCTAGGCCTAAAACAAAATGGAGCCATAATCTTAACCCTAACCCTTACCCTAAACCAAACACTAACCTTATACCTATCCCTAAACTTAGCCCTAATTTGTGTAATAACTCTAACCATAGAAATAACACTGACCATGACTGGGACCCTAATAGTACCCCTAGCTCTTAACATTGCCCTAACACTAACCCAAGAACTAGCCCTAATCAGAAAACTAGTTCTGTCCTTAGCTGTAGCTCTAATACTAACACAAATACTAGCCTATTCCAAGCCAAGACTCTAACACTAACCCTAACCCTAACTCTAACCCTATCCCTTACTCTAAGCAAACCCTCTTCCTAATGCTACTCTAGTTCTAAACTTAATCTTTAGTCTACCCCAAACCCTAACTCTATTATTAGTCCTAAGCCTAGCCCTCATTCTAGCTTTAACCCTAATCCAAACCCTGACCCTTATTCTAATCCTAACACTAACCCTACATCTAAACCTGACCCTAATCCAAAACCGAAACATAACACTACCCTTACCGGTAAACTTATACTTACACCTAACAGTAACACTAGCACTAGACCAATCCTAATCCTAAATAGAGTAATAAATCTAGCCTTATTCCTAAAAAAACCTTAGAAATAGCCATAAAAATAACCCTTAACCTAACATAAGGACTAAACATATCACTAGACCAAATGCTAGTCCTGATTGTGGCCTTAACCATAAAACTAATCCTAACCCAACTATGACCCTTAACCTAATAGAAACCCTAGCTCTAAACCTTATCCTAAACCAAAACTTAACCCTAACATAGAATCATCCATAACCCTGACCTTAACACTAGCCATAACCGTATCCATAGCTCTTACATTACCCATTGCCCTAATGTTAGCCCTAAACATCAAACAAAACCTAGACCTAAACCTAGCCCTAATCATAACCCTAACCATAACCTTAGACCTAACCCTAATGCTAACTCTCAACCTAGCCTTAACCCTAGCTCAAACTCTAATCCTTAACCTAAAGATAACCCTAACAAAACCAAACCCTAGCCTTGAATCATACCCTAAACCTTGTCCTAGCCCTAAGTCTAACTCAAATGCCTACAATTACCCTAAACCTAACCCTAATATTAACCCTAGGCCGAACCCGAAACCTAATGCTAAACCTAACCTTAACACTAGCCTTAATCTTAGCTCTAACTCTATTCATTACCCTAAAGATAAGCCTAACCCAAATGCTATCCCTAGGCCTAACGATAACCCTATCGCTAACACTAAACCTATCCATTACTCTAAACCTAACTGAAACCATAAACCTAATTCTATCCATTACCCTATCTGTAACCTTAACCCTAAATCTAATTCAAATCTTAACCCTAAAACTTAACCTAAATCAAACCCAATCCAGACCCTGACCCTAATAATACACCTAACTTTAAACCTGCCCCTTACCTAAACCTAACCCTTAAACTAGATCTAGTCTGAAGCTAATCCTAGAACTAACACTAACTATAAATCTAGACCTGACATTAGCCCTATCCCTAATCCTAGCCCTAACCCTAACACAAACGTTCACCCTAGCACTAAACATAGCCATAATCCTAACAATAGCTCTAACACTAATTCTAAACCTTGCCCTAGCCCTAAACCTAGCAATAAACCCATTCCTTCCCTGAACCCTAACCCTAACCCTAGGCCTAACAGTCACACTAACCCTAGCCCTAAATCTAGCCCTAATTTATCCCTAACCTTATACCTAACACTAACCCTAGCCCTAAATTTAGCCCTAATTTATACCTAACCTATACCTAACACTAACCGTAGCCCTAAGACTAACTCTAACTCTCACCCTAGCCCAATTTCTAGTTCTAACTCTATCTGTTAATAATGCTAACACTAGCTCTAACCTTAGTCCTAAACCTAGCCATAGCCCTAAACATAGATCTAACCATAACAGTAAACCTAAGCCTAAACCTCACCATACCACTAGCGCCAACACTATTGCTAATCCTAAAAGTAGCCCTAGCTGTAAAACAAAACTGTGACAAAGCCCTAACATTAACCCTAACCAAACCATAATCCTAGACTTGATATTATACCTATCCCTAATTTGTACCCTAACCTTTACACAAACCCTAACCCTACACCTAGCCTTAACCCTAGCCCTAAATCAAGTCTATCCCTAACTCTGATCAGTAACACTGATCTTGACTCTGATGGTAAACAAACCCTATCTCTCATCATCACCGTAAACGTAAACCTAATCTACACACAAGATTTAGATTTAATGCTAAACTTAACACTAGTCCTAATCATAACCGTAGTTCTAACATTAGCCCTAGTAATAAATAGCCCTAACATAACTCAAAACTTAGACCTAATAGGAGCCATAACCCTAGATTTAACCCTAGCCCTAACCCTAATCCCAGCCCTAACACTTAACCTAAACATAACCATAAACCTAAACCTTGTCTTAACCCAAAATCTAACCCAAAACATAGCTCTAATCCTAACCATAATCCTAGCCCTATCTTATCCATTAGCTCTAAACTTATCCATTACCCTAACCATAACCCTAACAAAATTCTAACCCTAGGCCTAACCCTAACCAAAGCTCTAACCTAATCATAATACTAGTCCTAACTGCAGCTGTAATCCAATATATTACCCTAACAATAACCCTAACCGAATTCTATCCCTAGGCCTAAAACTAACCCTATCCCTAACCCTAAACCTGTCCATAACTCTAATTCTAAACTTAGCTCTAAACTTAACCATATCCATTACCCTAATCCTAATACTAATCCTAATGCTAATTTGAGCCCTAAGCCTAATCCTTAACCTAACCCATACCCTAACCCCGACTCTGACCCTAATAATACCTCTAGGTGTTAACCTGAACTTAACCTTCAAACTAACAGTTACAATAGACCTTGCCAGAATCCTTAGCCTAAAACTATCCCTAACCATAACCCTAGATCTGACATTAGCCCTATTCCTAAACCTATCCTAACCTTAACATAAATCCTAGCCCTAATCCTATACCTAAGCCTATCTATAATCCTAACCCTAACATTAACCCTAGCCCTAACCCTAATTTTATTCTTTGCCCTAGCCCTAAATGTAGCTGTAACATCATACCTTACCCTAACCCTAATGCTAACCCTAACCCTAGCCCTAAAATTGTCCTAAACCTACCACTAACCATATCTCTAATCTAGCCCTAATTTAGCCCTAATCATAAACCTAACACTATTCCTAGCCCTAAGACTAACTCTAACTCTCACCCTAGCCCTATCCCTAGTTCTAAATCTATCCGTTACCATAACTCAAACCCTATCCCTATACCTAGCACCAACCCTAGCCCTAATATTCACCCTAGCCATAAACCTGGATCTATCTCTAACCTTTAGCCTAAAGCTCACTCTAACACTAGACATAACCAAATGCTAATTGGAAAACTAGCCCTAACAGCACCCTAGCCCTAAAACAAAATTGAGCCATAATCGTAAACCTAACCCTTAACCTAAACCAAACATTAACACTACACCTAGCCCTGAACATAGCCCTAATTTGAATCCTAACCCTATCCCTAGAAGTAACCCTGACCCTTACTCGGCCCTAACAGTAACCTCAGCTCCAAACATTGTCCTAATGCTAACACTAGAACTAGACCTAATCAGAATCCTAGTTCTTTCATTAGCTGTAGCCCTAATGCTAACACAAATTCTAGCCCTATTTCGAGCCCTAAACCTAGGTTTAACCCTAACCCTAACCCTAACCCTAACCCTAACCCTCACTCTACCTCTAAACCTATCCCTTACCCTAAGCCAAACCCTCACCCTAATGCTACCCTAGTCCTAACATTAATCCTTAGCCTACCTCAAACCCTATCTCTATTACTAGTCCTAACTCTAAACCTCATTCTACCTCTAACCCTAACTCTAACCCTGACCCTTATTCTGACCCTAACACTAAACCTAGGTCTAAATCTGACAACCTAAAGAGAACCCTAACCCTACCCCTACCGGTAAACCTATACCTAAATCTAATAGTAACACTAGCACTAGACCAAACCTAATCCTAAATAGAGTCATAAATCTAGGTTTAGCCCTAAGCAAAAACCTAGCACTAGCCCTAACAATAACCATTAACCTAACATAAAGACTAACTCTATATCTAGACCCAATGCTAGTCCTAAATCTGGCTCTCACCCTAAACCTAACCCTGTCCTGAACAATGACCGTTAGTCTAAAACAAATCTTATATCTAAATCTTATCCTAACTCAAAATCTAAATACAACACTAGACTTATCCATAACCCTAAACCTAAAACTAGCCATAACCATATCCGTAGCTCTTGAATTACCCATAGCCCTAATGATAGCCATAAACCTCACACAAAACATTAACCTTATCCTAGCCCTAAACCTAGCACTTATTGTAACCCTAACCATAAGCATAGACCTAACCCTAACACTAACACTCGCTCTAACACTAATTCTAGCTCAAACTCTAACCTTAATCTAAACAAAACCCTAACCCTAACCCTAAACCTAACATTAGCCCTCACTCTAACCCTAACACTCATGCTAGCCTAATCCTAGCTCAAATGCTAATTCTTACCACAAACCTAACCTGACATGAACCCTAGGCCTAACCCTAACCCAAGTCCTAATTCTAACCTAAACTCTAGCCCTAACCTTAGCTCTAAACCTATCAATTACCTTAAAGATGAACCTAACCCAAATGCTAACCCTAGGCCTAACACTAACACTATTGACATAGCCCTAAAACACTATTGCTAACACTAACACTATTCATTTCTCTAAAACTAACCTGAACGTTAAACCTAACCCTATAAATTACCCTAACCCAGATCCTAACCCTAGTCCTAATTCTAAACTTAAACCTAGCCCTAAACTTAGCTCTAACCCTATCCATTACCCTAAAGATAAGCCTAACCCAAATGCTAACCCTAGGCCTATTGCTAACACTATTGCTAACACTAACACTATTCATTACTCTAAACCTAACCTGAACCCTAAACCTAAACCTATCAATTATCCTAACCTGGACCGTAAACATATCCCTAATGCTAATTCAAGCCTTAACCATGAATCTTAACCTAAACCAAACCCTACTTGAATCATCCTGACTCTAAAAATACACCTAGCTTTAAACCTGAACGTTAACCTAAACCTAAACCTCACAGTAGACTTAGCCATAATATAACCATAACCATAAACCCAGACCTGACATTAGCCCCAGTCCTAATCCTAGCCCTAACCTTGACACAAACACTAGCCCTCATCTTAGCCTATACCTAGCCTTAATCCTATCCCAAACTCTAACACTAGCCCTATCTCTAATTTTAACCCACACCCTAGACCTGAACTTAGGTATAACCCAATCCACTCCCCTAACCCTATCACAAACTCTAACCCTAACACTAACCGTATCTCTAGCCCTAAACATAAGCCTAACGGTAACACTAACCCTAGCACTAATCCGAGCCCTAATTTAGCCCTAACCCTAACTCTATCCCTAACTTTGGCCTAAGACTAACTCTAACACTCCCCAGCCCTATTTCTAGTTCTAACCCTATCCATTACAATAAACCTAACACAAGCCCTAACTTTAGCCCTAACCCTAGCCCTAGACCTTACTCTTGATCTAACCATAACTCTATATTTGACCATAACTCTATTCCTAATCCTCAACCTACCACTAGAGCTAACATTATTGCTAATCCTAAAACTAGCCACAACCCTAGCCTTATCCATTAAACAAAACTGAACCATTGTTCTAACCATAAATATTAACCTAAACCAAACTGTAACCCTAAGCCTCAACATAACCTTCTAGCTCCAATTCATGTCCTATTCCTAAAATTAACCCTGTCCCTGTCTTATATTCTAACACTAACCTTAATTCTAAATATCACAGTAACCCTAAAGATAATGCTAACACTAGATCTAGACCAAATACTAACTATAATCATAACCTTAGTTCTTATATTAACCATAGCCCTGACCCTAGCCCTAAAACTAACAGAAAAACTAATCTGAGCCCTAAACTGAGCCCTAACCCTGGAAGTAAACCTAAACCTAAATCTAAACGTAGCCTTAACCCTAACCCTAAACCTAACCCTAAACCTAGCTCTAACTCTATCACTTCCTCTAAGCCAAACCCTATCCATAATGCTAACCTTAGTACTAATCCTAATCCATAGCGTAATACAAACCCTAACCCTATTACTAGTCCTAACTCTACCCCTCATTCTAGCTCTAACCCTAACTCAAATCCTTAACCTAACACAATCTCTCAGTCTAAATCTGATCCTAACCCTGAACCAAACACTAAAGCTAGCCCTACGAGTAAACTTACACCTAAACCTAATCCTAACACTAGCTCTAGACCTAAGCCTAATTATAAATATTGCCATAACTCTAGACCTGGACCTAAAAAAAACCTGAGCCCTAGCCCTAACATAATCCTAATCCTAGCCTCAACCAAAAGCAAACACTAACCCTATACCTAGACCTAACTCTAGTCCTAATTCTGCCTTTCACTTAAAATCTTACACTAACCTGAACAATAACCCTAACACTAACACTAAACCTAGCTCTAAACTGAACCTATTGCCAAACTGAAACCTAACACTAGACATAGCCATAACTCTAACCCTAAAACTAGCTCTAATCAGAACCTTAGATTTTACATTACACATAGCCTTAACCCTGGGCCTAAACCTAACACAAAACCTAGCCCTAATCTGAGGCCTAAACCTACCCTAAGCATAACCATAATCCTAAATTTACCCTAACCCTAACCCTTGCCTTACACATAAATTTAGCTCAAAGCCTAACCCTAAGCCTAAACATAACCCTAGCCCTATTCTTAAACGTAAACCTAAACTTAGACCTAATCCTAACCTTAACCCTAGTACTAAAACTAGCTCTAACCCTAACATTACTTTAACCCTACCCCTACCCCTAATAATAACCCTAGACCTAAATCTAACCCTATCCCTAACCCTAATCATAAACCTAAAACTCGACCTAACCCTAAACCTAACCCTTGGCATAAACTTAACCATAATCCTTACCATAAATCAAAACTAAACCTATCCCTAAACCTAAATTTAACCTAAACTTAATCCTAAACCTAATCTTACATCTAATCCAATACATCACTCTAAAACTAACACTAACCATAATGAAAACCCTAGCCCTAACGGCAATGCTAACCCTAACCATAACCATAACCCTAACCCAAACCTAACACTAAACCTAACACTTACCCTAGCCCTAAGCATAGCTTAATCCCTAACCCTTACCATAATACTAAAACGAGTCCTAGCCCTAAACATAATGCTAAATCTAGCCCTAACCCTAACACTAAACCTAGCTCTTATCCTAGACCTAATTTAACCCTATTCATAACCTGAACCCAAATCCTAGAATTAAGACTAATTATAATTTTCACACAAGACCTATCCCTACTTCTAACCATATCCATTACGATAACCCTAACCCAAGCTCTAACCCTAGTCCTAACCCTTGCACTAACCTTACCGCTACCACTAACTCTAGATCAAAACTTATCTCTAAAATTAACCCTAACCAGATGGCTCAGCCTAAACTTGAAACCATCTCTTACCCTAATTTTAATCCTAAATTTAGCCCTAACCCTAGCCCTAGCCCTAAAAGAATACCAAGCCATACCCTAACACTAACCCATAAACTAGACCAAAACCTAACCCTACACCAGCCATAAACCTATCTCTACTTTGAAACCTAAAACTAACCCTAAATATAACCATGACCCTGACTCATATCCAAACACTAAAGCTAGCTCTAAATATCATCCTAACCTTCAAACTAACCCTAACACTAGAACTAGCCCTAAACCTAACACTAAAACTAATTCTAATTGTAACCCTAGTTTTTATAATAGCTGTAACCATAACACTAGCCCTAACACTAATATAAAATTAGCCCTAGTCCACTTCCTAACACGAGCGTTAACCCTAAACCTAACCCGAAACCTGGTTTTAACCCTAGCTCTAACCCTATCCCTTACCCTAAGCCAAACCCTCACCCTAGTGCTAACCGTATTCCTAGCACTAATCCTTAGCCTAACCAAAACCCTAAGTCTATAATTAGTCCTAACACTAGCCTTAATTCTAGATCTATCCATAATCCAAACCTTAACCCTATCCCTGACCATTATTCTGACCCTAACACTAAACTTAGGTCTATATCTAAACGTAACCCTAAACCAAAACCTAACACTAGCCCTACTGGTAACCTTATACCTAAGCCTAACCCTAATACTAGACCTAGACCTAAACCTAATCCTAAATCTAGCCATATCTATAGCTCTAAAACTAAAGCCAAACTAGACGTAGTCTTAACAATAACCCTTAACCTAACCCAAACTCTAACCCTATCTCTAGACCTAACCCTAATTCTAATTCTGGCTTTAACCCTAACCATTACCCTACCCGAACACTGTCCCTGACACTAACACTAACCCTAGCTCTAAACTTCACCGTAAACCTAAAACTATCTCTAAAACTTCACCTAGCCCTAGCACTATCTAAATTTTAGTCTTAATCATTACACTAGTCTTACATTAGCCATAGCCTTACCCTATAAAAAAAGCTAGCCCTAATCCTTGCCTACATTAGCTTTAACACTAAAGGTAACCCTAACAATCATGCTAGCCCTAAATATAACAATAAGCATAACCCTATACTTAACCCTAGCTCTAACCCTATTCATTACCCTAAGATCACTATAATCCTCTTGCTAACCCTAGGTGGAACCCTAATCCTAGCACTAGCCTTATTTCTGTCCATTAACCTACTCTTAACCTGAACCCTAAACCTAAATGTGTCATTACCTGATCCCTAAATATAAGACTAATTTGAGCCCTAAACCTAAACCTTAACCTAACCCAAACCCTAAACTTTACCCTCACTCTAATAATACCCATCGGTCTAAACCTGACCCTAGCAAGAAACTTAAACTTTACAATAGACCTAGCCATAAACCTAACCCTAAATTTATCCCTAACCATACCCTAGACCTGACATTAGCCCTAGCTCTAATCCTAGCCCTAACCCTAATACAAAACTTAGCCCACATCCTATCCATGAACCTTGCCTTAATCATAACCCAAACCCTAACGTTAACCCTAACCTTAAACCTAAATCTCACCCTAGTCCTAAAAGTAGCTATATTCTCATCCCTTAACATAAACGTAACCCTAATCCTAAACCTAACACTAACCCTGGTCCTAACTCTAGGCCTAACCCTAACACTAAACCTAGCCCTAATCCTAGCCCTAATTTATCCCTATTCCTAACCCTAACCCTAGCACTAAGACTAACTCTAACTTTCAAACTAGCCTTATACCTAGTTCTAACCCTATCCCTTACCATCACCATACACCTAGACCTAAACGTAGCCCTACCCTAGCCCTATACTTTACCCTATCTCAAAACCTAGATCTAATCCTAACTCGAAATTTAACTCTAACCCTAAGACTAAATGTATCCATAACTCTATTCTTATCCCTAATCCTTTACCTAAGCCTAAATCTCACATTGACACTAGCCCTAACCCTAAGACTAATCTTAAACTAGCCCTAAACATCCCCTAGCCCTAAAACAAAACCGAGTTCTAGCCCTAACATTAACCCTTATCCTAAACCAAACCCTGAACCTACACCTAGTCATAACCCTATCTCTAATTATAGTCTAACCCTAACCTGAAAAATAACCCTGACCCTGACACTGACCCTAACACTAACCCAGGTTCTAAAAATTATCATTATGGTAAACCTAACCTTAACACTAGACCTACATCTAACTCTAACTCTATAAATAGCTGTAATCATAAACCTACTTAATAAATTAGTGGTAGCCTTAACCCTAGCCCTAAATTAACACAAAATGTAAACTTAATCTGAGTCCTAAACCTAGCTTTAACGCTAAACTTAAACCTAAGCCTCACACTAGCCCGAATTGTCACCACAACTCTAACCTTAAACTGATATCTAACTCTATCCATTACCATAACCATAACCCGTTAGGGTTAATGATAACCCTAGGCATAAATCTAACCCTATCCCGAATCGTAACACTTCCATTACCCTAAACCTAACCTGAATCCTAAACCTAAACCTATCATTACCCTAACCCTAATCCTAAAACTAATTCAAGCCCAAACTTGAAACCTTAACCTATCCCAAACCCTAACCCAGATCTTGACCCTAATAATACCCCTAGCTCTAAACTTGACCATAACTCAAAACCTAACCCTTTGCCTAGATGTAGCCATAACCTAATCCTAAAACTATCTTGAACCATAATTCTAAACCTGAAATTAGCTCTAGCCGTAATTCTATCTCTAACCCTAAAAACATCTAGCCCTCATCCTAGCCTTAAACCTACCCGTAATCATAAACCTAACTCTAGCCCTACACCTAACTGTAATTCTAACACTCACCCTACCTCTAAACCTAGCTATAATATCATCCCTTATCCTAAATTTAAACCTAACCCTAACCCTAGGCCTAAGCTAAACTCAAAACCTAGCCCTAATACTGGCCCTAATTTACCTCTATCTCTAACCCTCTTCAAACCCTAGCTCTAAGAATAACTCTAACTCTTGCCCTAGCCCTATCCCTAGTTCTATCCATATACACTACCGTAAACCTAACACTAGCCCTAGCATTTGACCTAAAGTTTGTCCCATCCCTGACCCTAACTCTAAATCTAACCTTATGCCTTACACTAACACTAGCACTAATACTAATGCTAATCGTAAATGTATGTAGCCCTAGCCCTAATCCGAGCAGTGAACCAAAACTGAATAGCCCTAACCCTAAATCTTAACTTAAACTAAGCACTAACACTACACATAGACATAAACCTAGCCCTAATTCGAGTCCTAAGCCTCACCTTAAAACTAATCCTGACCCTGACTCATATCCTAACACTCACCCTAGCTCTAAACACTGCCCTAAACTAAAACCGAACACTAACATTAACAATGGCCCTAATTCGAGTCTTAACACTACCCATAAAACTAACCCTGACCCTGACTCCTATCCTAACAAGAACCTTAGCTATAAATATTACCCTAAACTTAAACCTAACCCTACCACTCAATCTACCCCTAACCGTAACCCTAAAACTAACCCTAATGGTAACCCTAGTTCTTAAATTAGTCATTGCCCTAATCCTAGACCTAACCTGAACACACACACAAAAAAAATCCTAAACCGAGCCATAAACCCAGATTTAACTCTAACTCTAACCCTAACCATAGCTCTAACCCTAGATCTAAATCAATCCCTTACCATAACGAAACCCTAAACCTAAGAGTAACCCTAGACCTATTATTATTCCTTAGACTATCCAAAACACTAACCTTATTAATAGTCCTAACCCTAGACTTCATTTTAGCTCTAACACTAACCCTAACACTAACCCTATCCCTGACCCTTATTCTGACCATAACACTAAACCTAGGTCTAACCCTAACCCCAACCCTAACCCAAAATTTACCATAATCCTATCCCTAGACCTAACTCTGAACCTAACTCTCAGCCTAGCCCTAATCATAGCTCCGAACCTAATCCTTACATTAAACATAACCCTAAACCTAATCTTAGTTCTAACCCTCAACTTAACCCTAACACAAGACCTAATCCTAACCATAACCCAAGCCCTAATCTTAACTCTAACTATATCCATTACCCTAAAAGTAACCCTTACCATAATGCTAACCCTAGGCTTAACCCTAACCCTATCACTTTCCTCAAACCTATCAATTACCCTAAACCTACCCTGAACCCTAAACCTAACCCAATCATTACGCTAACCCTAACACTAATATTAATTTGAGCCCTAAACTAACCTCAAATCTAAACCCTAACACTGATCATGACCCTAATAATTCCCCTAGATATTAACTTGACTCTTACCCTATCTAATACTTACACTAGACCTAGCCATAAACCTAACTCTAAAACTATTCCTAATCTTAACCCTAGAACTGATATTAACCCTAGCCTTAATTCTAGCCCTAACCCTAATACAAACCCTAGATCTTATCCTACCTGTAAACATAGCCTTAATTTTATCCCTAACCCAAACCCTAGGTCTAACCCTAACATTAACCCTAGCCCTAAACTTAGCCCTAATTTAGCCCTATTCCTAACCCTAACCCTAACTCTAGCAGAAAGACTAACTCTAACTCTCACCCTAACCCTAATACTAGTTCTAACTCTAGTCCTTACTAGAACCCTAATCCTGGTCCTAACCCTTGGTGTAACCCTAGCCCTATTCATAGCCCTGGCCATAACCCTAGATCTAACAGTAACCATAAATCTAACCCTAATCCTAAGCCTAAACCTCAACCTAACACTAGCCCTAACACTAATTCTAATCCTAAAACTAGCTCTAACTCTAGCTCTAGACTTAGAACAAAACCGAGTCATAGCCATAACCCTAACCCTTAACCTAAACCAAACCCTAAACCTACATCTAGCCCTAAACAGATCCTTAATTCTAGTCCTATCCCTAACCCGAAAACTAACCCTAACCCTGTCTCTGACCCTAACACTAAACCTAGCTCTAAACATAATCATCACCATAAACCTCAACCTAACACTAGACCTAGCCCTAACTCTAACCCTATAATTAGCACTTATCATAACCCTACTTCATACATTAGCCATAGCCTTAAACCTAGAACTAACCTAACCCAAAACCTAGCCTTAATCTGAGTCCTAAACCTAGCTTTAACCCTAAACTTAAACCGAACAACAACCAAAAACTTGCACAAATCTTATACATAACCCTAGCCCTAACCTTAGGTCTAAACCTATCCATTACCCTAACGATAATCATAACCCTTAAGCTAACCCTAGGCCTAACCCTAACCCTATCCATTACACTGAACCAAACCTAAACCCTAAAACTAACACTGTCATTGCCCTAAACATAAACAATAACCTAACCCAAACCGTAACCCTGAACCTGACCCTAAAAATAAACCTAGATATAAACCTGAATCTTACCCTAAACAAAATTCTTACACTGGACGAAGCCACTAATCTAACACTAAATCTAGCCCTAACTCTAACCCTCGACCTCACATTAACCCTTGCCCTAACACTATCTCTAACCCTAACACAAATCTTAAACCTCATCCTATCTATAAACCTAGCCTTAATCATAACCCTAACACTAACTAAGCTCTAACCCTACTAATAAACCTTGCCCCAGCTCCAAAACTAGCAAAAACCACTTCCACTTCCATTACTCTAAACGTAACCCTAACTCTAACCCTATTCTTTGTTGTCAAAATTGCCCTATACTTAGCCCTAGCTTTAACACTATATCGAAACCTAATTTTAACTCTAACCCTAACTCGATGCCTATGCCTAAAACTAGCCCTAAACCTGATGCAAATTCTAAAACTAGCCTTAACCCTAGCCCTAACACTGACCCTAGCCGTAATTTAGCCCTATCCCTAACCCTAACCCTAGCCCTATGAATAACGCTAACTCTAACACTGGCCCTATCACTCTTTCTAATCCTATTTCTTTCAATAAACCTAATCCTATCTCAAATCCTAGTCTTAATCCTTGCCCAGTTCTTAGCCCTAGCACTAAACTTAGATAAAAACCTAACTCTAAATTTACCCTAAACCGAAGCCTAAGCCTAAATCTAAGACTAGGCCTAATCCTAACACTAATCCTAAAAATTTCACTAACCCTAACCTTAGCCCTAAAACCAAACCGAGCCAAAGCTGTAACCCTAATTCTTAAGCTAAAAAAAGGCTTAACCCAACACCTAGCCCTAACCCCAGCCCTAATTCGAGTTTTAAGCCAAACCCTAAAATGAACCGTGACCTTTACTCTGACAATAACACAAACCCGAGGTCTAAACATCACCCTAACCTACTAAACTTAAACCTAACAGTAAACCTAGCCCTAAAACACTAAAATTAGCCATAATCATAACTCTAGTATTTACATTACCCATAACCCTAACATTGCACTAACTTAACCCAAAACCTAGCCCTAATGATAACCATAAACATAGCCATAAACTGTTTTCTAACTCTATTCATTACCATAACCATAACCCTAACCCCAATGATAATTCAAACCCTACCTTTAAACCTTAACCTGTTACAAACCCTAACACAGAACTTGACCCTAATAATACCCCTAGCTCTAAACCTGACGCTAAACCTAAACCTAAACCTTACACTAGACATTCCCATAATCCTAACCCTAAAACTATATTTAACCATAATTCTGGACCTAAAATTACCCCTAGCACTAATCCTAAAAAAAATCCCTAGCCCTCATCCTAGCCCTAAACCTAGCCTTAATAATAACCCTAACACTAACCACAGCCCTAACCCAATTTCTAACCCTCACACTACCTCTAAACCAGGCTATAAAGCCATCCCTTACCCCAAACTTTGCCCTAACTGTAAACCTAAACTCTAAACTGAAAATCTAAACTCTAATCCTAACACTAACTCTAACAATAGGCTTAATCTAAACACTAAACCTAGCCCAAATCCTAGCCCAAATTTAGCCCTATCTCTAAACTTAAGCCTAACCCCAGCGCTAAGACTAAATCTCCCTAGCCCTATCCCTAGTTCTAACCCTATCACTTACCATAACCCTAAACCTAGTCATAACCCTTGCAGTATCCTTAGTTCTAGCACTAATACTAGATTTAACCCTAATTCCAAATTTAACCCTAACCCTAAGCCTAAGTCTAACACTAACACTAGCCCTAACCCTAACTCTAGGACTAAAACAAAACCGAGTATGAGCCCTAACCCTAAAACTTCACTTAAACCAAATCCTAACACTACAACTAGACTTAACCCTGCCCTAATTTGAGTCCTAACCCTAACTTTAAAACCAACCCATGGGGGGCTGGGGTTGTAGCTCAGTTGGTAGAGTGCTTGCCTTGTATGCACAAGGCCCTGGGTTCAATCCCCAGCACCACCAAAAAAAAAAAAAAAAAAAAAAAAAATAAAACCAACCCTGACCCTGACTCATATCCTAACACAGTAGCTCTACAAAATGCCCTCACCATAAACTGAACCCTAACAGTAACCCAAGCCCTAATTCAAGTCGTAAATCCAACCCAGAACTAAGTCTGACCCTGACTCCTATCCTAACATAAACCCTAGCTATAAAAATCACCCTAAACTTAAAACTAACCCTAACACTAAACTTAACCCATACCTAACAATAAAACTAATCCTAATGGTAACCCCAGTTCTTACATTAGCCATTGCCCTAACACTAGTTCTAACCCTAACACAAGACCTAGGCCTAATCTGAGCACTAAATCTAGCTTTAACCCTAACTCTAATCATAAACATTACCATAATCCTAGCTCTAAACAAATCCCTTAGCAAAGCAAAACCCTAAACCTAAGGATAACCCTAGACCTATCCCTAATCCTTAGGCTAACCAAAACACTAACCCTATTAATATCCCTTACCCTGCCCTCATTCTAGAACTAACCCTATCCAAAACCCTAACACTAACCCTGACCTTTTACTGACCCTACCACTAATCCTAGTTCTAATCCTAACCCTAAACCTAACCCAAAATCTACCATAATCTTATCCCTAGACCTAATCCTGAACCTAACTCTCAGCCTAGACTAAACCATAGCTCAGAACCTAAACTTTACACTATACATAACCCTAACCTAAACCTAGTTCTAACTCTCACCCTAACCATAAATCAAGACCTAATCCTAACCATAACCCTAGCCCTAAACTTAAGTCTAATTATATCATTACACTAAACATAACCCTTACCCTAATGCTAATCCTAGGCCTAACCCTAAACATATCACTATCCCCAAACTTATCAATTAACCTAAACGTATCCTGAACCCTACCTCTAATCCAATCATTACGCTAGCCCTAAACCTAATGCTAATTGGAGCCTAAACTCAAAACTATACCAAACCCTAACACTGACACTGACCCTAATAATAACCCTATCTTTAAACCTCACTCTTACCCTATAACTAACACTTACACTAGACCTAGCCATAAAACTAACCCTAAAACTATCCATAAGCATAACCCTAGACCTGACATTAGCCCTAGCCATGATACTAGCCCTAAACCTAACACAAACCCTAGCCTTTATCCTAGCCCTAAACATAGCCTTAATTATAAGCCTAAACATAACTTTAGGCCTAAACCTAACACTAAATGTAGACCTGACATTAGGTATAATTTAGGCTTATCCCTAATCTTAACCCTAACCCTAGTCCAATAACTAATTCTAACTCTCACCTTAGTCTTAACCCTAGTTCTAACCCTATAATTTACAAGAAACCCAATCCTAGCTTAAACTATAGGTCTAACACTAGCCCTATTCATAGCCCTAGCAACTTCCCTAGATCTAACCATAACTCTAAATTTAACACTAAACCATAGCGTAAAACTAAACCTAACACTACCCTTAACCCTAAGGCTAATCCTAAAACTAGAACTAACCCTAGCCCTAAAACAAAAACCAAGCCATAGACCTAACCCTAATCCTTAATATAAACTAAGCCCTAACCCTACACTTAGCCATAACTCTAGCCCTAATTCAAGTTTTAAGCCAAACCCTAAAACTAATCCTCACCCTGACTGTGACCTTAACACTAACCCTAGCTCTAAACACCACCCTAACCATATACCTAAACATAACAATAGAACTAGGCCTAACCCTAATGCTAAAATTAGCCTAATCACAACCCTGGTGCTTACATTAGCCATTACCCTAAACCTAGCCTTAACTTAACTCAAAACCTAGCCTAATTCCAAGCACTATCCCTAGATTTACACCTAACCCTAAACCTATCACTAAACTTAACTCTAACCCTATCCGTAAACCTAGATTAAACCCTAACCCTAAGCTTAACCCTATCGATAATCACAACATTGACTCTAGCTGTACCCCTAACTCTAACCCTTTCCATTACCCTAACCCTAATGCTAAACCTGGGCCTAAACTTATATGTACACCTAATCCTAACCCTATCCATGACCGTAAACCTAAACCTAACACTATCTTTACCCTAATCCTAACTCAAATGCTAATTTGAGCCCTAATATTAAGCATTAACCTATCCAAAACCCTAATCTCGACCCTAACCCTAACAGTACCCTTAGTTCTAAACCTGATCCTAACCCTAAACCTAACCCTTACACTAGACGTAGCCATAAACCTAACCCTAAAGCTATTTTTAACTATAACACTAGACTTGGAATTAGCCCTAGCCATAATCCTAGCTCTAAACCTAGGCTTAATCCTAACCCAAACCAAAACCCCAGCCCTAACCCTAATTCTATTCTTCTCCCTAGCCTTCAATCTACCTATAACCTCATCCTGAAACTAAAATCTAACCATAACCCTAAACCTAACCCTAACCCTCGCCCTAAACATAGGCCTAACACTAAGCCTAGTGCTAATCCTAGCCCTTATTTAATTTAGGTCTATCCCTAAACCTAGCCATAAGACTAACTCTAGCTCTTGCCCTAGCCCTAGCCCTAGTTCTATCCTTAGCCTTAATCCTAATCATAGATCTAAGCCTAAGTCTAAATCTAACCCAACTCTAAATATAACTGTAACAATAAGCCTAAACCAAACCCTAACACTACCCCTACCCATAATGCTAATCCTAATACTTGCCATCTCCCTAGCCCTAACCATAAACCAAAACCAAGCCATAGCCCTAATCCTAACCCTTATCCTAAATCAAACCCTAACCCTACAACTAGCCCTGAAACTAACTCTAAAACTAACCCTGACCCTGATAATGACCCTAACACTAATCCTAGCTCTAAAAATTACCCTAACCTTAAATTAACCCTAACACTATATCTACCCTTAACCTAACCCTAAAACTAGCCTTAATCATAATCCTAGTTTGTATATTAATCATTGTCCTAAAAGTAGCCATAACCCTAACACAAATTCTACCCCTAATCTGATACCTAAACTTGCATTAACCCTAATACTATTCCTCAACCTAAACCTAACACTAGCCTTAAGCCTAACTCTAACCCTATTCCTTACATTAAGCCAAACCCTAAACCAAATGCTAACCCTAGTTCTAATCCTAAACCTTAGCCTAACTTAAACTCTAACCATAATACTAGTCTTAACCCTAGCCCTCATTCTACATATAAACATAACTCTGACCCTCATCTGACCATAACAGTAACCCTAGGTATAAACCTGACCCTAACCCTAAACCAAAACCTAACACTAGCCCTACTGGTAATCCTATACCTAAGACTAACACTTGACCTAGAACCAAATCTATTCCTAAATATAGCTATAACTCTAGCCCTAGACCTAAACAAAACCCTACCACTAGCCCTAACAGTAAACCTTAACCTAAACTGAACACTTACCCTACCCCTAGACCTTAACCTAGTGCTAATTCTGGCTGTAACCCTAACCCTAACCCTATCCCCAAAACTGACCCTGATTCTAACACTGAACCTAGCTTTAAAACTGACACTAACCAAAAACCTAGATCTAACACTAGACCTAGCCATAATCCTAACCCTAAATCTAGCCCTAAACATAACCCTACTTAATATATTACCCATTGTCCTAAACATAACACAAAACCTAACACAAAATCTAACACAAAACCTAGCCCTAAACCTATGCCTCATCTTAGCTCTAAGCATAACCCTCCACTTAACCCTAGCCCTAAACCTAGCCCTAACATAAGCCTCACCTTAGATTTAACGGTAGCTCAAAGCCTAACCTTTACACTAAACATAACCCTAGCTCTATCCTAAACCTAACCTTAAGACTAATCCTAACGTTAAACCTAGCCTGAACTTTAGCTCTAACCACATCCATTACCCTAACACTTACCCTACCCCTAATTAAAACTCTATCCCTAACACTAAACCTAACTCTAACCATGAATGTAAACCTAGACCTAAACCTAAATCTAACCCTCACCCTAGCCCTAACCCTAGCTCAAACACTAACCTTTACCCTAACCTAACCATAATGCTAGCCATAAACCTAACACATAACCTAAGCCTAAAACTTACCCTAAATCACACCCTAGCCCTATCCTTAAACCTAGGCCTAATCATATACTTAATCTAAACCATAACCTAGTCCTAACCCTAGCTATAAACATATCCATTACACTAAACATAAACCTAACCCAATCGCTAAACCTTACCCATCCATTACCCTAAACCTTAACTGAAACCTAAACTAAATATTATCCATTATACTAACTCTAAACCTAACACTAAGGCTAATTCAAGCCCTAACCTTAAACCTTTAGCTAAACCAAATTCTAACCCTGACCCTTAACCAGACCCTAATAATAACCCTAGCGCTAAAGCTGACCTTTTACCTAAACCTAAATCTTACACTAGACCTAGCCATAACCTAACCCTAAAACTATCCTTAAAATTAACCCTAGACCTGATGTTAGCCCTAGACCTGGTCCTAGCCATAACCCAAACAGAATCACTAGTCCTTAACCTAGCACTAAACCTAGCCAAAATCCTAAACTGAACAATAACCCTAGGCCTAATCCTAATTCTAACCCTCACCCTTGCCATAAAGCTAGCTATAAACCCACCCATTCCGCTAAACTTAACCTTAACACCAATGCTAACCCTAACTCTAGCCAAACCCCTTGGCCTAACCCCAACAATAAACCTAGCCTTAATACTAGCCCTAATTTAGACCTAAACCTAACCCTAATGCTAGCCCTAATACTAGCCCTAATTTAGCCCTAACCCTATAACTAACCCTAGCCCTAATTCTAGCCCTAATTTAGCCCTAACCCTAGCCCTAACCTTAGCCCTAATCCTATCCCTAATTTACCCTAACCCTAACACTACTACTAAGACTAACTCTAATTCTCACCCTAGCTGTATCCCTAGTTCTAATCATATTCGTTACCATAACACTAAACTTTGCCATAACCCTAGCCATAGCCCTAGACCTAACCCTAGATCTAACCCTAACTCTAAATCTAACCCTAACTCTAAGCCTAAACTTCAACCTAACACCAGCCCTAACCCTGATGCTAATTCATAATCTAGCTGTAACCGTAGTCCTATCCCTAATACAAAATCAAGCTATATTCCTAAATCTTAAACTAAACAAAACCCTAACCATACACCTAGTAGTAACTTTAGCCATAATTCAAGTTCTAACCCTAACCCTAAAATTAACCCTGACTCTGACAGTGACCCAATAATAACCCTTGCTCTAAATATCACCCAAACCCTAAACCTAACTGTAATACTAGACTTAGCCCTAACCCTAACCCTAACCCTAACCCTAAAACTAGCACTAATTTCAACACTAGTTCATACATTAGACATAGCCCTAACCCTAGCCCTAACAAAACCCCAAACCAAGCCCTAATCTGAGGCTTAACCATAGTTTAACCCTTACCCTAACACTAACTCAGAACCTAGCCCTAAACCTTACCCTAACACGAGACAGAATTCTAACCATTACCCTATCCCTATCACTAGCTCTAATCCAATCTATTACCCTAACCATAACCATAACTCTAATGGCAACCCTAGGCCTAACCCTATTCTTATCCCGAACCCTAACATATTATATTAACCTAAACCTAACCTGAACCCTAAACCTAACCCTATCATTACCCTAACCCTAACCCTAATGCTAATTCTAGCCCTAACCCTAAACATTAACCTAATGCAAACCCTAATTCTGAACCTTCCCATAATAATATATATAGCTCTAGCTTTTACCCTACCCTTAATCCTAACCTTTATACTAGACCTAGACATAAATCTAACCCTAAAACTTACCCTAACCTTAATGCTAGACCTGACATTTGCCCTAGCCATAATTCTAGCCCTACACTAAACACACACCCACAAAAAAACATAACCTTAATCCTCACCCTAGACCTAATCCTATCCATAAACCTAGCCCTAAATTTAGATCTAACCATAATCATAATTACCATAAACATAAACCTAATTATAATGTTAACCCTAGGCCTAAATCTAACCCTATCCCTAACCATAACCCTATCCACTATGCTAAATCTAACCTGAACCCTAAACCAAACCCTAACATTACCCTAACCCAAAAACCTAATGCTAATTGAAGCTCTAACACTAAACCCTACCAAAACAAAACCCTAAACCTGACCCTGACCCTAATAATACCCCTAGCTCTAAAATTGATCCTTCCCCTAAACCTAACACACTAAATATAGCCATAAACCTTACCCTAAAATTATCCCTAACCTTAACCCTAAATCTGACATTCGCTATAACACTAATCCTAGCCCTAACCCTCACAAAAACTCTAGCCCTCATCCTAGCCCTAAAACTAGCATTAATCATAACTCAAATGATACCCTAGCCCTAACCCTAATTCTCAACTTCACCCTAGACCTATCCCTAGCTTTAACCCTATTGCTTAGACAAAACCTAACCCCAAGCCTAAAACTAAACCAAGCCTTTACTAGCCCTAATTATGCCCTATCCCTAACCGAACCCTAAGGTTAGCCATAAGACTAACTCTCACTCTCACCCTAGCCCTATTCCTAGTTCTAACCCTATCCCTTACCATTACCCTAATCCTAGCCATAACCAAGATCTAACAGTAGCCCTATCATTAGCCCTAGACCTAACCCTAGATTTAATCCTAAATTGAAATCTAACTTTAACCTAAGCCTAAACCTAAACCTAACACTAGCCCTAAACCTAATGCTAAGCCTAAAACTAGCCCTAACCATAGCCCTAGCCCTAAAACAAAACTGAGCCACAGCCCTAACTTTAAAACTTAACCTAAACCAAAACCTAACCCTACACCTAGCCCTAACCCTAGCCCTAATTCGAGAACAAACTGTAACCGTAAAACTACTTTGACCTTGAATTTGACCCTAAAAATAAACCTAGCTATAAACATCACCTTAATGTTATACCTAATTAATCTTACCACTAGACCTAGTCTTAACCCTAATCCTATAAATAGCCCAAATCGAAACCCTACTCCATACATTGGCCATATCTCTAAATATAGCCCTAACTCTAACCAAAACCTAGCCTTAATGCAAGACCTAACAATAGCTTTAACCCTTAACCTAAAGCTAACACTAGCCCTAACCCTAAACATAAACATAGCCCTAACCCTAGCTCTGATCCTATCCCTTATCCTAAGCTAACTCTAACCATAATGCTAACCCTAGGCCTAACCCTAATCTTTAGTCTAATCCAAATCCTAACCCTATTACTAGTGCTAAACCTAGCCCTCATTCTAGCTCTAACCATAACTCAAACCTGACACTTATTCTGACCCTAATGGTAACCATATGTCTAAACCTAACCCTAACCCTTTAGTGAATTCTAAAACTAGACCTAGAAATAAACCTATTCCTAAACCTAACCCTAACACTAGCCCTAGACCTAAACCTAATCCTAAATCTAGCCATATCTCTAGACCTAGACATAAACAAAAACCTAGCCCTAGCCCTAATGATAAACCTTAACCTAACACAAACACTAACCCTTCACCTAGACCTAACTCTAGTGATAATTCTGGGTTTAACCCTAACCCTAACTATAACCCGAACACTGACCCTGACCCTAAAACTAACCCTAGCTTTAAACATCACGCTAAAACTAACCCTAACCCTAACCTTAACCCTTCACCTAGACAAAACACTTACCTCATGAGTAGCCCTAATAGTAACCCTGGTTCAAACATTAATAGTAGGCTTAACACTAGCCCAACCTAACCCCAAACTTCGCCTTAATCTGAGCGCTAACCCTATTTTTAACCCTAACCATAAAACTAGCCCTAACCCATACCCTAAACCTAACTCTAATCCTAGATCTTACCCTACCCATTACCTTAAGCTAAACCTTAAACCTAATGCTAAACCTAGTCCAAACCCTAATCCATAGCCTAACCCAACCCCTAACCCTATTACTTGTACTAACCCTAGCCCTCATTCTAGCTCTAACCATAACTCAAACCTGACACTTTTTCTGACCCTAATGGTAACCATAGGTCTAAACCTAACCCTAACCCTTTAGTGAATCCTAAAACTAGAACTAGAAATAAACCTATTCCTAAAACTAACCCTAACACTATCCCTAGACCTAAACCTAATCCTAAATCTAGCCATATCACTAGCCCTAGACATAAAAAAAAAAACACCCAGCCCTAGCCCTAATGATAAAACTTAACCTAAAACAAACACTATCCCTAACCCTAGACCTAACTCTAGTGAAAATTCTGGGTTTAAACCGAACCCTAACTATAACCCGAAAACTGACCCTGACCCTAACACTAACCATTGCTCTAAGAATCATGCTAACACTAACCCTGACCCTAACCCTAAAACTTTACCTAGCCAAAACACTTACCCAAAAAGTAGCCCTAATCATAACCCTGGTTCAAACATTAGTTGTAGGCCTAACACTAGCCCCAACCTAACCCCAAACGTGGCCCTAATCTGAGCCCTAACCCTATTTTTAACCCTAACCCTAAAACTAGCCCTAACCCATACCCTAACCCTAGCTCTAATCCTAGCTCTTATCCTATCCATTACCTTAAGCTAAACCTTTAAACCTAATGCTAAACCTAGTCCAAACCCTTATCCAGAGCCTAACCCAAATACTAACCCTATTACTAGTCCTAACTCTAATCTTTGTTCTAGCTCTCATCCTAACCCAAACCCAAAAGCTAACCCTGACAGTTATTATGACCCTAAAATAACACTAGACTTAGACCTAAATCTAATCCTAAATCTAGCCATATCTCTAGCCCTAGACCTGAAAAACAACCTAGCCCTAGCGCTAACAATAACCCTTAACCTAACCCAAATACTAACCCTACCACTAGACCTAACCCTAGTCTTAATTCTGGCACTAACCACAAAACTAACTCTAACCTAGCACTGGCCCTGACCCAAATATAACCCTAGGTATAAAGCTCACCCTAACCCAAAAACCTAATCCTAAGAATAGACCTAGCCATAACCCTAACCCTAAAACTAGCCCTAATCACAACCCTAGCTTTTATATTACCCATGGCCCTAACCCTAGGCCTAAACTAACACGAAACCTAGCCCTAATCCTAGGCCTGAATATAGCCCTAAGTGTAACCGTAAACATAACCCTAGCTCAAACCCTGATTCTAAGCCTCGCTTTAGACCTAACCTTTGCACAAAGCCTAAACTTTAACCTTAAATTAACCCTAGCCCTATCCCAAAACCTAACCTTACACTTGCCCTAATCCTAACCTTAACCATAGCCCTAACTACAGCTCTAATTATATCCACTACCCTAACCCTATCCCTAATCCTAACCATAAGCCTAGCCCTAACCCTAGTTCTAATTCTATCCATTACCCTAACCACAATCCTAACCCAATGCTAAACCTATGCTTAACCCTAACCCTAATGCAATCCCTAAACCTATCAACTACCCTAAAACTAACCTGAACCCTAAACCTAGAACTATTCATTACCCTAACCCTAACTCTAAACTTAATGCTAATTAGAGCCCTAAACTTAAACCTTAACTTAAACCAAACCTTAAGCCGTACACTGACCCTAATAATACACATAGCTGTAAATTGACCCTTACCCTAAATCTAACCCTTACACTAGACCTAACCATAAAGCTAACCCAAAACCAATCCCTAACGATAACCCTAGATCTGATATTACCCTAGCCCTAATGCTACCCCTAACACTAACACAAACACTAGTTCTCATCCTAGCCCCAAACCTTGACTTAATCATAAACTAACCTAATTCTAACCCTTTCCCTAGCCCTAAACCTAGTTAAACCACATCGCTTAACCTAAACTTAAACCAAACCCTAACCCTAACACTAACCCTAGCTATAACCTTAACCCTAGGACTAACCCTAACACAAACCCTAGTCTAATCTTAAGCCTAACCCTAACAATAGCTTTAAGACTAACTATAACTCTCACCCTAGTCCTAGCACTAATTCTAAACCTATCACTTACCGTAACCTTATTCCTAGCCCTAAGCCTAGAATAACAAAACCCCAAACTTACAACTTGCCCTAATCATAGATCTAAATCTAACCCAAATTCTACACCTAAACTTAACGCTAACACTAGCCCTAACCCTAATGCTAATCTTAAAACTAGTCCTAACCATAGGCTTAGCCCTAAAACAAAACTGAGCCATAACACTACCTCTAAATTTTTTACCTCAACCAAACTCTAACCTTACATCTAGCCCTAAGTCTAGCACTAATTCAAGTCCTAATCTTAACCCTAAAACTATGCCTTAACCTGTCTCTGACATTAACACTAACCCTACCTCTAAACATCACCCTAAACCTAAACCTTACCCTAACACTAGACCGAGTCCTAACCCTAATTCTAATATTAGTTCTAACCTTAACCATAGATCATACATTAGCCATAATGTTAAACCTAATTCTACCAAAACCTAGCCCAAATCTGAGACCTAACCCTATCTTTCACCCTAAGCCTAACCCTAACACTAGCCCTAACCCTAACCCTAACCCTAGTTCTAACCCTAGCTCTAACATTATATTTACCCTTCACAAACCCCAACCCTAATGCTAACACTAGTCCTAATGCTAATCCTTAGTCTAACCCAAACCCTAACCCTATTACTAGTCCCAACACTAGCCCTCATTCTTGTTTTAACAATAACCCAAAACTTAACCCTAACCATGACCCTTATTCTGACCTGAACCTAAAACAAACCATAACACTAGCCCAAATCATAACCATATATATAAACCTAACCCTAACACTATCCCAAGATTAAACCTAATCCTAAATCTAGCCATATATTTAACCAAGACTTAAACAAAAAACTAGCCCTAGCTCTAATGATAACCCTTAACCTAAGCCAAACACTAACCTTTTCTCTAGACCTAATCAATCATAATTCTAGCTCTTGCCCTAACCCTAACACTAATCCTAACACAGACCCTGACACTAACACTAACCCTAGCTATAAAATAACCCTAACCGAAACCTAAACCTAACACTAGACCTAGCCATAACTGTAAACATAACCCTTACCTGACCATAGCACTAAAACGAACTCTAAACCTAACCCAAAACCTAGCCCTAATCCTAGGCCTAAATCTAGGACAAAGCATAATCCTAACACTAACCTAACCTTATCCCTTACCCTACCCCTAACCCTCACACTATCCCTAACCCTCGCCTTAGACCTAACCCTAGATAAAACCTAAAACCAAAACCTAAACATAACCCTAACCCTATCCCAAAACCTAATCAAAATGATACCCCTAGTCATAATGTTAACAATAGCCCTAATCCTGTCTCCAAAATTATCCATTACCCTAAACTGAAACTTAACCCTAATGATAACCCTAGCTCTAATCCCAATTGTAAACCTAATCCTAGACCTAACCTTAAACCTAACCCTCATTGTAGCCTTAACTCTAGATAAAACACTAACCCTTACTCTAACACTAACCTTAGCCATAACCCTAACACTACACCTAAACCTAAAACTACCCCTAAACCTAACCTGACATCTAACCCTATCCATTACCCTAACTCTAGTGATAATCTTAGCCCAAAACCTAACACTAATCCTAAACCTACAACTACCCCTACCACTAAACCGACATCTAACCCTATTCATTAACCTAACTCTAAAAATAACCTTAGCCGTAACCCTAACACTAACCCAAACCTTAACCCTAAATATAACCCTAGACATAATCCTAAACCTAACCCTCACCCTAGCATGAACCCTAGCTCAAAACCTAACCTGTACCCTAAACCTAACCCAAACCCTTACCCTAGACCTAGCCTAACCCTAACCCTAACTCTAGCCCTAATCCTATCCAAAACCCTAGCCCTAACCCTAGCTCTAATGCTATTAATTACCTTAAAAATAACCCTAACTAAAATACTTACCCTAGGCCTAATCCTAACCCTATCACTCACCCTAACCCTACCAATAACTCTAATCTTAACCTGAATCCTAAACCTAATCATATCCATAAACCTAACCCTAATTAAACCCTAATGATAATTTGATCCCTAACCGTAATAATTAACCTAACACAAACCTGAAAACTGACCCTGAGCCTAAACATACACCCTACTCTTAAGCGGGGCCTTACCTTAACCAAACATGAGACCTAGCCATGAACTTAACCCTTTAAATATCCCTAGCCGTAACCCTAAAACTGACATTATCCCTATCACTAAAAATTTGCCTAACCCTAACACAAACCCTAGCCTTCATCCTAACCCCACATCTAGTCTTAATTCAAACACAAACCTAACCCTAGACCTATATCTAATTCTAATCATCGCCCTAGCCCTAAACTTAGCTATAACCCCATCCCTTCCTCTAAACCTAAACCTAAACCTAATCCTTATCCTAAACATAACCCTAACCTTAGGCTTAATATTAACACCAATCCTAAACCTATTCCTAGCCCTAATTTATCCCTAAACTTAACCCTAAACCTAGCCTTAAGACTAACTCTAACTATTGCCCTAGCTCTATTTCTAGTTCTAAACCTATCCTTTACCATAACCCGAACACTAGATCTAACCTTAGACCTAACCCTAGCTATAGAGCTAACCCTAGAATTAACCATAACTTTAAATATACCCCTAAACCTAAACTCACACTATCACTAGCAATAACACTAACATTAATTGTAAAACTACCCTTAACTTTATCCTTAGCCCTAAAAAATAATGAGCCATAGCACTAACCCTAACTCTTAACCTAAACCAAATCCTAACCCTACATCTAGTCCTAAGCCTACCCCTAATTCGAGCCCTATCCCCAAACCTAAAACTAACCCTGACCCTGACTGTGAACCAAACACTAACCCTAGCTCAAAACATCACCCTAAACATAAACCTAACCATAAAACTAGACTTAGCCCTAACCGTAACACTAAAATTAGCCCTATTCATAACCCTACTTCTTACATTAGCTGTATTCCTAACACTAGCCCTATGTTACCCAAAATCTAGCCCTAATGCGAGCCCCAAACCTAGCTTTAGCCGTAACTGTAAACCTAAACCAACTCCTAAACCTTACCCTAAACATAACCCTAAATTTAATCCTTGAACTAACCCTAAACCTAACACTAAACCTAACACTAACACTAACCATAACCCTAGCCCTAACCCTAGCTCTAACCCTATCCATTAGCCTAACCCTAAATTTAATCCTAACCCTAATGCTAACACTTGGCCTAACCCTAACACATTTGCTAACCCTAACCTATCCATTACCCTAAACATAACCGTAACCCTAAACCTAAACAAACACTAAACCTAGACGTAACACTAACCCTAAAACTGGCTCTAATTGTAACCCTAGTTCTTACATTAGCCATAGCCCTAAAGCTAAAACAAAACCTAGCCTAGCCCTAATCCAAGCTCTAACCCTAGATTTAACCCTAATATTAAACCTAACCCTAACCCTAACTCTAACCCTAACCCTAGCCCTAACACTAGTACTAACTCTACCCCTTACCCTAAGCTATACCCTAAAGCTACCCTAGTTCTAAACCTAATTCTTAGCCTTACCTAAAACCTAACTATATTACTACTCCTAACCCTAATCCTGAATCCAGCTCTGTCACAATCCCAAACACTAACCCTAGCCCTGACCCTAATTCTAACCCTAGCCCTACCCTCACAGTGACTCAAACCCTAAACCTCATCCTAGTCCAAACATTAACTCAACTGCAAATTCTTAAACTTAACCTAGCCCTAATTCTAAACTCTGGCCTAAACCTAAACCTAACCTTAACCTTAGCTCTAATCCTAACCTTAACCCTATACCTAACTCTATTTTTAAGCATACATATTACCCTAACTGTAACCCTAACCTTAATGATAACCCTAGACCAAACCATAGCTCTAAACCTACCCTTCACGAAAACCCTAACCCTAACCCTTATGATAAACTGAGCCCTTACCCTAAATTTACCCTAACCCTAACCCTAGATATAACCATAAACCTAACACTTGCATAGAGCTAACCCTTGATCAAACCCTAACCATTACCCTAAACCTAAACCTAAGCTTATCCCTAATCCTAAACTTAAACCAAAAACAAACCCTAACCATAAACCTAATATGACATCAAACCTTGTCCAATACCCTAAACCTAATGATAACCCTAGCCCTAACCTTAACACTTACCTTGACCCTAATCATAAGTATAACCTAGACCTAACCCTAAACATAACCCTTGACCTAGCACTAAATGTAGCTCAAACTCTAAACCATATCCTAAACCTAAACCTAAACCTAACCCTAGGCCTAAGCCCAACTCTAGCCCTAATACAAACCATAACCCTAGCCCTAACCCTATCAATTATCCTAAGCACAACCATAACCCTAAGGCTAACCCTAGGCCTAACCCTAACCCTCTTGCTCACTATAACACTATCAATTACACTACACCGAACATGAATCCTATACCTAAACCTATTAATACCCTAACCAAACCCTAATGCTAATTCAAGCTCTAGACCTAAACCCTAACCTAAACAAAACCTTAAAATTAATTCTAACCCTAATAATACACCTAGCTCTAACCCTGACCCTTACCTTAAACCGTACCCTTATACTAGAGCTAGCTATAAATCTAACCCTCAATATATCCCTAATGTAAGCCTAGACCTGACACTAGCCCTAGCCCTAATCCTTGCCATATCCCTAAAATAAACCCTAGCCCTCATACTAGCCCTAAACCTAGCCTTATTACAAAACCAAACCATAACCCTTGCCTTAACTGAATTCTTACCATCAACCTAGCCCTAAACTAGCTCTAACTCCATCCCTTCCCCTAAACCTAACCCTATCCTTAAATCTAAACCTAAGCCTAAAACTAGGCCTAACCCTCATACAAATGCTACACATAATCCTAGCCCTAATTTAGCCCTAAACCTAACCTAATCCTAGCTCTAAGACTAACTCTAACGCTCGCCTTAGTCCTATTTCTATTTCTCACCTATCACTTACCATAATCCTATCACTTGTGTTTACAATAGCCCTAACCCTAGTTCTAGCCCTGATACTATATCTAGTCCTAACTCTAAATCTAATACTAACCCTAAGCTAAACCTCTCACTAACACAAGCCATAACACTAACGCTAATCCTAAAACTAGCCCTACCCTAGCCCTAGCCCTACAAAACAACTGAGCCATAGCCCTAACCCTAACCTTTAACATAAGCAAAACCCTAAGCCTACACCTATCCCTAAGCATAGCTCTAATTCGAGTCCTATCCCTAACCCTAAAAAAAACCCTGACCCTGATTCTGATCATAACACTAATCCTAGCTCTAAACATTACTCAAAACCTAAACCAAAACTTAAGCCTAGACCTAGCCCTAACCCTAACCCTAAAACTAGTTCTAATTCTAACTCTAGTTCTTACATTGGCTGTAGTCCTAAACCTAGCCCTAACCTAACCCAAAACCTATTCCTAATCAGAGCCATAACACTACCTTTAACCCTAACCATAACCCTAATTCTAGCACTAACCCTTACCCTAAACGTATCTCTAACACTAAATCTTGACATGACCCAAAACCTAACCCCAACCCTAGCCTTAATCCTAACCATAAACCTAGTCCTATCCCAAGCTATAACCATATCCATTTCCCTAATCCCAATCCTAAACCTAAATCTAACCCTAGGATGACCTTAAATGAATTCCTAACCCTAAACCTATACATTACCCTAACCCTAACCTGAACCCTAGACCTAACCACATCCATAATCCTAATCCTAACAGAAATAATCTTAAACCTAAAACTATTTCTAACCATAACCCTAGACATTATCCCTAGCCATAATGAAGCCCTAACCCTAAAACAAACTCTAGCCTTAATCCTAGCCCCAATCTTAGCCTTAATCCTAAACCTAACCTAACATAGAACTAAACATAATTTTAACCCTTGTTCTAGTTCTAAAACTAACTATAACATCATACATAACCATAACCCTAACCATAAATCTAGACTTAGCCTTTATACTAACACGATCTCTAATCCTAGCCATAATTAAGCCCTAATTCTAACCCTAAATTTACACCTAACACTAACTCTAACTCTCTCCCTATTCCTATCCCTAGTTCTAATGCTATCCCTTATGATGACTCAAACCCTAGCCCTAAACCTAGCCCTAACCTTTGCTGTAGCCTTAAACTTCAATCTAACACTAACCCTAAGCCTCAACCACACCCTAACACTAGCTCTAACCCTAATGCTAATTTGAAAAGTGGCCCTAAACCTATCCCTAGCACTCAAGCAAAACTGAGTTATAGCACTGACGCTTAATCTTAACATAAACCAAACCCTAATCCTACACCTAGCCCTAAATCTAGCCCTAATTCGAGTCCTAACTCTAACCCTAGAAGTGATACTAACCACGACTCTGACCTTAACACTAACTCTAGCTCTACAAATCACCCTATCCCTAAACCTAATCCTAACAATAGACCTCAACCTAAAACTAGCTCTAATTGTAATGCCAGTTCTTAAATTAGCCATAGCACTAAACCTAACACAAAACCTAGCCCTAATTGAAGGCTTAAACCTAGCTTTAACCCTCACCCTAACTCTGGGCCTAACCTTAACCCTGTCGCTAGTCCTAATCCTTGCTCTAAACCTATTCCGTACACTTAGTCAAACCCTCACCCTATTGCTACCCTAGTCCTAACCCTAAATCTATGCCTACCCCAAACCCTAACTCTATTACTAGTCCCAAACTTAGCCCTCATTCTAGCTCTACACTTAACCCAAACCCTAAACCTAATGCTGACACTTATTCTTACCCTAACACTAAACCTAGGTTTAAACCTGATCCTAACTGTTATCTGAAACCTACCACTAGCCCTATCAGTAACTCTAATCCAAATCTAACACAAACAATAGCCCTAGACCTAAACCTAATCCTAAATATAGCCATAAACCTAGTCTTAGCTCTAACAATAACCCTTAACCTAAATGAAACATGAACTCTACCCCAAGACCTAACCCTAGTCCTCATTCTGCACATAACCTTAAACATAATCCTAACCTGAACTCTGACTTACCCTAACAAAAACCCTAGCTCTAAACCTTATCCTAACCACCAAACTAACCCTAACACTAGACAAACTCTAAATCTAGCCAAAACCCTAACTCTAGCTCTTACATTACCTATATACCTAACACTAGCTCTAAACCTCACAAAAAACCTAGCCATAATTACAGCCCTAAACTGAACCCTAAGCATAACGCTAATGCTAAACCTAGCCCTAACCTTAACCCTAACCCTAGTTCTAGCCCTAACCCTAGCTCAAACCCTAAATCTTACCCTAAATACAACCCTAGCCCAAACAGTAAATCTCACCCTAACTCTAGCCCTAATCTTAACTTTAACTATAGCCCATACCCTAGATCTAACTCTATCAATTACACTAAACATAACCCTAAAACTAATGTTAACCCTAGCCCTAAACCTAACCCTAACCCTATCCTAGCCCAGACTTTAACCCTAACCCTCGCCCTAGCCCTAAACTAGTTAAATCCCTAAAACTTACACTTATCCTAAAGCTAACACTAACACAGGGCCTAACTCTAACCCTAACCCCAGCCCTAATCCTAACCTTAACCTTAGTCCTAAACCTAGTTCGAACCCTACCCAATACCCTAAGCCTAAACTTAACCCTAATGATATTACTAGACCTCAAGCTAAACCTACCCTAACCCTAAATATAATCCCAACCCTAGATTAACAGTGAACCTAAACCTAACCCTAAATCTAAGCTAGATCAAACCCTAACCCTTATCCTATACCTAAACCTAATGCAAACCTCAACCTAAAACTATCTTTAACCTGATATCTAACCCTATTACCATAACTCTAATGATGTCCCTAGCCCTATCCATAACACTAACCATGATTATAACCCTAGACCAAACCCTAAATTAACATTAGCCATAGCAAAAATCCTAGCTCAAACCCTAAAGAGTACCCTAAACCTAATCCAAAGTGTAACCCTCATCCTAAAACTGACTCTAACCCTAACTCTAGCTCTATTTCTAACCATTATCCTATCCCTAACCCTAGATCTAACCCTATAAATTACCCTAACTATAACCATAATCCTAACTTTAATCTAGGTCTAACCCTAAACCTATCACAAACCTTAACCGTATCCATTACCTTAAACTTAACCTGAACCCTAAACCTAACACTATCCATTGTCCTAACCCTAATTCTAACCTTAATGCTTATTTGAGCCTTAACCCTAAACCTTAACCTAACGCAAACCTGAAGCCTGGCTCAGACCCTAATAATACCCCAGCTCTTAATCTGACCCTTTCCCTAAACGTAACATTTTAATTTGACCTAGCCATAAACTTAACCATAAAAATATCACTAACTATAAACCTAGACCTGACATTAGTCCTAGTGCTAATTCTTGTCCTAAACCTAACACGAATCCTAGCCCTAATCCTCGCCTTAAATCTAGCCTTAATCCTAAACCTAACCATAACTCTAGCTCTAACCCTAAAGCTAATCATAAAACTAGCCCTAGTCCTAACCATAGCACTAAAACAAAACCGAGCAAAAGGCCTAACACTAACCTTAACTTAACCAAACCCTAGCACTACACCTAGATCTAAACATAGCCCTAATTTGAGTCCTAACCATAACCTTAAAAATAACTCTGAACCTGACTTATATCCTAACACTCTTACTAGCCCTAAACACCACCCTAAACTAAAACTGAAACCTAACAGTAAACCTAGCCATAATTCGAGTTCTAACTCTAACCTTAAAACTAACACTGACTTGACTGATATCCTAACACTAACCCTAGGTATAAATATCACCCTAATCTTAAACCTAACCATAACACTTGACCTACCTCATACCCTAACCCTAATTGTAACCGTAGTTCTTATATTAGCCATTCTTCTAACCCTAGCCTTAAACCTCACACAAATCTATCCCTAATCTAAGCCCTAAACCTATCTTTATCCCTCACCATAAACCTAACCCTAGCCATAAACATATGACTTACCCTGAGCATAACCTTAAACCTAATGGTAACCCTTGACCTATCCCTAATCCTTAGGCTAACCAAATCCTAATTCTATTAATAGTACTAACACTAGATCTCATTCTAGCTCTAATGCTATCCCAAACCCTAACCCCAACCCTGATCCTTATTCTGACCATAACATAAACCCTAGGTCTAAACCTGACCCTAACCCTAAACCAAACCATAAGATTAGACCTACTTGTAAACTTATACCTAAACCTAACCCTACCACTAGCTCTAGACCTAAACCTAATCTTTAATCTAGCCTCAACTCTAGCTCTAGACCTAAAAAAAAATCCTAGCACTAGCCCTAAAAACCTTTAACTAACCCAAATACTAATTCTACCCCTAGACCTAAACCTAGTCATAATTTTGGCTTTAACCCTAACTTTAACTCTAACCCAAACACTGAACCTGGATTTAACACTAAACCTAACTCTAAACCTGAGAGTAATCAAACCCTAAACCTAATCATACCTAACCCTGACCATAGCTCTAAAGACCACCCTAAACTTCAACCAAACCCTAACAGTAACCCTAGCCCTAATTAAAGTCATAACCCTAACCTTAAAGGTAAATCTGACCTGACTAATTATCCTAACAATCACCCTAGCTCTAAACACAGCCCTCACCATAAACCAAACACTAACAGTAACCCTAGCCCTTATTTGAGTCCTAATCCTAACCCTAAAACTAACCCTGATGCTGACTTATATAACAGTAAACCTAGCTCTAAATATTACCCTAACCTTAAACTTAAACGATACACTAGACCTACCCCTAACCCTCAACCTAAAACTAATCCTAATTGTAACCCTGGCTCTTACATTAGCCAATGCCCAAATGTAGCCCTAACGCTAACACAAAAACTAGCCCTAATCTGAGCTCTAAACCTATATTTAACCCTAACCCTAACCCTAACTCTAGCATTAATCCTACCTCTACGGCTATCCCTTAACCTAAGAAAAACCCTAACTCTAATTGTAACCCTAAACTATCTCTTATCCTAAGGGTAACCAAAACCCTAACCCTATTAATAGTCCTAACCCTAGCCCTCATTCTAGCTCTAAACCTATCCCAAACCTTAACAATAGCGCTGACCCTTTTTCTCACCCTAATACTAACCCTAGGTCTAAAACTGAACCTAACCCTAGACCAAACACTAACAGTATACCTAGACCTAAACCAAATCCTAAATCTAGCCTTAACTCTAGCCCTAGACCTAAACATAAACCTAGCCCTAGCTGTAACAATAATCTTTCACCTAACTCAAACACTAACCCTAACTCTAGACCTAAACATAGAGCTAATTCTGGCTGTTACACTAACACTAACTCTAACCCAAACACTGACCCTGCCTTTAGAGTAAAACTATTTCTAAATCTGACACTACCCGAAAATCTAAACCTAACACTAGACCTAGCCATAACCCTAACCCTAGAGCTAGCCCTCAATATAACCATAGCTCTTACATTACCCATAGCCCTAACCCTAGGACTAAACCTAGCACAAAACTTAAAGATAATCCTAGGCCTAAATCAAGCCTTAAGCATAACCCTAACTCTAACCCTAGAACTAACCCTACCCTAACCCTCACATTATTCCTAATCCTAGTTCAAAGCCTAAACATTACTCTAAACATAAACGTACACTTATCCCTCAATCTAATTCTAAACCTAGCCCTAATCCTAAACTTAATGCTAGCCCTAAACCTAGCTCTAAACTTATGCATTACTCTAAACAGAAACCTAACATTATTGATAATACCAGACTTAATGCTAAACCTAAACCTAACTGGAAAATTAACCCTAGACCTATTTTTAAACCTCATACTTGCCATAGACCTAACCCTAGCTCAAACCCTAATTCTTAGTATAAACATAAATATAACCGTAGTCCTAACTCTAAGCCTAAACCTCAATCTAACATTAAACATAACCCTAAATCTACATCTAATCTTGTACATTAACCTAAACCTAACCCTATCCCTATTGATGTCACTAGCCCTAATCCTACCCCTAATCCTATGAGTACTATAATATTATCCCTAGAAGTAAACCTAAACCTAACCCTCAATCTAGCACTAACCCTAGCTCAAAACCTAACCCTTATGCTAAAAATAAACCTAAGCATAACCCTAGTTTTAATACTAACCCTAACCCTAATTCAAGATGTATTCCTAACCATAAACCTTGCCCTAAGCTTAGCTCTAATCCTATCCATTACACTAACCATAACCCCTACCCTAATGCAAACCCTAGGCCTAAACTTAACCCTATCACTAATCCTAACCCTATCAATTACCCTAAACCTAATGTGAACTCTAAAAAAATCCCTATCATTACCCTAACACACACACTAGTGATAATTCAAGCCCTAACCCTAAACCTTAAACTCAAACAACTCTAACACTGACCCTGACCTTCATAAATTTCCCAGCTCTAAAACTGATTTTAACACTAAACCTAACCCTTATATTAGACCTATCCATAACCCTAATCCTAAAATTATCACCAACCATAAGCTTATGTCTGACATTAGCCCTAGCCCTAATCCTAGCACTAAACCTAACACAAACCCCAGCCCTTATCCTATCCCTAAACCCAGCCTTAATCCTAACCCAAAACCTAACTTTAGGCCTAAACCAAAAACTAACCCTACCCCTAAACTTAGCACTAATTTAGTCCTATACATAACCCTAGCCCTAAGCCTAGCCCTACGACTAACTCTAACTCTCACCATAGCCCCATCCCTAGTTCTAACCCTATCCCTTACTGGAACCCTAATCCTAGCCCTAAACCCGGCCCTAACGCGAGCCCTATCATTAACTCTAGCCCTAACCTAGATCTAATTTTAACTCTAAATCAAACCCGAGACCTAAGCCTAACTGTAACCCTAACTCTAACTCTAAATCTACCATTAACCCTAGCCCTAAAAAAAAAAAAAAAAACAGCCATAGCCCTAACTCTAACCTTTAACCTAAACCAACCCTTAACCCTAACCCTAACCTTAGCTCTAATTCTAGATTTAAGATGAAAACGAGAACTAACACTGACCTGACTCTGTTAATAATAATAACCCTAGTCTAAACATCACCCTAACCCTAACCCTAAACTTAACACTAGACCTACCACTAACCCTAACCCTAAATTTAACCCTAATTGTAACCCTGGTATTTACATTAGCCTAACCCTTAACCCTAGCACTAACTAAACCCAAAACCTAGTCCTAATCCAAGCTCATACCCAATCTTTAACCCTAAACCTAATCCTAAACCTAGCCCTAATCAAACCATAACCCTAGCCCTGACCCTATCTCTAACCCTATCCAATGCCATAACCATAACTCTAGTCCTAAACCTAACCCTATTCCTAATCCTAAACCTATGCATTATTCTAAACCAAACCTAAAACCTAAACCTAATCCTACCATTACACTAACACCAACCATAATGCTAATTCGGGCTCTAATTTAAACCTTAACCTATCCCAAACTTCTAACCCAGACCTTGACTCTAGCTCTAAACGTGACCCTAACCCTAAACCTAAACCTTATATTACATGAAGCCATAAACCTAACCCTAAAACTGTGCTTAACCATAACCCTAGATCTGATATTAGCCTTAGCCGTAATACTAGGCCTAACACTAAAATAAACCATAGCCCTAATCCTAGCCACAAACCTAGCCTTAATCTTTACCCTAACCCTAACCATAGCTCTAAACCTAATTTTAACTTTCACCTTATCTCTAAACATATTTATGATGCCATTCCTTACCCTAAACTTAACCCTAACCCTAAACCAAACTCAAGGCCTAAGGTGAACACTAACCCTAGCCCTAATCCTAGATCTAATTTAACCCTATCCCTAAACCTAACCCAAACCCTAGACTTAAAACTAATTCTAACTCTCACACTAGCCCTATCCCTACTTTTAACACTATCCATTACTGTAATCCTAAGCCTAGCCCTAAATTTAGCCATAACTATTGCCAAATTCTTATTCCTACTCCTAGCCCTAGATCTAACCCTAACTCTTAATTTAACTCTAAGCCTAATCCTAAGCCTAACATTAACACTAGCTCTAGCCCTAATGCTAATCATAAAACTAGCCCTAAAACTAACCCTTGCAATAAAACAAAACCGACCAATAGCCATAAAAATAAACCTTAACTTAAACCAAAATTTAACACTACACCTAGATCTAAACCTATCCCTAATTCGAGTCCTAATCTTAACCTTAATACTAGCCCTAACTCTGACTCATATCCTAACACTCAGCCTAGCTCTGAACACCACCCTAACCTTAAACCAAACCCTTATAGTAACCTTAGCCTTAATTCGAGTTCTAACTCTATCCCTAAAACTAAACCTGACTGATACTATTATTAACCTAACATTAACACTAGCTCTAAATTTCAACCTAAAATTAAGCCTCATCCGAACACTAGAGATTTATCCCCTAGCCATAATCCTAAAACCCTAGTTCTTACATTAGCCATTGCTCTAACCCTAGCCATAACCCTAACACAAATACTAGCCCTAATCTGAGCCCTAAACCTAGCTTTAACCCTAACACTAGCCCTAATCCTAGCTCTAATCTGATCCCTTACCCTATGCCAAACCCTAAATCTAATGCTAATACTAATCATAATCCTAATCCTAATCCTTAACCTAACCCAAACTCTAAACATATTAGTAGTCCTAACCCTAGTCCTCATTCTAGCTCTAACAATAACCCAAATCCTAACCCTAACGCTGATCCTTATTCTGACCCTAACAACAATCATAGATCTAAAACTGAACCTAACCCTAAACCGAACTCTACCACTAGCCCTACTGGCAATCTTATACCTAAACCTAACCCTAACACTAGCCCTAGACCTAAACCTAATCCTAACCTATCCATACCCCTAGCCATAGACCTAAAGAAAAACCTAGCTCTAGCCATAGTAATAACACTTAGCCTAAAGCCAAACACAAACCCTTTCCCTAGACTTAACCCTAGTGCTAATTCTGGCTTTCCCATTAACCATAACCCTAAACTGAACACTGACCCTGAAACTAATACTAACCCTAGCTCTAAACATCACCCTAACCCTATACCTAAGCCTAAAACTATACTTAGCTCTAACATAAACACTAAAACTAGCCCTAATCATTACAAATTTCTTACATTTGCCATAGCCCAAACCTATTGCAAAACCTAGCCCTAACCCAATCCCTACACTAGTTTTAACCCAAAGCTAACCATCACCCTTACCTTAGCCCTAACCCTAAACCTAGGTATAACCCTAGACATATCCCTAAGCATAGACTAGCCCTGTCACTAGCTCGAACCTTATCCATTACCCTAATGATAACCCTAATGTTTCTGCTAACTCTTGGCTGAACCCTAATCCTATCCCTAACCCTAACCCTATCCATTACCCTACACCTAATCTGAACTCTAAACTTAAAACTATCATTAACCTATCCCTAACAGTAATGATAACTCCAGCCTTAAACATAAACCTTAATCTAATAAAAACCCTAACCCTGACTCTGACCCTAATAATACACATATCTCTAAACCTGAACCTAACAAGAAACCTGACATTTACAATTGACCTAGCTATAAAACTAACCTTAAAACTCTCCCTAAATGTAACCCTAGACCTGACATTAGCCTAGCTTTAATCCTAGTCCTAATCCTAACACAAAACTTAGACCACATCCTAGACATAAACCTTGCCTTAATCTTAAATCTAACCCTAATCATAACCCTAATTCTAATCCTCACCCTAGTCCTAAAAGTAGCTATAATCCCACCCTTTAACCTAAACCTAACCGTAACCATAAAACTAACCCTAACACTAACACTAACCCTAACCCTAAACCTAGGCCTAACCCTAACACTAACCCTAGTCATAATCCCAGCCCTAATTTAGCCCTATCCCTAACCCAACCCTAACCCTAGCCCTAAGACCAACTAAAACTCTCATCCTACACTTATACCTAGTTCTAACCCTATTCCTTATCATCACCCTAAACCTAGCCCTAAACTTAGCCCTAATCCTAGCCCTATCCTTAGCCCTTGCTCAAAGCCTAGATCTAAACTTAACTCTAAATCTAACCCAAAACCTAAGCCTAAACCTCACACTAACACTGGCCCTATTCCTTACATTAGTCCAAAAGCTAGTTCTAACTTTACCCCTAGTCCTAAAACAAAATTGAAACATAATCCTAACCCTAATACTTAACCTCAACCACACACTAACCCTACACTTAGCCCTAATCCTATCTCTGTTTCTAGTCCTAACCCTATCCTGAAAAATAATCTGGACCCTGACTCTGACCCTAATATTAAACCTAGCTCTAAACATCATCATAACCATAAACTTAAACTTAACACTAGACGTAGCCCTAACCTTTTCACTATCACTAGCTCTAAACATAACGCTACTTTGTCAATTAGCCATAGCCTTAACCCTAGCCCTAACGTAACCCAAAACCTAGCATTAATCTTATTTCTAAACCTAGTTTGTTTAAAATTTATTATTTAGTTTTTGGTGGACACAACAACTTTATTTTATTGGTTAGTGGTGCTGAGGATCGAACCCAGCACCCTGCACATGCCAGGCAAGCACGCTACTCCTTGAGACACATCCCCAGCCATGAAACCAAGTTTTGATCCTAAATGTAAATCTAACCCTAACCCAAACAAAAGCCCTAATCCTATACAGAACCCTACCCCTAATATTAGGTCTAACCCTAACCATTACCCTAAAGATCACCCTTATGCAAACCCTAGGCCTAACCCTAATCCTATCCATTACACTAAACCACACCTAAACCCTAAACCTAACACTTTCATTACCTTAACCCAAAACCCTAATGATAATTCAAGGCCAAAACCTAAACCCTAACCAAACCCAAACCCTCACAATGATCCTGACCCTAATAAGAACCCTAGCTCTAAAACTGACCCTTGGTATAAAACTAACCCCTACACTGGACCAAACCATAAACATAACAATAAATCTATCCCTAACTGTTGCCCTAGACTTGATATTAGCCTTATCCCTAATACTAGCCCTAACCCTAACACAAACATTAGCCCTCATGCTAGCCCTAAACCTACCTTTAGTCATAACGCTAAAAATAACCTTAGCCCTAACCCTAATACTAACCCTTGCCATAGCCCTCAACCTAGCTATAACCCAATACCTTACCCTAAACATAATCCTAACTCTAACCCTAACCCAATGCCTAAACCTAACACTAACACTAGCCCTAATTTAGCCCTATCCCTAACCCTAACCCTAATCCTAGACCTAAGACTAACTCTAATTCTCATACTAGCCCTATCATTAGTTCTAACCCTATATTTTAACATAATCCTAAACCTAACCCATACTTTAGTCCTAACCTTTGCCCTATCCTTGGCCCTAGCCCTAACCATAGATCAAAACCTAACTCTAAATCTAACCCTAACCCAAAGCGTAAGCCTAACCATTATAAATACATTTATATTTAGACTCTAGTTCTACAGATGTTGGCTTTAATTATTATTTAGAATATAATCATTAGTTTCATAAAAGGCATACCATTTCTGGTGGTGTATAGAGAACTGAGGGTCAGGGGTAGGATGCTATGTTAAGGGGGAAAGGAATGAGGGTATTTGATTAATCTAACTTAGCAATATTGGAGGAGAACTCTAATGAATGGACAGATGGAATTTATGGAAGAAGGTATAAATTCAAACTCCTTATCTGTATTCATAAAATTTCCCTATGTATAAATAGTAAAATTTAGGAGGCTGAATTTAGGATAGAGGGAGAAATAAAAAAGAAGAAAAAATAACAACAAAAAAAGAAAGAGAGGGAGAAAGAAAATAAGAGCAAATAAAGAGGTGGTGAGGTGGGGTCTATGCAATTCGTCTATGTTATACAATTCTAGTGATTCAGTTCTTAAAGTTCAATTTCATTGAAAGTTCATGGTTTCACATATGTTGAGGTTGTGAGGACCAGAGGGGGAAGGATAGAAGAGAATGGATGAGAAGAGCAAGAAAAGAAAAGTAAGAAAGAAAAAAAGAGTCTCTCAGAACTCTGTTTTCTTTTCTTGAAGTAGGTGAAGTTGTCTATTCCTAACTTGAGTCTCTGTACTCAGGGTGGTGGAAGTAGCCAGGGTGAGAGGGCTTGAGCTTCTAACTGGAGCCTCCCTACTCTTAGTCTCTGAATTGGAAACCAGGTGTCTGTACAGTTGCTGTTCTGCATTGATAGTACACCCCCAAACAACTGATGAAAAAAATCTTGAGTTATCACACCTGGAGGTAGGGGAGTTGGAAACCGGTTACCTGATAAGCTGCAGAACCAAGCTACTAACCACACCCACTGATAGATGGTGAGTAAGGTTTTGCAAGATGGATTCCATCTATTACTCATGTATGGTTTTTGGTGAGGTGGGTGGTTCTGGAGTGACCTTGAGCTGTGTTCAGAGCTTGGTCTGGTGACCCACAAGCAAAGCCTCTGTGTTCTGTGCTGCCTTCAACTGTGAAGAGAGCACCTGTGTGGCTGAGACTGCTGTCTGTGCCTAGAGAAACTGCACAGCCCAGCCTTTTATCAGTGCTGAGAGCACCCATGCAGCCCTAGTTTTCTTCAAATTTCTATGATACTGGGCAGGATTCATCATTTACTTGGCCTTACTATGCTCCACAGGTTTGGGACTTTTTGGTTCAATGGTTTGCTGTCAGGAACAGTTTGAATTTTCAGGATTACCTTCATTATGGCTTATTGATGTGAATGAAAATTGAGCTGGAAATCAAACAGGTTGGCAGGATATGCTTGAAACTTCACACAATCAGTTCTCAGTGGGCACTCTCTGGTTTTTGTCTTTTGAATGTAGGCCAAAGATGAAGCATGCAAAATAAACTCTATCTGAGAGCCCTAAAGGAGCAAACAGAGAAACATGTATGTACTGAAATAAGTCTCCCAAAAATTTGATCAGATTTCTTTGATACTATGCAGTATTGATCTTTTAGCTTGCTCAACTAGGCTCCTCAAGGTTGGCACTTCTAGGATAAATGATCCTCTAAACAGGTAAGGGTTAGTGTTACGTTTAGGTTGAGGGCTAGCTTAAGAGCTAGTGTTAGGGTTAGAGTTTGTTTTGTTCAAATTTCTTTGATACTGGGAAGATTTATCTTTTACCTAGCCTTACTATGTGCCCCAGGGTGGGGACTTCTCAGTTCAATGGTTCGCTATTGGGAATAGTTTGTTTTTAATGTCTCACTTCATTTTGAAATATATGGGTAAATGAGAATGGAGCTGGGAATCAGAGGGTTGGTTCTAGCTGTTTGAAACTTCACATACTCAATCAGTTGTCTGTGGGCACTCTCTGATTTCTTCCTTGTAAAAGTATTGATAAGTTGAAGAATGCAAAACAAGTTTATCCAAGAGAACTTTAGAAGAAAACAGGGCAATATGCATGTACATAAATTCCTCCCCCAATTATTTGGTGAGAATTCTTTGATACTCTGCAGTATTCATATGTAAGCTTTCCCCACTAGTCTCCCCAAGTTTAAAACTTTATGATCAAAGGTTCTCTTAACAGGTTATGATTAGGGTTATGGTTAGTTAGGATTGTAACTAGTGTTAGGGTTAGTGTTAGATTTTTTCAACCTTTTGGATCCTGGGAAGGATTTATCTTTTTCCTATTCTTAGTATGCTCCCCAAGTTTGGGACTCCTAGTAAAAGGGTTTGCTCTCAGAAGGAGTTTTAATTGTCATGTTTCAATTCATTTTGATCTATAGGGGTGATTGGAAATGGAGCTGCACTCGAACAGGGTTTGTGCTAGCTGCTTGAAACTTCACACACTCAACCAGTTCTCAGGGCATATTCTCTCATTTGTTTCTTGTGGTAGTAGAACAAAGCTGAATTAAAAAAAAAAAAAAAAAAAAAAAAAAAAAAAAAAAAAAAAAAAAAAAAAAAAAAAACAGCTTCATCTGGGAGCACTTTAGGAGCAAGCTTCAATTTTTTGCATAGATTACTTTTATATTGTACAGGATTTATCCTTTTCCTAGTCTTAGTAGGATCCCCAAGTTTGGGTTTTCAAGGTTTGCCAGTTCACTGTCAGAACAGATTGAAGTTTTAGGTTTCACTTTATTATGGCCTATAGTCGTGAATGAAAATGGAGCTGGAAATCAAGCAGAGTTAGTACTAGCTGCTTGAAACTTCACACACTCAATCAGCTCTCTGTGGGCACTCTCTGGTTGTTCCTTGTTAAAGTACCTTAAAGTGGAGCATGAAAAAATAATTTATCCAAGAGCACATGAGGAGAAAACAGGGAAATATGTAGGTACTAAAATACCTCACCCAATTACTTGATCATATTTCTTTGATACTGCACAGGATTCATCTGTTAGCTTGCCCCACTGGGCTCCTTTATTTGGGGACAACTTTGATCAGTGGTTTTCTAAACAGGTTAGATTAGATTTAGTATTAGTTTAGGGCTAGGGTTACAGCTAGTGTTTTGTTAGATTTAGTTTTGTTCAAATTTCTTTGATACTGGGCAGGATTAAACTTTTACCTAGCCATACAATATTCTTTAGTTTTGGGCCTCTTGGCTCAAGGGTTGGCTCTCCTGAACAGTTTATATTTCAAGTTTTCATTTCATCTTGACCTATGAGTGCAAATGGAAATTGAGCTGGAAATCCAACAGGGTTGGTGCTAGCTACTTCAATCCTCACACACTCAATCAGTTTTCTATAGGCATTCTCTGGTTTATTCCTTGTAATTGTAGCCCTAAGCTGAAGCATGCAAAGCAACATTATGTGAGAGGACTTTAGGAGAAAACAGAGAAATATGCATGTACTGAACTACCTCCCCAATTATTTGGTCAGATTTATTTGATATTGTGAAAGATTCATCTGTTAGCCTACACAACTTGTCTCCCCAAGTGTGGGACTTCTAGGAACAAAGAGACTCTGAACAGGTTAAGGTTAGTGTTAGGGTTAGTGATAGGACTAGGGTTAGAACTAGTGTTAAGGTAACAGTTACTTTTGTTTTCAAATTTTTATAATACTGTGCAGGATTCATCTTTTTTTTTTCTATTTTGACTATACTCCAAATATTTGGGCCTCCTACATAAATGGTTTGCCTTCAGGAACAGTTTCAATTTTCATGTTTCTCTTCTTTTTGCCCTGTAGGGGTGAATGGAAATGAAGCTGGAAATCGAACAGGATTTGGGCTACCTGCTTGAAACTTCACACACTCCATCAATATTCAGTGAGCATAATGTGGTGTTTGCCATGGAAGTATCCCTAAGATGAAGTAGAACATAACTGCTTTATCTCTGAGTGATTTAGGAGCAAGCAGAATTCCCATGTACTGAAAGAGCTTCAATTTTTTTGGTTGGATTAATTTGATACTGTACAGGATTCATCCTTGACCTAGCCTTAGTAGGCTCCCCAAGTTTGGGCATTCAAGGTTCAATGGTTCAGTATCAGAAACAGTTTGAATTTTTAGGTTTCACTTCATTATGACCTGTAGGTGTGAATGCAATGGAGCTGGAAATCAAACAGAGTTTGTGCTAGCTGCATAAACTTCACACACTCAATCAGCTCTCTGTGGGCACTCTTTGGTTATTCTTTGTGAAAGTACCTTAAGCAGAATAATGAAAAACAGTTTATCCATGAGCACTTTAAGAAAATAAAACAGGGAAATATGAATTTATTAAAATACCTCCCCCAATTTTTCATCAAATTTTTTAATACTGTACAAGATTCATCTGTTAAGTTGTGCCTCTAGTCTCCCCACGTTTGGGACTTCTATGATCATAGGTACTCTAAACAGGTAAGAATTAGTTTAGGGTTGGGTTAGATCTAGTATTAGAGTTAGAGTGAATTTAGTTTAAAATAATTTGATTCTTGGCATAATTCATCTTTTACCTAACCTTACTACTTTCCCCAGGTTTGGGTCTTATCCCTTCCAATGGTTTGCTGTCAGGAACAGTTTGTATTTTAATTTTTCCTTCATTTTGACCTATACGGGTAAATGGAAATGGAACTTGAAAAAAAACAGGGTTTGTGCTTGCTGCTTAAAACTGCACACACTCAATCAGTTCTATGAAGACAATCTGGTTTCTTCCTTGTGAAAATTTTCCAAAGTTGAAGCATGCAAAAACATCTTTATCCAATAGTACTGTTGGAGACAACAGGGAAATATACATGTATTGTACTACCTCCCCAAATTATTTGGTCAGATTTCTTTGATATTGCACAAGATTAATCTGTTAGCTTGCCCCACTAGGCTCCCTTAATTTGGGACATCTATGATCAAAGGTTCTCTAAACAGATTAGGGTTAGGTTAAGGGCTAGATTTATAACTAGTGTTAGGGTTAGAGTCAGTTTTGTTCATGTATCTTTAATACTGGGCAGGATTCATCTTTTCCTAGCTTCACAATGTTCCCTGGTTTGGGCGTTCTTGGTTCAATGGTTTGCTGTCAGGAACAGTTTGTATTTTAAGGTTTCACTTGATTTTGAACTATTTTGTTGAAGAGCAATGGAGCACAAAATCAAAAAGGGTCAGTGATAGCTGCTTGAAACTGCACACACTCAATCAGTTCTCTGTGCACACTCTCTGGTTTGTTCCTTGTGAATGTTGCCCTCAGCTGAAACATGCAAAGAAATTTTATCCCAGAGCACTTTTGGAGATATCAAGGAAATATGCAAGTACTGAAACCCTTGCCCCAATTATTTGCTCAGATTTATTTGATTCTTTGCAGGATTCCTCTGTTAGCTTGCCCCATCAAGCTCCCGTTTTGGGGGGACTTCTATGTTCAAAGGTTCTCTAAACAGGCTAGGGTGACCTGTAGGGTTAAGATTAAGGATAGATCTAGAGTTAGGTTTACAGTAGTTTTTTTCAAATTTCTTTGATACTAGGAAGGATTTATCTTTTACCTAGCGTTACTATGTTACTTAGGTTTGGGCCTTCCAGGTTCACTGGTTTGCTGTCAATATTTCAGTTTTTATTTTGAGGTTTCACTTCATTTTGACCTATATGGGTAAATGGACATGGAGCTGGAAATCAAACAGTTTTTGCTAGCTGCTTAAAACTTCACGCTCTCAATCAGTTCTTTGTGAGGACACTCTGGTTTTATCCTGTGAAAGTATCCCAAGATGAAGCATGCAAAAACAACATTATGTGAGAGCATTTTAGGAGACAACAGGAAAATATGCATGTACTGAACTACCTCCCCCAATCATTTGAACAGATTTCTTTGATACTGGGTGATACTGGGCAGGATTCATCTGTTAGCTTTCCCCACTAGGCTCCTCAACTTTGAGATTTCTATGATCAATGTTTCTCTAAACAGGTTAGGTTAGAGTTAAGTCTAGTGTTAGAATTAGAGTTTTTCTTGTTCAAATTTCTGTGATACTGGGCAGGATAAAATTTTACCTAGCCTTACTATGTTCCCCAGGTTTCAGCTTTCTCAGCTCAATTCTTTGCTGACAGGAACAATTAATATTTTATGGATTCATTTCATTTTCACCTACATAGGTAAATGGACATGGAGCTGGAAATCATACAAGGTTGGTGCTAACTGCTTGAAACTTCACACAATCAATTCTCTGTGGGCACTCTCTGGTTTGTTCCTTGTGAAATTAATAATGAGCTGAAGCATGCAATACAAATTTATCTCAAAACAGTTTAGGAGAAAACAGAAAAATATGCATTTACTGAAATAGCTCCCCCAATTTTTTTTTTTTTTAATTTCTTTGTAACTGCCCATGATTCATATGTAAGATTGCCCCACTAGACTCCCCAATTTCGAAACTTCTATGATCAAAGGTTCTCTAAACAGATTAGGTTTAGGGTTAGACTTAGTTTAGGACTAGGTTTAGACCTGGTGTTAGGGTTAGAATTAGTTTTTTTTTTTTTAATTTATTTCTATGATACTGGGAAGGATTCACTTTTTTCTTATTTTTTACTATACTCCAAATATTTGGCCTTCTACATAAAAGGGTTTTCTCTCAGGAACAGTTTCAATTTTCATGTTTCTCTTCTTTTTGCCCTGTAGAGGAGAATGGAAATGAAGCTGGAAATCAAACAGGGTTTGTGCTAGCTTCTGGAAACTTCACACACTCAATCAGATGTCGGTGAGCATTCTTTGGTTTGTTTCCTGTGAATTATCCCTAAGCTGAATTATGAAGAAACAACTTTATGTCTGAGTGCTTTAGGAGCATGCAAAATACACATGTATTGAAAGATCTTCGAATTTTTTTTTGTCAGATTACTTTGATACTGTACAGGATTTATCTTTAACCAATCTTAATAGATTTCACAAGTTTGGGCCTTCAAGATTCTGTGGTTTAGTGTCATGAACAGTTTGGATTTTTAGTTTTCACTACATTGTGGCCTAGAGGTGTTAATGGAAATGGAGCTGGAAATAAAACAGGGTTGATGCTAGCTGCATGAAACTTCACAAACTAAATCACTTCACTGTGGGCATGCTCTGTTTTTTTTTCCTTGTGAAAGTACCTTAAGCTGAAGCGTGAAAAAAACAATTTAGGAGAATACAGGGGAAGTAGGCATGTACTGAAACACCTTCCCCAATTATTGGTCAGAATTTTTGATACTGGGCAAGATTCATCTATTACCTCCCCTACTAGGAACCCCAAGTTTGGTGACTTTTATCATCAAGCTCTACAAACAAAAAAGGCTTAGTTTTAAGATTAGGGTTAGGGCTAGGGTTAGAACTAATGTTCGTGGTAGAGTTAGTTTTGTTCAAATATCTTTGATACCAGTCAGGATTCATCTTTTACCTAGCTTTACTATGTTTCCCATGTTGGGCCTTCTCAGTTCAATGTTCACTGTCAGGAATAGTTTGTGTTTCAAGGTTTCACTTCATCTTGACTTCTATGGGTTAGGATTAGGGTTAAGTTTAGGGCTATGGCTCGGTGTGGTTGTAGGGGTAGGGCTAGGGTTAGGGGTATATTTTGAATTAGTTTTATGGTTAGGGCTAGTGTTTGGGTGAGGTTTAGGCTTAGGGTTATGGTTATATTTAGAGTTAGCTTTAGATCCAGCATTAGGGTTAGGGCTAGGGTTAGTATTACAGTAAGAGATAGGGTTAGAACTATGGGAATGGCTAGGACGAGAGATAGATTTAGAATTAGAACTAGACTTAGGGTTAGGTTTTGGGTAAAAGCTAAAATAGGGCTAGGATTAAGGCTAGGGTTAGTGTTAGGGTTAGGCCTAGTTGTAGGGATAGAATTAGGATTAGCATTGTGGTTAGGATTAAGTTTAGGGGAATGGGTGGAGTTATAGCTAGCTTTATGGCTAGGGAGAGGGTTAGAATTAAAATTAGGGCTAGGGTTAGTGTTTAGGTTAGGATTAAGGCTAGGTTTAGGGCTAGGGTTTCTGTTAGCTTCAGGGATAGAACTAGGGCTAAGGCTAATGTGAAGTATAGTGTTATGATTAAGGCTAGTTTTAGGGTTAGGGTATGGCTAGGTCTAGTGTCAGAGCTATGTTTAGGGTAAGGGTCAGGTTTAGAGTTAGGGTTATTATTAGGTTTAGGGTCAGGTTTAGCATTTGTTTTCAGTCAAAGTTTAGGTTTCGGGCTTGAATTAGTGTTATGGTTAGGCTTAGGGTTAGGGTAATGAATAGGGTTAGGTTTAGGTTTCAGTTAAGGTTTAGGGTAATGGATGGGTTAGGTTTAGCAATAGGGTTAAGGTTAGCATTAGGTTAGGATTATATTTAGTATAATGGATAGATTTAGAGCTGGGGTAAGGCTAGGTTATGGTTTGGATTAATTCTGAAATTAGAGTTAGGTTTAGGGATAGAACTAGAGTTTGGTTTACGGTAAGTGATAGGTTAAGGGCTAGGGTCATGTTTAGTTTAGGGTAAGCATTATTGTTTGAGGTAGGGTAATGACTAGGGTGAGGTATACGTTTATGTTCAGGTCTAGGGATAGGTTTATGGTTAGGGTTTCGTTTAGGGATTGGGTTATGGCTTGAGTTTTTATTACATTTATGGTTAGGTTTAGCATAATGGATAAGGTTAGATGTAGGGTTAGTGTTAGGGTTTGAATTAGGGCTAGTCTTTGGATTAGTTTTAGTGTAAGGCTTAATATTTCTGCTAGGGTTAGGGCTATGATGAAGTTCAGGTTTATGGTTAGGTCTTGGGATACGTTTATGGTTACATTTAGTTTTTGTGTTAGGGATTAGGTTATAGTTAGGATAATTGACAGGGTTAGAACTAACGTTCGAGCTAGGAGCAAGGTTAGGATAAGAGCAAAGGTTAGGGTTATGGTTTAGGATAGGGCTAGGGTAATGTTTAGGATAAGGGTTTGGCTTTGATTTAGGGTTAGGTCTAAGGCAAGTGATAGTGTTAGGGCTAGGGTTATGTTTAGGGTTATGCTTTGGGCTAAGTTTAGGCCTGGGATTATGGCTAGGTTTTGTGTTAGGTTTAGGGCTAGGGATAGGACTATGGTTATGGTTAGGGCTACTATTAGGGTTAAGTTTAGTGTTAAAATAGATTTTGTGCTAGGGTTATATTTAGGGATAGTATTAGGGCTAGGTTTATGGCTAGGTCTAGCGTTAGGACTAGGTTTTGGGTTAGGATCAGGTTTATAGATAGGTTAATGTTAGGTTCAGGTTCAGTGCTCCTGATAGGGTTAGGGTTAGGGTTAGAGCCAGATTTAGAACTAGTGTTAGGTCTACGGGTATGGTAAGTGTTTAGTTTAGGTTAAGCGCTATTGTTAGGGCTAGAGCTAAGATTTTGTTTAGGTCTAGGGCTAGAATTATAGCTATATTTAGGATTAGTTCGGGCTCTATATCTATGTTAGGGTTTGGTATAGGTATAGTCTTACCGTTAGGACTAGTGTGAGGGTTTGGTTTAAGGTTATGGTCAGCTTTAGACCTAGGGTTACAGTTAGGATCAGAATAAGGGTCAGGGTTAGGGTTAGAACTAGAATGAGGAACTAGGGTTAGTATTAGTAATACTGTTAGTGTTTAAGTTAGGCTAAGGATTAGGGTTAGGACTAGGTTTAGCATTTGGTTTAGGGTTTGACTTAGGGTAAGTGATAGGGTTAGGGCTAGGGTTAGCGTAGGTTTAGGGCTAGTGTTAGGGTTAAGATTAGGGTTAGGGTTAGGGTTAGACTAATGAATGAACTAGAGTTATGATTAGGGCTAGTTTTAGGGATAGGGTTAAGGCCAGGTCTGGTGTTAGGGTTAATTTAAGGTTAGAGTGATGTTTAGAACTAGGATGAGGGTTAGGATCAGTGTCAGTTTCAGGGTTATTTTTAGAGTTAGGGTTAGGGCTAGGTGTAGGTTTATGGTTTGGTTTAGGTTAAGGTTTATGGTTAGGGATATGGCTTGGTTTTATTTTAAGGCTAGGGCTAGGGGTAAGGCAAGCTTTAGGATTAGCATTATTGTTAGGGCTCGTGTTAGGGTTTGGTTTAGCATTATGGTTATGGTTAAATTTTGAGTTAGATTGAAATTTAGAGTTAGGTTTAGATCCAGGGTTGGGCTAGGGCTAAGGATAGAACTAGGGATAGGGCTATGGCAAGAGTTAGATTTATGCTTAAGGCTAGGTTTAGGGTTACAATAGGACTAAATTAGGGTTTGTGCTAGGCTTAGTTTTAGGGTTAGATCTAGGGTTAGGGCAACCATTAGGGTTAAGTTTCATATTATGGTTAGGTTTAGGGTTATAGTTATGTTTAGGGTAAGGGATGGGGTTATAGCTAGGTTTAGGGCTAGAGTGAGGATTAGAATTAGGGTTAAACCTCAGGTTACAATTAAGGCTAGGTTTAGGGCTAGGATCAGTGTTAGGACTAATTTCAGGTCCAGCCTTACAGTTAAAAATAATTTAGGGTTAGGTTAGATGTAGAGTAAAGGTTAGGTTTAGGGTTAGGTTCAGGTTTAGAGCGAATGGTATTGTTTGGGTCAGGGTCGTGATTAGTGTATGGGATAGGTTAAGGTTTAAATTTAGGGCTCAAATTAGCATAGTTTTAGGATTAGGGTAATGATATAGTTAGGTTTATGTTTCAAGTTATATTTAGGGTAATGGATAGGGTTAGGATTATGGATGTGGTAAGGTTTAGGCCTAGGATTAGCATATGTTTAGGATTATGGTTAGGGTGATGGATAGGTTTAGAGCTAGGGTTAGAGCTAAGGTTATGGTTATTCTTAGTGCTAGGTTTATGATTAAGGTTATGGATAGGGTTAAAGCTCGGTTTAGGGCTCAGATTAGGCTAGGTTTTTGCTTAAATTAGGGCTCGGTTTCGGGTTATGGCTAATGTAAATACTGGGATTACAATTAGGGCTTGGTTTAGGGTTAGGGTTAGGGTTAGGGATAGGTCTATTGTTACGTTTATGGTTATGTTTAGGGTGATGTTGAAAGCTAGGGTTTGTGTTAGCATCAGAATCAGGGTTAGGGTTAGTTTTAGGGTTCTGCTTAAAACTAGAATTAGGTCTAGGGTTAGGTCTAGGTGTAGGGTTAGGGTTTGGTTTAGGTTAAGGGTTAGGGTTAGGGCCATGGCTCGTTTTTGTATTAGGGCTAGGGCTAGAGTTAGGGCTAGTTTTAGGAGTTTTAGGAGTAGTGTTAGGGTTAGAGTTAGGGTTAATGTTAGGTTTAGGCTTAGGCTTTGTTTTAGGGCTATATTTAGAGTTAAGATTAGATATAGGGTAAGGGCTAGGGATAAGGAAATGGCTAGGGTTAGGCATAAGGTTAGGGCTAGGTTTAGAGTTCCAGTAAGGAATAGGGTTAGAACTAATTTTAGAGGCCAGGGAGAGAGTTAGACTTAGTTTGAGGGCTAGGGTTAGGGTTAGGGTTAGGGATAGGGCTAAGTTAGGTCTAAGATTAGAGATAGGGTTGGTTTTAAGTTAGGCCTATGTTTAAGGTTAGGGTTATGATTAAGGCTATGTTTAGTGTTAATATGGGCTAGGGTTTGTGTTTGGGTTAGGGCTAGGATTATATCTAGGGCTAATGTCAGGTCTAGGTTTATGGTTATGGATAGTTTTAGGGTTAAGTTTTGGCTGGGTATAATGTAAGGATTAGGTTCAGGGTAAGGGTCAGGTTAGAGCTAGGGGAATTATTAGGGTCAAGGTCATGGTTAGGGTTTGTTTTAAGTTTGAGTTTAGGGTTAGGGCTCAAATTAGAATTAGGGTCATGGTTAGGGTAATGATAGGGTAAGATTTAGGATTCAGGTTAAGGTTAGGGTAATTGATAGTGTTGGGGTTACTGATAGGTTTAGGGTTAGGCCTAGGGTTAGAATTAGGGAAAGAGTAATGTTTAGGGTAATGTGTACAGTTAGAGTTAAGGTTAGGGCTAGGGTTATGGTTAGGATTAGGTCTTGAGATAGGGTTAGGCCTTTAATTAGCATTAGGGTATGGGTTAGGATTAGCGTAATGGATACAGTTAGAGCTAAGCTTACAGCTAGACTTATGGTTAAGATTAGGTCTTGAGTTAGTGTTAGGGTATGGGTTTGAACTAGGTTTAGGGTTAGTGTTATGTTTAGAGTAAGAGTGAGGTTCTGAGCTATGATTAGGTTTAGAGAAAGGGTTAGGTTCTGGGTTATGTTTAGGGATAATATTACAATTGGTTTAGGTTTAGGTTTAGGGTTAGGGGAATGGTTACAATTATGTTTAGGGTTAGGGTTAGGGTAATGAATATGGTTAGATTTAGGTTTAGGGTTAGGGACAGGGCTAGATTTAAGTTTAGGGTTAGGTTTAGGTCTATGGTTATATTTAGGTTTCTGATAAGTGTTAGGGTTTGATTTACTGTTAGGGCTATAGCGAATATTAGGTTAGGGTTAGGTCTAGGTTTAGTTTTCTGTTTACAGTTAGGATTATGTTTAGGGTTAAGGCTAGGGTTACAATTAGGGTTAGGGTTGGGGTTAATATAATGGGTAAATTTAGAGCTAGGATTAGGGCTTGTGTTAAGGTTAGGATTAGGATTAAGTTTAGTGTTTGATTCAGGGATAGTTCTAGGTTTATGTTTATAGTAAGGTTACAGTTTGAGCTAGGGTTAGGACTAAGGCAAGTGTTAGGTTTGGGTTAGGGCTAGGGTTAGGGTTAGGTTTATGCTTAGGGCTAGGTTACGGCCTAGGATTAACTCTAGGTTTTGTCTTAGGTTTAGGCCTAGGGTTAAATCTGAAGGTAATGTAAGAGGTAGGATTGTAATTAGGGCTAGTTTTAAGGTTAGGGTTATGCCAACATCTAGTGTTAGGTTTAGATTTTCAGTAAGGGTGAGGTTTAGAATTATGTTTACTGTTAAAGGCAGAGTCAGTGTTTGGGTTAGAGTTCAAGTTAGGGTTACAGCCAGAATTAGGACAAGGTTTAGGTATAGGGGTAGGATTAGTGTTTGTGTTAAGATAAGGGTTATTGTTAGGCCTAGGACCTAGGTTTTTGTTTAGGTCTAGGGCTAGAGATAAAGCTAGATTTAGGATTAGGTTTAAGTCCAGGGCTAGTTTTAGGTTTTAGTCTAGTGTTAGGGATAGGTTTAGAACTAGGGTTTGTGTTAGGGTTAGAATAACGGTCAGGATTCCGGATTTGGGATAGGATTAGAGGGAGAATGAGGGCTAGGGTCAAGACTATTAATAAGGTTAGGATTTTGGTTAGCCTAAGGATTAGGCATAGTTCTAGGGCTACCATTAGTATTAGGGTTATTCATAGGGTAAGGGATAGCCTTAGAGCTAGGGTTAGGGCTAGATTTACGGTTAGGGTTAAATCTGGGTTTAGGGCTCAGATTAGGGCTAGATTTTGGGTTTTGGTTAGGGCTAATGATAGGGCAATTGCTAATGTAAGACCTAGGGTTACAATGAGGGTTAGTTTTAGGATTTGGGTTAGGGGAAGGTCTAGTGTTAGGGTTAGATTTAAGGTTATGATTATATTTAGAGCTAGGGTTAGTGTTAGGATATGAGTCAGGGTCAGGGTTAGGGTTAGGACTCGAATAAGAATAGGTTTATTTTTTAGGTTTCAGTTTAAGTTTAGGAGGATGTTTAGAGCTCGGGTGAGTGTTAAGATATGAGTCAGGTTAAGGGTGAGATTTAAGGTTAAGTTTAGAATTCAAATTAAGGCTATGATTAGGTCTAGGTGTAGTGTTAGGGTTTGGTTTAAGTTAAGGTTTATGGTTAGGTCTATTGCTCAGATTGTTTTACTGCTAGGATTAGGGTTAGGGCTAGGTTTACCATTAGCATTAGGGTTAGGGCTAGTTTTAGTGTTTGGCTTAGGCTTAGGGTTAGAGTTATATTTTGAGTTAGGTTTAGATCAGGGGTTAGGGCTAGGACTAAGGATAGAACAAGTGTTAGGGATAGGGTTAGGGTTATGGTAATGGGTAGGCTTAGAACTAGTGATAGGGATAGTGTGAGAGTTAGAGTTAGTCTTAGGTCTAGAATTAGCATTAGGTTTAGTTATAAGTTAGTGGAATGGCCAGTGTTAGGGTTTGCTCTAGGTTGAGGGTCAGTTTTAGACCTAGGGTTTTTGTTAGGATCAGAAAAATGGTCAGGATCAGGATCAGAGTTAGGGTAAGGGTTTGGGATAGGATTAGAGTTAGAATGAGGGCTAGAATCAGGACTATTAATAGGGTTCGTATTTTGGTTAGCCTAAGGATTAAGGATAGATCTAGGTTTACCATTAGGGTTATGGTTTCACTTAGTGTAAGAGAAAGAGTTAGAGCTATGTTTAGGGCTAGAATTTGGGTAGGGTTAGGTTAAAGTGAGGTTTAGTGTTCGGATTAGGGCTTGTTTTGTGTTAGGGTTAGGAATAGGGTTAGTGTAATTGCTAATATAAGAACTAGGGTTACAATTAGGGTTAGTTTTAGGGTTAGGGTTAGGGGTAGGGGTAGTTTTAGTGTTAGGGTTAAGTTTAAGGTTAGGGTGATATTAGATCTAGGGTTAGTTTTTGGATATGAGTCAGGGTCAGAATTATGGTTAGGACTCACATAAGGGCAAGGGTTAATGTTAAGTTTTGGTTTAAGTTTAGGATGGTGTTTCAAGCTAGGCTGAGTTTAGCATATGAGTCAATGTTAAGTATACTTTTAAGGTTAGGGTTAGGACGCGAATTAAGGCTATGATTAGGTCTAGGTGTAGTGTTAGGGTTTGGTTTAAGTTAGGTTTTGGGTTAGGACTATTGCTCAGTTTTGTTTTACTGTTAGTCATAGGGTTAGGGCTAGTTTTATGATTAGAGTAAGGATTAGGTTTAGTGTTAGCATGAGGCTTAGGCTTAGGGTTAGGGCTAGGACTAAGGATTGGCCAAGGGTTAGGTTTAGGGGTAGGGTTATGGTAAGGGCTAGGATTAGAAATAGTGATAGGGCTAATGTGAGAATTATTGTTAGTCTTAGGGCTGAGTTTATGGTTAGGGTTAAAAATATGGCTAAATCAAGGCTAGGATTAGGTCTATGGTTAGTGTTCATTTTAAGCATAAAATTATGGTTAGATTTAGGATTTAGTTTAGGGTAAGGGATGGTGTTTTCTCATTTTAGAGATAGGGTGATGTTTAGAATAATGGTTAGGATTAGCATTATGATTAAATCTAGGTTTAGGGCTAAAATGCGGGCTATCGTTTGTTTTAGGGTTAAGGCTAGGATTAGGAGTATGGCTAATTTCAAGTCTAGAATTATGTTTAAAGATAGTTAGGGTTAGGATTATGGGTAAGTCTAGTGTAAGGTTTAGGTTTAGGGTTAGGGTCAGGTTTAGGGCTAGGGGTATTATTAAGATGAAGATCAAGGTTGGGGTTTTGAATATGTTAAGGCTTAAATTTAGGGATTGAATTAGCATTAGGGTAAGGGTTTGGGTAATGATAGGTTTAGAATTAGGTTTCATGTTAGGTTTGGGGTAATGGATAGGGATAGGATTAGAGATAGGGTTAGGTTTAGGCCTAGGGTTAGCATTAGGGTTAGGATTATTGTTATGGTAATGTATAGGGTTATGGCTAGGTTTATGGTTATGATTAGGGCTAGGGTTAGGTTTAGGGTTAGGGTTAAAGCTCAGGTTAGGGCTCAGATTAGGGCTATGATTTTGGTTAAATTAATGCTAGTGTTAGGATTATGGCTAATGTAAGTGCAAGGGTTAAAATTAGGGCTAATTTTAGGGTTAAGGTTGGGGCTAGGTTTAGTGTTAGGGTTAGTGTTACGATTAGGGTGATGTTTAGAGCTAGCATAAGTGTTAGTGTCAGAGTCAGTTTCAGGGTTAGTTTTAGGGTTCAGATTAAAACTCGAATTAGGGCTAGGGTAAGGCGTAGGTGGATGGTTAGGTTTAGGTCAGGGCTAGTTTTAGGGTTAGGCTTAGGCTTCAGGTCAGTGTTAGATTTAGAAGTAGATTATGATCTAAGGTTAGTCCTTGGGCTATGAATAAGGCAAGGGTTAGGACTAAGTTTAGGGCTAGGTTTAGGGTTATGTTAAGATATAGGTTTAGAACTAGTGATAGGGCTATTGTGAGAGTTAGATTTATTCTTAGGTCTAACGTTATGGTTAGGTTTAAAGATAGGTTGAAATTAGGGATAAGATTAGGGCTAAGATTAGTATTGGGGTTAGAGCTAGGGTTAGGCTTAGGATTAATCTAGGTTTAGGGCTAGGATAAGGCTGGGGTTTTTGTTAGGGTTAGGGATAGGGCTAGGTGTGCGGTTACAGTTGAGGAGAGGACAATTTTAGGATTAGGTTTATGGCTAGGTCTAGTTTAAGGGTTAGGTTTATGGTTTAGGGTCAGGTTTAGATTAGGGGAATTATTAGGGTCAGGATCAGGTTAGAGTTTGGTTGAGGTTAGGTTTTGGGGTTAGGGCTCAAATAAGCATTAGGTTCAGGGTTAGGGTAATGATATGTTTTTGTTTAGGGTTCAGGTTAGGTTTACGGTATTTGATAAGGTTAGGTTTAGCGATAGGGTTTTGTTAGGCCTAGGATTAGCATTAGGGTAAGGGTAATGGTTAGGATAATGGACAGGGTTAGAACTAAGGTTAGGGCTAGGGTTATGGTCAGGAATAGGTCTTGAGTTATGGTTATGGTTAATGTTGGAAATAGGGTGACTGTTAGGGTTATGTTTGGCATAAGTGTTAGTTTTTGAGCTAGGGTTAGTGCTAGGGCAATGTTTAGGTTTAGATTTAGGTCTAGGGATAAGATTAGAGTATGGTTAGGGTTAGGATTGCATAGGGCTAGCATCATCATAAGAGGTAGGGTTAGGGTTAGAGTAATGGATATCTTTAGATATAGGCATAGGGTTATGGTTAGTGTTAGATTGAGGTTTAGATTTAGGGTTAGGGCTATGGTTATGCTTAGGTTTATGGTAAGGGTTAGGGTTTGAGCGAGAGTTAGGTTAATGGCAAGTGTGAAGTTTAGGGTTAGGTCTAGTGTTAGTTTTCTGGTTAGGTTTAGGGTTAGGGTTAGGCATAGGGTTATCAATAGGTTTAGGGTTAGTTTTAGTGTAATGGGTACATTTAGAGCTAGGTTTAGAGCTAAGATTAAGTTTAGGATTTGGGATACTGTTAGGGGTATATTTAGGGATAGGTGTAGGTTTATGTTTAGGATAATGGTCAGGCTTTGAGCTAGGATTAAGACTAATCATCTGTTAGGTTAGAGTTTGGGTTAGGGTTTTGCTTTGCCCTAGGATTAGCTCTAGGTTTTGTGTTAGGTTTAGGCCAAGGGTAAGAAATATGGGTAATGTATGAGCTTGGGTTATGATTAGAGCTAGTTTGATTGTTAGGATTTTGGCTTGGTCTAGTGTTAGGTTTAGATTTTTTGTTAGAGTCAGGTTTAAAAGTATATTTATTTTAAAGGCAGGGTCAGTGTTTGGATTAGAGTTAGAGTTAGGCTTACAGCCAGAATTAGAACTAGGTTTAGGACTAGTGGTAGGCTTATTGTTTGTGTTAGTTTAAGGGTTACTTTAAGGGCTAGGAATAGGTTTTTTTTTAGGTCTAGAGCTTGTGTAATGGTTTGGTCTAGGGTTATGGCCAGCATTAGACCTAGGGTTAGTGTTAGGGTGAAAATAATGGTCAGGGTTAACATTAGGTTTTGGATTAGGTTTAGAGCTAGAGTGAGGGTAGGGTTATGACTATTAATAGGGTTTGGACTTTGGGTAAGGTAAAGGCTTAGAGCTAAGTTTAGGGCTAGATTTAGGGTTTGTGTTAGAGTTAAATCTAGGTTAAGGGCTCAGATTAGCTATGGTTAGGTCTAGGATGGGAGTTAGCTTCAGGGTTATGTCTAGGTTAGCATTTGGTTAGGGCTCCGGTTAGGGTTATGGTTAGGGCTAGTGTTAGGGTTAAGATTAGGTTTTAAGTGAGGGTTAGGACTAGAATTAGGGGTAAAATTTGTGTTAGGATTAGGTCTAGGGTTATTACAACGACTAATGTACGAACTAAGGTTACAATTGAGGCTAGTTTTAGGGTTATTGTCAAGACTAGGTCTAGTGTTAGGATTAGTTTAAGTTAGGGTGATGATTAGGGTGATGATTAGAGTGATGATTAGAGCTATGATTAGTGTTATGGTCATCGTCAGGGTCAGAATAATTATTAGAGTTAGGGTTAGGGCAAGGTTAAATTTTGGGTTTGGTTTAGGTTAAGGTTTTGGGTTAGGGATATGGCTTTTTTTTTTTTTTTTTTTGGCTAGGGCCAGGGCTAGGGCAAGTTTTAGGATTAGCATTATGGTTAGGGGTAGTGTTAGGGTTTGGTTTGGCTTATGATTTCAGCTAAATTTAGAGTTTGGCTTAGATTTAGAGTTAAGTTTAGATCTAGATTCAGGATAGGACTAAGGGTAGAACTAGGGCTAGGGCTAGGGCAAGAGTTATAGTTAGTCTTAGGGCTAAGGATAGGGTTAAGATAGGATTAATTTAGGGCTAGGATTAGTGCTAGGCTTAGTGTCAGTTTTAGGCAGAGGGTTAGGGGAGGAGTAAGGGTTAGGTTTAGGGTTATGTTTAGGTTTATGTTAAGGGATGGGGTTATAGGTAAGTTTAGGGCTAAGTTGAAGGTTAGAATTAGGGTTAGGGCTCAGCTTATGATTTGGGTTAGGATTAAGGCTAGGTGTAAGGCTAAAATTATGGTTAGGGATAATTTCAGGTAAATGGTTATGGTTAAATATAGTTTAAGGTTAGCTTAATGGCTGCGCCATGTGTAAGCATTAGGTTTGGAGTTAAGGTCAGGTTTAGAGCTAAGGGTATTATTAGGGTCATGGTCATCATTAGTGTTTTGGATAGGTTAAAGTTTAAAGTTAGGACTCGAATTAGCATTAAGGTTAGGATCAGCGAAATTATAGGGATAGGTTTAAGTTTCAGGTTAGATTTAGGGCAATGAATAGGGTGAAGATTAGGGATAGGGTTAGGTTTATGCCTAGGGTTAGCATTAGGGTTAGGGTTAGGGTTAGAATAATGGATAGGGTTAGATCTGGGGTTACAGCTAGGGTTATGGTTACAATTACTGATAGGGATAGAGTTAGGTTTAGGGTTAAATCTAGGGTTAGGTCTCAGAATAGGCTAGGATTTGGGTTAAGTTAGGGCTAGGGTTAGGGTTATGGCTAATGAAAGTACTAGGGTTATGATTAGGGCTAATTTTAGTGTTATGGGTTAAGACTATGTCTAGTGCTGGGTTTAGGTTTAGGGTTAGGGTGATGTTTAGACCTAGGGTTAGGGTTAAGGTCAGAGTAAGGGTGAGGGTTAGTTTTAGGGTTCAGCTTAAGTCTCGATTTATTGCTAGGGTTAGGGCTTGGTGTATGATTAGTGCTTGGTTTATGTAAGGATTAGGGTTAGGTCTATGTCTCTGTTTTGTTTTAGAGCTAGGGCTAGTGTTAGGTTTACACTTAGGCTTATTGTTACTGTTAGATTTAGATTTAGGCTTAGATCTAGGTTTATGGCCATAATTATGAATAGGGCTAGGGTTAGACCTACGGTTTAGGCTAGAATTAGGCTTCCAGTGAAGTATAGCGTTAGAACTAGTGTTAGGGCTAGGGTGAGAGTTAGAGTTAGTCTTTGGGCTAATGTTAGGGTTAGGGTTAGGGATAGGGCTAAATTAGGTCTAAGATTAGAGCTAGAGTTAGTGTTTGGGTTAGGCCTGAGTTTAGGGTTAGGGTTATATTTAAGGCTATGTTTAGGGCTAGGATAAGGACTAGGGTTTGTGCTAGGGTTAGGGGTAGGATTATGGCTAGGGCTAAAATCAGGTCTAGGGTTATGATTAGGGATAGTTTTAGGGTTAGGTTTATGGCTAAGTCTAGTGTAAGGGTTAGGTATAGGGTACTAGTCAGGTTTAGAGCTAGGGGAATTATTAATGTCAGGGTCAGTGTTGGGCTTTGGCTTAGATTTGAGTTTAGGGTTAGGGCTCGAATTAGCATTATGGTTAGCATTAGGGTAATGATAAGTTTAGGTTTAGGGTTCAGGTTATGTTTAAGTTAAATGTTTATAGTAAGGGTTAGGTTCTGAGCTATGGTTAGGTCTAGGATGGGAGTTAGCTTCAGGGTTATGTCTAGGGATAGGATTACCATAGGTTTTGGGCTATAATTAGGGTTACAATTAGGCCTAGGATTAGTGGTAGGGTCAGTATACAGGGCAGGGTTAGGGTTAGAATTTGGGATAGGGTTAGAGCTAGAATGTGAGCTAGGTGTAGGGCTATTAATAAAGTTAGGGTTTTGGTTAGACTATGGATTAGGGATAGGTCTAGGGTTACCCTTAGGTTTAGGGGACTGCTTAGGATAAGGGATTGGTTTAGAGCTAGGTTTAGGGCTATGGTTAGGGTTAAAGTTAGGTTTAAATCTAGGTTTAGGGCTCGGATTAGGACTAATGTCTGTGTTAATATTAGGGATAAAATTAGGGCCATGGCTAATGTGAGAAATAAGGTTAAATTTAGGTTAGTTTTAGTGTTATGGTCTGGTTTAGTGTTAGGGTTAGGTTTAAGTTTAGGGTGATATTTATAGCTAGGGTTTGTGTTAGGATTAGAGTTAGGTCAGTGTTCATTTTAGGGTTAGAGATAGAACTCAAATTATTGTTAGGGTTATTCTTAGCATTCGGTTTAAGGTGAGGGCAGTGTTTAGAGCTAGATTGAGTGTTAGGATATGAGTCAGTGACAGTGTTAGTTTTAAAGTTAGTGTTAGAACTCAAATTATGGCTAGGTATAGGTCTAGGTTTAGTGTTACAGTTTGGTTTGTGTTAATGTTTAGGGTTAGGGCTATTGCTTGGTTTTGTTTTAGTCCTAGGGTTAGGTTTAGGGATAGTGTAAGAGTTAATCTTAGGCTTAGGGTTAGGGTTAGATGTGGAATTAGCATTAGATCTAGGGTTAGGGCTGGGACAAAGAATAGGGCAAGGGTTAGGGCTAGGGATAGGGTTATGGAAAGGGATAGGGTTAGAACTAGGGATAGTTATAGGCCAAGAGTTAGAGTGAGTCTTAGGGCTAGGGTTAGTGTTAGTGTTGGAAATAGGGCTAAATTTTTGCTAGGTTAAGGCTAGGTTTATTTTTTGGCTTAAGCCTAGAGTTAGGGTTAGGGTTAGGTTTAAGTTTAGGGTAAGGGATGGCATTATAGCTAGGTATAGAGGTAGTGAGAGGGTTAAAATTTGTGTTAGGGGTAGGGTTAGGGTTAGGGTTATGATTAAAGCTAGGTGTAGGGCTTGGATGAGGGCTAGGGTTTGTTTTAGGTTTAGGACTAGGATTAGGGCTAGGGCTCATTTCAGGTCCAGAATTATGGCTAAAGATAGTTTTAGGGTTAGGATTATGGCTTCATCCTGGGTAAGAATTAAGTATAGGGTTATGTTCAAGTTTAAAGCTAGGGGTTTCATTAGGGTCAAGGTCATGGTTAGGGGTTGGGATAGGTTAAGGTTTAAAATTAGGGCTTGAATTAGTGTTAGTTTTAGGGTTAGGGTAATGGTAAGGTTAGGTTTACATTCAGGTTAGGTCCAGGGTAATAGATTGGGTTAAGATTAGGGTTCATGCCTAGGATTAGCATTTGTTATGGTAATGGATAGAGTTAGAGATTGGATTAGGGCTAGGTTTATGGTTACAAAAAGGGCTAGGGTTAAAACTAGGATTAAGACTTGGTTTGGGGTTAAGTTAGAGATATGGTTAGGGTTAGGGCTAATGTAAGTACAAAGGTGATGTTTAGGGCTAGTTTTAGGGTTTTAGGTCTAGAATTAGTGTTAGGGTTAGGTTTAGGGTTAGGGTGATGTTTAAAGCTAGTAGTGTTAAGGTCAGTGTCAGGTTCATGGTTAGTTTAAGGGTTCAGCTTACAAGTCATGTTAGGGCTAGGGTTAGGGCGAGGTTTAAGGTTAGGGTTTAGTCTAGGTTAAGGGTTAGGGTTATAGCTATAGCTAGGCTTTGTTTTAGGGCTAGGGTTAGGGCTACTTTTAGGATTATTGTTATGGTTTGGGCTAGTGTTAGGATTTGGCTTAGTCTTTGGGTTAGGGCTCAATTTAGAGTTAGGTTTTGTCTAAGGTTAGTGCTAGGGCAAAGGATAGGGCAAGGGTTAGGTCTAGGGTTGTGGTTACAGTAAAGAATATGTTTAGAACGAGTGAAAGGTCTAATATGAGAGTTAGAGATAGTCTTAGGACTAGTGTTAGGGAGAGGGCTAAATTAGGGCTAAGATTAAAGCTAGGGTTAGTGTCAGTGTTAGGCCTAAAGTTTGGGTTAGGATTGTAATTAAGGCTACATTTAGGGCTAGGATAAGTGCTAGGGTTTGTGTTAGGGTTAGGGCTAGAATTGTGGCTAGGTCTAATGTCAGGTCTAGCATTACAGTTAGGGATAGATTTAGGGAAATTTTTATGGCTAAGCCTATTGTAAGGGTTGGTAAAAATCAGGTTTAGAGCTAGGAAAATTATTAGGACCAGAGCCAGTGTTAGGGCTTGGTTTAGGTTTGAGTTTAAGGTTATGGCTCAAATTAGAGTTAGGGTTAGGGTTAGGGTAAAGATAGGGTTAGGTTTAGGGTAATTGATAGTTTTGGGGATAGTGATAGGGTTAGGGTAAGCCTTAGGGTTAGCATTAGGATAAGGGTTATGTTTAGGGTAATGGATACAGTTAGAGTTAAGTTTAGGGCTAGGGTTATGTTTAGGATTAGATCTTGGGTTAGGGTTAGGGTAAGGGTTAGGATTAAGGTTAGGTTTACAGCATGGATGAGGGTTTGTGTTAGAGCTAGGGCTATGATTAAGACTAGGGCTAATGTCAGGTCTAGCATTACAGTTAAGGGTCATTTTTTGGTTTGGTATTGAATAGTTCTACTCTAAGGAATAGGTTTAGGGTAAAGGTCAGGTTTAGAGCTAGGTGTATTATTATGGTCAGGGTCAGGATTAGAGATTGGTTTTGATTAAGGTTTAGGGTTAAGGCTCAAATTAGAATAAAGTTTAGAGTAATGGATATGTTTAGGTTTAGGGTTCAGGTAAGTCTTAGAGCTTTTAATAGCCTTAGGTAAACTTATACAGTTAGTTTTAGTCCTATTGTTAGCATTTGTGTTAGGCTTAAGTTTAGACTAAAAGATAGGATTAAAGATAGGTTAGGGCTTTGTTTATGGTTAGAATTAGAACTAGTGTTAGGGTTAGAGTTAGGGTTAGGTTTAGGCCTAGGGTTAGGGTTAGGTTTAAGTTAAGTGTTATGATTTGAGCTGGATTTAGGGTTCGAGTGAGATTAGGGTTAGAGCAGTTCTAAAGTAAATGTTGGGGTTAGGGCTACATTTAGCATTAGGGTTAGGGTTAGAGTTACGGTAATGGATAGATTTAGAGCTAGGGTTTGGGCAATGGTTACAGTTAAAATTAGGGTTAAAGTTAGGGTTAGGGATAGGGCTAAGTTAATGTTTAGGGTTAGGATTAAGGCTCAGTTTAGAAGTAGTGTTAGGGTTAGAGTTACTTTATGCAAATTTCTGTGATACAATCCAGGATTCATCTTTAACTAACTTTATTCTGTTTCCCAGGTTTATGCATTTTGGTTCAACGTTTTGATGTCCAGAACAGTTAATAATTCCATTTTACATCATTTTAACCTATATGAGTAAATGTAAATGGACCTGGAAATAAAACAGGTTTTATGCTAGCTGCATGAAACTGCACACACACCCTCAATTCTTTTTGGGACACTCTGGTATGCTCCTTGTGAGTGTAGGGCTAAGATGAATCATGCAAAAACAACTTTATCTAAGAGCCCTTTAGGAGAAAGCAGGGAATATGCATGCACTGAAATTTCTCCCATAATTATTTTGTCAGATTTGTTTGATACTGAGTAGGATTTATTATTTAGCTTGCCCCACAAAGCTCTCCACGTGTGGAACTTCTAGGATCATTGGTTCTCTAATCAGGTTAGGGTTAGTTTTAGGTTTGGGTTTAGGGCTAGGTTTAGATGTAGTGTTAGTGTGAGAATAAGTTTTGTACAAATTTATTTGATACATTGAAGGAGTCATCTTTTACCTAGTCTTAATGTGCTCCTCAGGTTTGGGCCTTCTCAATTAAATGGTTTGCTAAAAGTGGTACTCTGTATTTTAAGGTTTCACTTCATATTGACCTATATAGGTAAATGAAAATGAAGGTTGAAATCAAACCAGGTTGTTGCTAGCTGCTTGAAACTTCAAACACTGAATCAGTTCTCTGTGGAAAAATCTCTGGTTTGTTCCTTGTGAAAGTAGCACTATGATGAAGATGGCAAAAAACAACTTTTTCCAAGAGCCATTTAGCAGAAAACAGAGAAATATGCATGAACTGAAATACCACATCAATTATTTGGTCATATTTCTTTGACCCTACATAGGATTCATCTGATAGCTTAGCCCCCTTGGCTTCCCAATTTTGGGACTTCTAGGATCAACAGTTTTTCAAACAGGTTAGAGTTTGTGTTAAGGATAGTGTTAGGGTTAGTGTTAGAGCTAGTATTAGGATTAGAGTTAGTTTTGTTCAAATTTCTTTGATACTGGGCAGGATTCATTTTTATCCTATCCTTCCTATACTCCACATGTCTGGGCCTCATAGCTTCAATGGTTCACTGTAAGGAACAGTTTATATTTTAAAGTTTCAGGTCATTTTGTCCTATACAGGTAAATGGAAATGAACCTGGAAATCAAACAGCATTGGTGCAAGCTGCTTGAAACTTCACACTCCATCAATTCACTGTGAGAAATCTCTGGTTTGTTCTTGTGACAGTAGGCCTAAGCTGAAGCCTGTAAAAACAAATATATCCACGAGTCTTTCAGGAGATTACAGAGAAATATGCATGTACTGATATACTCCATGAACTTTTTGGACAGATTTATTTGATACTGTGCAGCATTCATCCCTTAGCTTTCCCCACTATGTGCCCAAGTTTGGATATTCTATGGTCAAAAGTTGCATAAAAACGTTAGTGTTAGGGGAAGAGGTAGGGTTAAAGCTAGTGTTAGGGTTAGAGTTAGTTTTATTCAAAATTCTCTGATACTTTGAAGTATTTATCTTTTAGCTAGATATATTCTGTTCCCCAGTTTTAAGCCTTCTCTGTTCACTGGTTTGCTGTCAGCAACATTTTGTATTTTAAGATTTCACTTTATTTTCACCTATACGGAAAAGTTAATGGAGTTGAAAATCAAACAGGATTTGTGCTAGCTGCTTGAAACTTCACACATTTATCAGTTCTCTGTAGGGATTCTGGTATGTTCCTTGTAAAATTAGGCCTATGCATAAGCGTGCAAAAGCAACTTAATCTGAGAGACCTTTAGGAGAAAACAGGAAAATATGCATGTATTGAAATACCTCCCATAAATTTTTTGGTCAGATTCGTTTGATGTTGCATAGGATTCATCACTTAGCTTGCCCCACAAGGCTCCCCAAGGGGTGGAATTCTAGGATCAATGGTTATCTAATCAGGTTAGGGTTAATATTAGGTTTAGGGTTACGGCTACGGCAAGGGTTAGAGGTAATGTTAGGGTGAGAGTTAGTTGTTTTTTTTTTTTTTTTTTCAAATTTCTTTGATACTGGGCAGGAGCCATGTTTTATCTAGCCTTAATATGCTCCCAGGGTATGTTCTTCTCAATTCAGTGGTTCAGTATCATGAACACTTTGTATTTTAAGGTTTCCCTTCTTTTTGACACCTATAGTTAAATGGAAGTGTCGGTGGAAATCAAACAGGCAGACCTTCCCCTAAACCTAGCCCTAAACCTTACCATAAAAATAGTCCTAATCTGAGGCCTAAGCCTAATCCTAGACCTAATTCTAGCCCTAATTTAGACTAGGCTCTAACCCAAAATCTTGCCCTGATACTAACTCTAACTCTTGCGATAGACCTATTCCTAGTTATAACCCTATCCTTTACTGTAACCATAACACTAGTCCTAATCTTATCTCCAACACTAGCCATAGGCCTAAGCCTAGAATTAACCATAACTCTAAATCTAATCCTAAGTCTAAACTTACCCTATCAGTAGCAATAACAATAGTGCAAATCATAAAACTACCCTTAACTTTAGCTTTAGTCCTAAAACAAAACCGAGCCATAGGACTAACCCTAACTTTTAATCTAAATCAAATCCTAACCCTATTTCTAGCTCTAAGCCTACCACTAATTTGACTCCTATACCTATCAATAAAATGAATCATGATTCTGACTCTGACCCTAACACTAATCCTAGTTAATAACATAACCCTATACCTAAACAAATTCAGAAAACTAGACTCAGTCCTAAATGTAAGCCTAAAACTAGTCCTAATTGTAACCTTAGTTCTTACATTAGCCAGATCCCTAAGAAGAGCCCTAATGTAACCAAAAACGTAGCCCTAATCCAAGACTCAACCCTAGCTTTAACCCTAACTCGAACCCTAAACCTTGCCCTAAGCCTTACCTGATACCTAACCCTAACATTACTCCTTGCACTAAACCTAAACCTAAGCCTACACTATCCTGTCTGTAACAATAATCACAGCTCTAACACTAGCTCTACTCCTATCCATTATCCTAAACCTAACCCTAACCCTAAGGCAAATCATCAGCATGACCCTACCACTATCCATAAACCTAACCTATGCATTACCCTAAAACTAACCTGAACCTAACCCTAAAAACATCATTACCCTCATTGTAACATTAATCCTAATGCTAGTTCGAGACCTAAACCTAACACTAAATCTAACCCTAACCATAACCATAACCCTATGCCTAACACTAACTCTAACACAAACTTGAACACTAACACTTACCCAAACAGTAAGGCTAACCCTTCTACTAACCCGAAACCAAACCCTAACACTAACCCTAACCCTAACCCTATTCCTAAGCCTAACCCTAAACATAACACTAACCCTAACCCTAACACTAACCCTAAACATATCCCTAACCCTAACACTATTGTTAACCCTAACTCTAAACATAACCCTAATCCTAACACAAACCCTAACCCTAACCCTAACAATAACCCTGACATTAACCCTAACCATAAACCTAACAGTAATCCTAAACCTTATCATAAACCTAACACAAACCTAAAAACAAACCCTAACCCTAACACTGAAACTAATCCTAATCCAAACCTAAGCATAACATTAAAGTAACCCTAACACTAACCCTAACCAAAACCTAACGCTAACACTAACTCTAATCCTAATCCTATCTTACCTATAAACCTAACCTAACACTTACCTTAATCTTAACCCTAACCATAAACCTAAACCTAAACTTAACCCTAACACTTACCCTAACCCTAACCATAACCCTAACCCTAACACTGATCCTGATCCTAACCCTAACCCTAACCCTAAGACAAACTTTGACTCTAACCCTAACCCAAATGCTAAGGCTAACCCTAAAATTAACCCTAAATATAACCCTAAGTTTAACCCTAACACTAACAAAAATATAACACAAAATAACCGTAACCTTTACCTAACCTTAACCCTAATGCTAATGCTAACCCTATTCCCAACACTAAAACAAACTCTAACCATAACCATAACACTAAATGTAACCCTAACCATAAACCTTAAACTAACCCTAAACATAAAACAATCCCTAACCCAAACCATAATTCTAAACTTAACTTAAACCTAACACTAACCACAAAATAACCCTAACCCTAAAAGTAACCCTAAAACAAACTCTAACACCAAACATAAGTCCAAACCTAAAACTTTAAATGACCCTAACTGTAAACATAACCCTAATCCTCACACTAACCCTAAACCTAACATTAACAATAACCTTAACAGAAACCATAAACCTAATCCTAAACTTAAATCTAAAACTAACAGAAACCCTAACTGTAACCCTAACACTTACCTTAACCCTAACAGTAACACTAACTCGAACACTAATACTATCTGTAACCCTAATCTTAACCCTAAACCTAATCCTAAAATAACCCTAAGCCTAACCTTTACCATAAACCTAACCCTTACCATAACCCTAACCTTATCACTTACCTTAACTCTAAGCCTAACCCTAACTCTAAACCTAATACTAAATCTAACACTAAACCTTATCCTAACCCGAACATTAAACCTAACCCTAATCCTAAAACTAAAACTAACACTAAAACCCAGCCTAACCCTAATCAGAAACCTAACCCTAACAATAACCCTAAGCATAACACTAACCCTAAAACTAACCCTAACATTAACCCTAATGCTAACCATAACACTAAGCCTAAACCTAACCCTAACACTAACCCTATCCTTTATCATAACCCTAAACATAACAATATCTCTCACCCTAACTCTAATCCTAAACCTAACAATAACCCTAACTCTAACCCTAACACTAACCCTAGAACTTACCCCAACCCTAACAACATCACTAAGTTTAATGCTATCCTAAAACTAATTCTAAACCTAACCCTAACTCTAACCCTAACACTAACACTAACACTAACCCAAACCATACACCTAACAGCAATCCTAACCCTAACCCTAACACAAACCGTATCCCAAACCATAACTAAATGTAACCCAACCCTAACCCTAACCCTTTCCTAACCCTAACCCTAACACTAACACTAAACATAAAACTAAAGCTAAAACTAACCATAACCCTAATTCTATCCATAAATCTAACCCTAACACAACACTGAACACAAAAACTAACCCTCACCCTAACCCTGATCCTAAACCTAAACCTAACACTCACCATAAACCTAACCCTAACATGAAAACTCACCATAACCCTAACACTAACCCTAACCCTATCAGTAACCATAACACTAAACCTAAACCTAACCCTTTTAATAACTCTATAACTACCCTAACACTAATCCTAACCCTAACTCTAACACTAACACTAACACTGACATTAACCATAACCCTAAACCTAAACATAATTCGAATTGTAAACCAAATATTTATACTAACCCTAACCCTAAATCTAACACTAAGTCTAAAACTAACCCTATCCTAACCTGAACACTAACCCTAACCCTAAAACTAACCCAACATCTAACACTAAACCTAACCTTAAACCTAAACCTAACCCTAACCCTAAACCTTACCCTAACCCTAAACCTAACCCGAGTACTTACCCTAACCCTATCCCTAACACTAACCCTAACACTAAACCTAAAACTTTCCCTAACCCTAACCCTAACACTAACCCTAACACTATCCCTAACACTAATTCTAAACCTAACCCTAACGCTAAACCTAACACTAACCCTAACCTTACACTTAACAATAACCCTATCCCTAAACCTAACCCTAAAACAAACCTTAACCATAACCCTATCCCTAAACTTAACCCTAACACAAACCCTAAACAAAACCATAACCCTAAACCTAAAAAACCCTAACACTAACCCTTACATATGCCTAAGACTAACCCATCACAAACCATAAATCTAAAGCTAAAACTAACCCAAAACCCTAACACTAATCCTAACCCTAACTCGAACCCTAACCATAACACTAAATGTAACTCTAACATTAACACCAAACCTAAAGCTATCCCTAATCCTAACACTATACCTAACCCTAACCATAACCCTAATATTAAGACTAACTTTAACATTAAACCTAACCCTAACAGTAACCCTAACCTTAACCCTAACATGTACCCTAACCCTAACCCAAAAACTAACCCTAAACTTAACACTAACCCTAAACCTAATCCAACACTAACCCAAACTCTAAACCTAACTTAACCCTAACACTAACCCTGACCTAACCCTAAACCTAACATTAACCCTATCCCTAACCCTAACCCTAACCCTAAACCTAACGCTAACCCGAAAGCTAATGCTAACACTAAAACTCAACCTAATCCTAATCCTAACTCTAAACTATCACTAAACCTAACCAAAACATTAATCCTGAACTTAACCCTATACCTAAAAATAACACGAACCCTAAACTTATTTCTAACACGAAACATAAACTTTAACCTAAATGTAATTTTAACACAAACTCTAACCCTAACACTAACCCTAAAACTGAACTTAATCCTAATCCTAACCCTAACACTAACCCTAAACTTAATGCCAACCCTAAAACCTCTCACTAAACTTAACATCTAACTCTAATCTTAACCCTAACCATAAGACTAACACTAACACTAACACACAAACCCTAAACCTAAACTTAACCATAAAACGAACCCTAACCCTAATCCTACCACTAAACCTAACCCTATCCAAAACACTAACCTTAACCCTAACACTAAGCTTAACACTAACCCTTACCCTAAAACTAACCCAAACACCAATCCTAATCCTAAAAGTAACCCTAGCCCTAACTCTAACCCTAACACAAATCATAACCTTTTGAGAGCCACAGGCGAAGGGACCCCAGCAAACTTCCAGCTGATTGGCTCACCTTTGCCCCAGCAAGCTTCCAGCTGCCAGCTGATTGGCTCATCTGTGGTGATGTTCATTAGGCTTTTTCTCTACCCTTTCAGACCACGGATCTGCTAATTGCCTGAATCTTTTGGCTCGCCTACGCGACCCAGCCAACCGGCCTCAAGAGCGAAAGGAGGGGGGTTGAGAGGCTCTTGGGAAGCCGGTGGTGGCAGTTGGGTTCTGAGGGAATTCCTGAAGAGCTCGTTTGTTGCGGCATGTGTGTTGTAAAAATAAAGTTCGTTTATTCTTGAAAAGTGGCTCATGAATTGTGCCCAGCCAGACTATGGCATTTGGTGGCCCATAGAGGGATTGAACCCACGACCTTGGCGTTGTGAGCACAAAACCTAAGCTGCCAGCTGATTGGCTCCTCTATAACTCTAACACTAACCCTAACCATAGCCCTCACTTTCACCCTAACACCGACCCTAACTCTAAACCTAAACCTAACACTAACCCTAAACCTAACACTAAACCTAACACTAAATGTAACCCAACCCTAACACTAACACTAACCATACACTAACCCTAACCCTAATACTAACCATAAACTAACCGTAACACTAACACTAACCTTAAACCTAAACCTAACCATGAACCTAACCCTAATGTTATGCGTTAACTAATTCTAACCATAATCCTAAACCTAACAATAACACTGACACTAAACCTAACCCTAAGCTAACACAAACCATAGCACTAATCATTCCACAAGCCCAACAATATGCCAAACCCTAATCCTAACCGTAACACTAATCTTAAATGTAACCCTAAATTTAACTCTAAAATTAACCCTAACCCCAACACTAACACTAACAATAAGTCTGATTCTAAAATCTAACCCTAACCCTCACCCTTAATTAACCCTAACCCTAACAAAAACAGTAACCCTAACCCTAACCCAATCCCTAAACCTAACCCTGAACCTATACCTAACCTAATCTTAAAACTAACCCTAACACTAACCCTAAACTCTCTCTAACCATAACCCTAAACCTAACCCTCAATCTTACCCTAACCCTAATCCTTACTCTAAAACTAGCACTAAACTTAACCCTAAACCAAAACCAAACTGTGACACTAACCCTAACACTAACCCGAACCCTAAACATAATCCTAACCCTAACCTATCCCTAACCTGAAACCTAAACCTTACCCTAACTTAAATCTAACCCTAAAACTATCCTAAAAACTAACAGTAACCCTAACTGTAACCCTAAACAAAACCTTTATCATAACCCTATCACAAAACCTCATCCTAACACTAACACTAACCCTATCTCTAACTGTAACACTAAACCTAACCCTAAACCTAACACAATGCCTAACCCAAATCATAACCCTAACCCTAACCTAACCCTAAATATAACACTTACCAAACCATAACCCGAATCCTAACCCAAACACTAACAATAAACCTACCCCTAACACGAATCCTAAACCTAAAAATACCACTATGCCTAACCCTCAACCAAACCATAAACCCAAACCTAAAACTTACCCTAAAACTAATGCAAACCATAAATTTAACAGAAAACCTAACACTAACCCTAACCCTAACCCTAAATCCACACCTCACCTTAACCTAAACCCTAAACTTAAACCTAAAACTAGCAATAACCCTAACACGAACCTAACCCTAAAACTAACCCTAACTCTAACACTTACACTAAATCTAAACTTAACCCCAAAACTAACACTAATATTAACCATAACCCTAAACCTAACCTACACTAAACCTAAACCAAATTCTAAACATAACCGTAAACCTAAACATAACCCTAACATTAACCCGAACAAAAACCCTAATCTAAACCAAACACTAACCTTAACCCTAATCCTAGCCCTAATCCTAACAATAATTTTACACTAACACTAATTCTAACAATAATTCTAAACCTAACCATAAACCATAACCTAAACCTAACCCTAAAACTAACATTAACACTAACAAGTCCACTAACCCTAAACCTAACACTAACAATAGCACAAAAAATAACCCTGACCATAACCCTAACCTTAACCTAACCCTAACCCTAACCCTAACCCTAACACTAACCCTAACCCTAACCCTAACCCTAAAACAAATCTTAACACTAAACCTAACCCTAATGTGAACACTAACCAAATCATTAACCCTAACCCTAACACTAAAACTAACCCTAAATCTAACTCTAACATGAACCCTAATTCTAAACCTAAACCTAACCCTAAACCTAATCCTAACACTAACAGTAACTCTAAAGATAACCTTAACCCTAAACCTGACAATAACACTAATCCTCACCCTAACCCTAAACTGAACTCCAAACCTAACACTAACCCTTACCCGAAACCTAACACTAACCCTAAATCTAAATATAACCCTAAACCAAATACTAATTTTAAACCTGAACTCTAACACTAATACTAACCCTAACCTAACCCTAACCTAAACCTAAACCTAACACTAACCCTAATACACACCCCAACCCTAAACCTATCATTAACCATAACACTAAAACTAACCCTAAAACTAATCCTAACCCTAACACTAACACTAATCATAACCCTAACTAAAACCTTAATTCTAAAAGTAACCATAACCCTAACCATAACCCTAAAAATAACCCTAAACCTAAAACTAATCCTAACTCTAAACCTAATCCTAACCGTTACTCTAACCCTAACCTTAACTTAGCACAAAACCTATTCATAACACTCACCTTAACACGAACCATAACCCTAACACTAACACTAACCCTAACACTAACCATAATCCTGAACCTAACCTTAATAGGATAACTATCCATAACCCTAATTTGATACCTATCCCTACCAGTAAAATTAAACCTAACCCTAATCCCAACCATGACCCTAAACCTAAAACTAACCAAATCCCAAAGCCTAATCCTAACCCTTACATAAATACTAACCCAAAACCTAACCATAGCCCTAACACTAAACATAAAACTAACCATAAACAGAAACGTAACACAAAACCTAACACTAACCTAACCCTAACCGTAAAACTATCCCTAAACATAACCCTAACCATAGCCCTAAACAGAACATAATCCTAACCCTAATCTTAACTATAACCTACCTCATAACCCTAAACCTAACCTAAACCTAATCCTAACTGTAGCCCAAACCCTAACACTAACCCTATCTCTAACACAAACAGTGACACTAACACTAACCCTAACATAAACACTAAACCTAAACCCAAACCTAACCCTATCACTAAGGCTCAACTTACCCCTAACCCTAAACCTAACACTAACCCTAACACTAATCCTAACTTTAAATATAACCCTAATTTTAACCCTAACCCTAACCCTAATCCTAACGCTAAACCTAAACATAAATTTAACCTAACACTATCACAATTCCTAAACCTGACCATAACCCTATCACACACCATAACCTGAACCCTAACACTAAACTTAAGTCTACACCTAATTTTAAATGTAACACTAACCCTAACCCTAACACTAGCCCTAACCCTAACCCAAACTCTAACACTTATCCTAATAATATACCTAACCCTAACCTGCAACCTAACCCTGAGCCTAAACCTAACACTCACCCTAAACCTATCACTAACACTAACTCTAACTCTAACCCCAAGTTTAACACTAAACAGAACACGAACACTAACACTGACACTAAACCTAAACTTGTCCCAACTCTAAAAGTATTCCTAACACTAACTCTAACACTAACTCTAACCCTAACCTTAACCCTAACACTAAACATAACATGATCCTAACCCTAAACAAAACACTAACCTTACCCTAAACTTAAACCTAAACCTAACAATAATCTTAAACCTAACCATAACCCTAATATTATCCCTAACCCTAACCCTCACACTAACACTAAATCTAACCCTAAGCTGAACAAAACCCTAAACTAAACCATAAGCCTGACCCTAACATAACCCTAACCCTAACCCTTACCTAAACCTAACCCTAAAACTAACACTAACCTTAACAGTAAACCTAAAAATAAACCTAATCCAAACCCTAACCCTAACACTAACCCTAACACAAAACATCACCCTAACTCTACTATTAAAGCTAACCCTATGCCTAACCCTAACCCTAACATGTATCCTAATACTAAACCTAAACTTAATCGCAACCTAAACCTAACCCTAAACTTAACACTAACACTAACCCTAACTCTAACCCTAAACCTATCACTCACACTAACTCTAACTCTAACCCTAACTTGAACACTTACCATAACATGAACCCTAAACCTAAATCTAACACTGACCTAACCCTAACCCTTGCACTAAACCTAAACTTGCCCCTAACCCTAAAAGTATTCCTACCCCTAACCCTAACATTAATTCTAACCCTAACCCTGACTCTAACATTAAGCATAACATGATCCCTAACCCTAAACCAAACACTAACCCTAACCCTAAACTTAAACCTAAACCTAACAATAATCTTAAACCTAAACCTAACCCTAATATTAACCCTAACCCAAATACTAACACTAAATCTAACCCTAAACTAAAAAACGACCCTTACCTAAACAATCACCCTGACCCTTAAGTAACCCTAACCCTAAAACTTACCTAACCCTATACCTAAACCTAACACTAACCTTACCCCTTAACCTAACAATAAACCTAACCCAATCCTAACACTAACCCTAACCCTAACACAAAAAATCACCCTAAATCTGACATTAAAAGTAACCCTAATCCTAAACCTAATCCTAACCCTAACCCTAACTCTAACAATAACACTATCCCTAATACTAACTCTAAAAAAATCCCTCACACTAACACTAATCCTAATCCTAACCCTAATGCTAAGAGTAACCCTAACGATTAAGTAACCCTAATTCTAACATAAATCATAATCCTAGCCCTAACACTAAATCTAAATCTTTCCCTAACCCCAACATTAACCCTAACCCTAACACTAATCGCAATCCTAATCTTAACACTAACACTAACACAAAATTGAACCCTAACCCTTACCTAACCCTAACCCTAAACCTAACCATAACAGTAACCTTAACCATAACCCTAACACTAACGCTCCCCCCAATGATAACTGTCTCTCTAACCTTAACCCTAACACTAACCCTAAACCTAAACCTAACCCTAACCATAACCATAACCCTAACCAAAACCCTTACCTTAAAACTAACCCTTACACTACCTGTAACCCTAAAACTAACCGTAAACATAAACCTAAACTTAACTTTAACCCTAATCCTATCCATAATTCTAAACCTAACCCTAAATCTACAATTAGCCCTAACCCTAATTCGAAAGAAATCCCTAACCCGAACACTAAACTTAACCCTAACCCAAACTCTAACCCTAAACCTAACACTAACCAAAAACCTAAACCTAACCCTAACCCTTACCCAAACACTAACCCTAACCCTGACCCTAGGTCTGACACTAAAACTAACCCTATCCATAAGCAGAACCCTAACACTAAACCTAACTCTAAACCTAACCCTAACCCTAACCCTAACTGTAACCCTATTCCTAGCCCAAACCCTAACCATATCCCTAAACCTAAGCATAACTCTCACCCTAATATAAACCGTAAGTCACAAAATAACCCTAACCCTAAACTCATCCTAATCCTAAACATATCCCTAAGCCTAAACCTAATTCTATCCCTAACACAAATAGTGACACTGACCCTAACACTAACACTACACCTAAACTCAACCTACCCCTACCACAAAGCCTAATACTAACCTTAACCTTAAACCTAACAATACTCCTAACACTAACCCTAATGCTAAACCTAACCCTAACTAACCCTAATCTTAACCGTAACCCTAACCATCACCCTAAATCTAATCCTAACCCTAACACAATCCCTAGCCCTGACGTAACCCTAACACAAACTATGACCCGAACCCTAATACTAAAGTTAAGCCTACACCTAATTCAAAAAGTAACGCTAACCTTTAACCTAACACTAAGCCTAAACCTAAAGCTAAATCTAACACTTACCCTAACAATAAATCTAAACCGAATCCTAACCTAACTTTAACACTAACCCTAATCCTAATCTTAACACTAACCATAAACCTAAACCTAAACATAAGCCTATCACTAACACTAACCCTAACTCTAACCCTAACGCTTACACTAGACATAAAATGAACCTTAACCTTAACATTAACACTAAACCTAACCCCAACCCTAACAGTAACCTTAAACCTGCCCCTAACACTAACAGTATAACTAACCCTAAACCAAACACTAAACTTAACCCTAAACCTAAACCTAACACTAAATATAACATGAATACTAAACCTAACCCTAAGATTAACCATAACTCTAACCCTAACCCTAACAATAATATTAAACGTAACTCTAACCTTAATACTAGCACTAACCCTAACACTAACCCTAACCATAAACTAACCCCAAACCTAACCCTAACCCTAAACATAAACGTAAAAATGATGCTAATTTTAACCCTGAACCTAACACTTACCCTAACAATAAACCTAACAATAACTCTAAACTTAACCCTAACCCTCAACCTAACCCTAAGCCTTACCCTAAACCTAACAATAAACTTAAACCTAACCCTAACCCTAATACTAAAACTAACCCTAACCCTAACCCTAACACAAAACTTCACCTTAAAAAAAAACATAACCTGAACCCTAACACAAACCCTAACACTAACTTTAAACCTACACCTAACTGTAAAACTAGCCATAAACATAACCCAAACCCTAAGCCTAATGCTAAAACCAACCCTAACCATAGTAGTAAATATAAACCTAACCTTCACACCAAATCTAACACTAACCCTAAAACTAACCAAAACACAAAACCTAACCCTAACCTAACACTAAATGTAACTGTAAACCTAATGCTAACCTAAAACCAATCCTAACCCTAACCCTAAACCTAACCCTAAAACTAACTCTAAACCTAACCTTACACCTAACACTAACACTAACCCTAATCCTAAACCTAACCCTAATCTTTCTGTTATACTAACACTAACCCTAACACTAAAAGTAACACAAACCCTAACCCCAAAACTAACAATAACCCTAACCCTAACCCTAAACATAACCCTAATTTTAACCCTAACCATAATCCAAATACTAACCCTAATCCTAACCCTTACTTTAACCCTAACACTAACCATAACCTTACAATAAATCTACACTAACCCTAAACCTAATTTTTATTGTAACCCTAACCATAACCCTAACACTAACACTAACCCTAAACTTCACCCTAAATATAACCCTAACCTAACATTATCCCTAAAATAACCATAAAACTAACTCTAAACCTAACCCAAACACTAATTTCAAACCTAAACCTAACCCTATCCCTAACAGTATCCCTAACCCTAGCTCTAATCCTAAACATAAGACTAACCAAAAATTAACCCTAACCCTAACCCTAAAAATAATACTAACTTTAACCCGAAAACTAACCCTAAACCTTACCAGAAACATAACACTAAAACTTACCCTAACACTCACCATAACCCTAACACTAAACCTAATACTTACCTAAACCTAAACCTAACCCAAATCTTAACACTAAACCTTACCCCTACCCTAACCCTATCACGATCCCTAACCCTAAACCTAACCTTATACCTAACACTAACCATGACCGTAACCCTAATACTAACCCTAATTCTAACAGTGACCCTAAACAAACCCTAACCCTAAGCCTAACCCTAACTCTAACCCTAACCAAAACCTAATACTAACCCTAACGGTAAACCTAAACCTAAGACTAACTTTAACCCTAACCCTAAACCAAAACCTAATCATAACTGTAACCCTAACCTTACACGTAACCCTTACCTAAACATAAACCAAACCCTAACTCTAACCCTAACAATAAACCTAAACCTTATCCTAAACCAAACCCTAACTCTAACACTCACCCTAACCCTAACCATAAACCAAACACTAACCCTAACACAACCCTAATTATATTACTAATCCTAACGAAGAGTGACACTAAACCTATAACCCTAACACAACACTGACGCTAACCCTAACACTAACCCTAACACTAACACTAACCCTAACCATAAATCTAAACCTAAACCTAATTTTCACACTAACCCTTACCCTAAAACAAACCCTAACCCTAACCCTAACTCTAGCCTAACCCTAACCAAAACACTAAACCTAACACTAAACAAAATACTAAACCTAACCTTTATCCTAACACTAACCCTAACCCTAACCATAACAGTGTAATAACACTAACATTAACCCTAACCCTAACTCTAACCCTCACCCTAAACCTAAAGCAAACACTAAACCTAATCCTAAACTTAACACGAAACCTAAACCTAACCCTAACCCGAACCTAACTGTAACAATAACCTTCACCATAACACTAACCCTAACACTAAAACAGAACTTAAAACAAATTTTAACTTTTACATAACCCTTATCCTAACCCAAACCACAACCCTAACCCTAATCCTAAAGCTAAGACTAACCCTCACACTAACCCTTAACTTCACCCTAAACCTAAACCTAAACATGACACTAAAACTAACAGTAATCCTAACACTAACCCTAAAGCTAACTCTAACCCTTACCTAAACACTACTCCTAACCCTAACCCTAACCGTAACATTACACTAACCCTAACCCTAACCCTAAACTTAACCCTAACACTAACCCTAACACTAAACCTAAACCTAACACTAACTCTAACCGTAACCATAACCCTAACCATAAAAGTTACCCCAAACCTCATCAAACCCAAACCCTAACACTGACACAAATCTAACACTAACATTAATGCTAAAACTAATCCTAAGACTAAACGTAAACCTAACACAAACCCTAAATTTAACTCTAAACCTAACACAAACCCTAAATTTAACCCTAACCCAAACACAAACACTAACCCTAAACCTAACCCAAATACTAATCCTAACCCTAACACTAACCCAAACCCAAACTTTTCCCCAACCCTAACCCTAAACCTAACCCTTACCATAATACTATCCCTAACTCTAACCCTAATGTAACACTAACCCTAACCCAAATTTTATTCCTAACACTAAGCCAAACCCTAATCACAACCCTAACACTAACCATACCATAACCCTAACCCTAATTTTAACACTAACCCTAACCATAAAACTAACCATTATACTAACACAAAAACTATTCCTAATTCTAATGCTAACCCTAAACCTAAACTTAACTCAAACACTATTACTAACCCTAACAATAACACTAACACTAACCTTAACCCTAACCTTACCTCTAACCCTAACCCTAAGCCTAACCCTAAACCTAACCCTAAACCTAAAACTTACCCTAACTCTAACCCTGTCACTAACACTAACCCTCACCCTAACCATACATAATTCTATACCTAACCCTAAACATAACACTAACACTTACCCTAACCATAACCCTAACACTAGCCTAAGACTAACACTAAACCTAACCCTAAATCTAACACTCACCCTAAACTTAACAATAACCCTAACCCTAAACCAAACACGAACCCTAACCGTACCCCTAACCCAAACCTAACTCTAACACCAAATCTCACTGTAACACTAACCCTAACCCTAACACTAATCATAACTCTAAACTTAACCCAAACACTAAATTTAAACTTTACCCTAACTCTAACTTTAACACTAACACTAATCATATCCCTAACCCTAACACTAACACGACCCTGGATCCTAAACCTAACACTAACTTTAACCATAACCCTAAACCTATCCCTATCACTATACCTAAGCCTAAACCTAAACCTAAACATAAATCTAACACAAACCATAACCCTAACTCTAACATGAACCGTAACCCTAACACTAACCCTAAATTAACACTAAGCCTAACACTAATCCTAACACTAATCCTAACCCTAACCCTAAAATTATCTCTAATGCTAACCCTAACCTTAACCCAAACCTAACCCTAAACCTCAACCTAACTCTAACCTTAATTCTAACATGTACCATAACCCTAAATATAATGCTAAGCCTAACACCTCCACAAACCTTACGCTAAACCTTACATTAACCTAAACCCTAATCTTACCAATAACCATAACCCTAATATTAACACTAACTCTAACCGTAACCCTAAACCTATCCCTAAATATTACCCTAACCGTAACCCTAACTCTAGCCCTAATATTAACCCTAATCCTAATCCTAACAAAAACCTTACCATAACCCTAACCCTAATCATAAAAAACGCTAATGCTAACCCTAAAACTAACCCTAACACTAACACTAATCCTAACTTTAACCCTAACTTTAATCCTAAACCTAATCCTAACTGTAACAATATCTCTAAACCGAACACTAAACCTAAAGTTATCCCTAAAACTAACCCTAATTTTAACACTATTTCTAAACCAAAGTATAAACATAACCCTAAACCAAACACTAACCCTAACCATAACCCTAACCATCAACCTAAATCTAACTTTAGTATTAACCCTAATCCTAACCCTTACCCGTACCCTAACATTAACTTTAACCCTGCACTAACCCTAACCTAACACTAAATCTAACCCTAAGGCTAATCCTAATCATAACCGGAACCCTAAACATAATCCTAACCATAACCCTAACACAAATTGTAAACCTAATCCTAAAACTAACCTTAACCCTAATCCTAACTCTAACACTAACACAAACTCTAAACCTAACCCTAACCCTAACACTAACCCTAAAATTAACAATAACCATAGCACTAAACCTAAATCTAACCCTAAACCTAACCTATCACTAACCCTTACAGTTATCCTAACCCTAACCCTTAACCTAATGTAAACCTAACCCTAACCATAACCATAACCCTAACTCAATTCCTAACCCAAATCAAAACCCTAAACTTAACATAAACATAACCATAAACACTAACCCTAACTTTTACCTAACACTAACCCTAACACTAACACTAAAACTATCCCTAACCCTAACACTAAGACTAACCGTAAATATAACATATTATATTTAACATAACCCTAAGCATATCAGTAACACTACATGAACCATAACACTAACCCTAAACATAACCCTAACCCTAAACCTAACCCTAACCCTAACCCTAACACTGAATCTAATCCTATTGCTAACACTAATCCTTACACTAACCCTAACCATAAACCTAGTCCTAACACTTACCTAAAACTAACCCGAACTCTCAACATAACACTAACCATAAAACTATCATTAACCCTAGCACTAAACCTAACCACAACCCTAACCTTATAACTAACCCTAACGTTAACCCTAACCCTAAACCTAACACTAACCCTAACCCTAACTGAACCCTAACCCTAACCCTGACCCTTACCTCACCCTAAACCTAACACAAATACTAACACTGAACATAACCCTAATCCTAACACTAACCATAACCCCAACAATAACCCTATAAGTAACCCTAACCCTAAGCCTAATTCTAAACCTAACATTAATTTTATCTCTGACCCTTACTTTAACCCTAAACATAACATGAAACCTAAACCTTACTTTAACACTATAACCAAATTACCTGTTACTCTAAAACTAACCCTAACCCTAACCCTACACCTCATTCTAACCCTCTTTCCATTCATAACCAAAACCCTAATTTTAACTCTAACCCAAAACAAAACCTAAACCTAACCCTTACCCTAACACAAACCATAATTTTTACCCTAACACTGACCTTAACACTAACCCTAAACCAAACCCTAACCTCATTTCTAAAACTAACCCTAACCCTAAACAGAACCCTAACCCTAACCCCAAAACTAACCTTAACCATAAACATAACCCTAACCCTAACACTAAACCTAACTCTATTCCTAACGGTAACACTAACCTTAACCCTAATTCTAACACTAAACCTAAAAGTAACCCTAATCCTTTCCCTAAGCCTAAGACTATCCTTAAACCTAACATTAACAAAGAATCTAACTCTAAACTTAACTCTATCCCATCCCTCACACTAAAACTTCCCCTACAACAAACCCTAACCCTAACCCTAACACTAAAACTAACCCTTACCCTAACACTAAACCTAACCTATAAGTAACCTTTAAACTAACCCTAAACCTAAACTTAAGCCTCACTCTAATGCTAATCCTAACCATAACCCTAACCCTTACCCTAACACACACCATTTTCCTCACATGAACACTAATACTAACACTAACCCTAACCCTATCCCTAACCGGAACTCTAAAACTAAACCTAAACCTAAACTGAACCCTAACCCTAACCCTAACTTTAGAACTAACACTAAACATAACACTAATCCTAACCCTAAAACAAAACCTAACCCTAAACCTAAGCGTAACACTAACACTAACCATAACCTTAGCCCTAAACCTAAGCCTATCCCTAACCCTAACACTCTCTCTAAACCTAAAACTAACACTAACACTAAAGCTAACCCTAAACCTAATCCTAATCCTAACACTAACCCTGAGACTGATCTTAAACCTAACCCTTACACTAACCCTAAACTTAACCCTAAACCTAACACTAATTCTAAACATAACCCTAACCCTTACACTAACCCTAACCCCAGCCCTAACAATATTACTAATGCTAAACCTAAGTCTAACCATAAACCTAAGAGTAACCCTATCCCTAACCCTTATTTAAACCCTAATACTAACACTAACCCTAGCACTAATGGTAACACTATACCTAAACTACCCATAACCCTAAAACTAACCCTAACAATAACCCTAAGCCTCACTCTAACCATCTTTCGAATTATAAGAACAAACCTAATTTTAAATCAAACCTAACACAAAACATAAACCCAACCTTTACCCTAACACAAACCATAATTCTTACCTGAACACGAAGCTGAACATTAATCTTAACTGAAACCCTAACCCTACTTCTAAATCTAAGCCTAACCCTAAATTGTACCCTAACCCTAACCCTAACCGAAAAACTAACCTTAACCATAAGCCTAATCCTAACCCTAACACCAACCCTAACCATAAGCCTAACCCTAATCGTAACACTATCCCTAACCCTAATTCTAACACTAAACCTAAGAAGTAAACCTAAACAATTCTCTAACCCTAAAACTACTCAGAACCCTAACCCTAACACTAACACTAACACTGAACCTAACCCTAAACCTAACCCTACCGCTAACCCTCACCCTAAACCTTACCCTAACACAAACCCTAACCCTAATTCTAACAGTAATCATAACCCTTACACTAACACTAACCATAACCTACAAGTAACCATTAAAATAACACTAAACTTAACCCTAAGCCTCACTCTAACCCTAATCCTAACCATAACCTTAACCCTTACTCTAAAACAAACCATATTCCTCACATGAACACTAATCCTAACCCTAATCCAAACCATAACCCTAACCTAACCCTAATCTAAACCTAAACCTAAACCTAACCCTAACCCTACCTCTAATCCTAGAACTAACATTAAATATAACCCTAACCCTAACCCTAAAACGAACCCTAACCCTAACCCTAATAATAACACTAAACCTAACCCTAACCTTAGCCCTAATCCTAAACCTATCCCTAAAACTAACACTCTCCTAACCCTAACATTAACACTAAAGCTTACACTAAACCTAACCCTAACCCTAACACTAACCCTTAAACTAATCTTAACACTAACACTTACAATAATCCTAAACCTAACCCCAAACCTAACACTAACTCGAACACTAAACCTAACCCTAATCCTAATACTAACTGTAACTCCAACACTAACCATATCACTAACCCTAACCCTAAGCTTAACCATAAACCTAACAGTAACCCTATTCCTAACCCTTTCTTAAACCCTAACACTAACACTAACCCTAACCCTAACGCTAACACTATACCTAAACTACCTGTAACCCTAAACCTAACCCTAACCCCGACCATACGCCTCACTCTAACCCTCTTTCTAATCATTACCAAAACACTAATTTTAACTCTAACCTAAAACAAAACCAAAACCTAACCCTTACCCTAATACAAACCATAATTCTTACCCGAACACTAAGCCAAACACTAACCCTAGCCAAAACCCTAACCCTAATACTAAAACTAATCCTAACCCTAACTTGAACCCTAACGCTAACTCTAACCCCAAAACTAACCTTAACCATAAACCTAACCCTAACCCTAACACTAATCCTAACCATAAGCCTAAACCTATCCCTAACACTAACCCTAACCATAAGCCTAACCCTAACCATAACACTAACCCTAATCATAATTCTAACCCTCAACCTAAAAGTAACACCAAACCTATCCCTAAATCTAACACTATTCCTAACCCTAACCCTAAACCTAACCCTAACACTAACACTAACACTGAACCAAACCTAAACCTAACCCTAACCCTAACCATTACCATAAACCTTACCCTAAAACAAACCATAAACGTAAACCTAACCCTAACACTAATCGTAACCCTTACGCTAACACAAACTCTAACCTACAATTAACCATAAAACCTTATTCTAACCCTAACCCTAACACTATACCTAAACTACCCTTAATTTAAAACTAACCCTAACCCTAATCCTTTACCTGACTCAAACCTTCTTTCTAATCATAAACAAAAGCTTAATTTTAACTCTAACCTAAACCAAACCTAAATGTAACCCTTAACTTAACACAAACTATAATACTTACCCTAACTCTAATCTTAATACTAACACTAACTCAAAGCCTAACCCTAATTCTAAACCTTATCTTAACCCTAACCTGAACCCCAACCCGAACCCTAACCCATAAACTAACCTTACCCATAAACCTAACCATAACCCAACACTAAACCTAACCATAACCCTAATCCTAATGGTAACAATAACCCTAAACCTGATTCTAACTTTAAAACTTAAAGTAACCGTAAAACTATCCCTAACCTTAAGACTATCCCAAAACCTAACCCTAACACTAACAGTAACACTGAACCTAACCCTAAACCTAACCCTATCACTAACCCTCACCCTAACTCTTACCTGATACAAAATCTAAACCTAACACTAATCCTAACCCTAACACTAATCCTAACCCTAACACTAACACTAAACCTAACCTACAAATAAAACAAAACTAAACCTAAACCTAATTCTAAGCCTCACTCTAGCCCTACTCCTAAACCTAAACCTAACACTTACCCTATTCCTAACCCTAACAGAAATCATAAACCTAAACCTTACCCTAACACAAACCATATCCCTGACACACACACACAATTCTAACACTAACCCTAAAACTAATCTGAACTCTAAAACTAACCCTAACACTAACCCAAACCCTAAAACTAACCCTAGTTCTAAAACTAACCCTAAAAATAACCCTAAACCTAACCCTAAAACCAACCATAAAACTAACCCTAAACCTAAATGTAACACTACACTAACCCTAACCATAGCCCTAGCCCTAAACCTATTCCTAACACTAACAGTGCCCTAACCCTAACCCTAACCCTAACATTAACACTAAAGCTAACGGTAAACCTAACCCTAACCCTAACAATAACGCTATCCTTAACACTAACCCGAACCCTAACCCTAAGCCTAAAACACTAACCTTAAACCTAAACATAACCCTAAACCTAAAACTAACCCTAAACATAACCCTAACCCTAACCCTAACATGGATTGTAAACCTAAACCTAACCCCAGCCCTAAACCTAATACTAACCTTAAACCTATCCCTAAGCCTAACACTATCCCTAACACTAACACAAACACTAACACTAATGCTTACAATAAACCTAAACCTAACCCTAACACTAATCCTAAAAGTAACCCTAATCCTAATACTAACACTCTCATGAACCCTAATTTTAACACTAACACTAACCCTAAATCTAACCACAAACATAACCTAACCCTAACACTTACTCTAAAACTAATGCTAACACTAAGCTTCAACATAATGCTAATACTATCCCAAACACTAATCTGAACCCTAACCCTAATCCTAACTGTAACACTAACCCTAATCCTAACCATAAAACTACAACTAACCCTAAAACTATCCCTAACTGAAACTCTAACACGAAGATTAACCTAACCCTAACCGTAACCCTAACACTATCACACACCCTAACACTAACCCTAACACAAACCATAACCCTAACCCTAATGCTAACACAAACCCTAATCAACCCCTAAAACTAATCTAAATTTAACCCGAATGCTTACCTAACCCTAACCCTAACCCTAACACTAACCGTGAACCTAACCCTAACACTAACCCTAACCCCAACACCAACCCTTATCCTATAACTATCTGTAACCCTAAACCTAACCCTAAACCTAACAACAATCATAACACTAAACTTAACCCTAACCCTAGCCCTAAATCTAACTCTAATCTTAACCATAACCATAACAATAACCTTAACAATTTCCCTATCACAAACACTAACCTAACCCTAACAGTAACACTAAGAAAAAAGACAAACCTAACTCTAACTCTAAAACTAACCCTAAACCTAACCTGAACCCTAACCCTATACCTTACCCTATACCTGACCCTATCACAAAGATTAACACTAACCCTAACATTAACTCTAACCCTAATCTCAAACCTAACCCTAACCCTAATACTAACCCATACCCTACCTGTAACCCTAATCATCATTGTAAACCTTACCCTAAACCAAACCCTAAACATAACACAAACACTAACACTAAACCTAACACTAACCCTAAACCTAAGCATAACCCAAAATCTAACACTAAACCTAACACTCACCCTAAGCCTAAGCTTAACCCTAACCCTAAACTTAATCCTAACACTAACACTAACATAAATCCTAAAGCTTACCATAACCATAACCCTAACACGAACACTAACGCTAACCCTAATTCTAATCAAAAACCTAACACTAACCATAACATTAAACCTAACCCTAAACATAACACAAACACTAAAACTAACCTTAACCCTAACCCTAACCATAATGCTAACACTAACCCTAACCTTAACTCTATTCCTTATGCTAAATATAACACTAAACCTAAACCTAACCCTAATACTAACCATAACACTAAACCTAATCCTAACCCTAAACCTAAAAAAAAAAAAAAAACCCTAAAACCAATCCTAAACCTAAACCTAACGGTAAGTTTTACACTATTCCTAACCCTAATCTTAACGCGAACACTAACCCTAAAACTATCCTTAACCTTAAAGGTAATCCTAATCGTAACCCTAACCCTAAACCTAAACCTAATCCTAATACAAACCCTAACCTTTGTATAACAGTAACCCTAACCCTACCCCTAACACTAACAATAATCTCAACCCTAACACAAACATTTACCCTAATCCAAAAACTAACCTATACCCTAACCGTAAACATAACCTTATTCCTAACCATTACCCTAATCCTAACGCTGACCCTAACACAAACCCTAAGCTAACCCTAAACCTAACCTTGTCCCTAACCCTAACCCTAACCCTAACACTAACACTAATCTTAACCATTACCCTAACCCTAACACTCACCTATTCCTAACACTAAACCTAACACTAATCCTAATCCTAAACTTAAAACTAAACCTAAACATAATTATAACCCTAACCCAAACACTAATGCTAACCCTAACCTTAACCTAACACTAATTCTAACCCAAACCGCAACCCTAAACTTGAACCTAATCCCAACCATAACCCTAACCCTAACCCTAAAGCTAACCCTAACACAAACCCTAACCCAAACACTAACCCTAAACTTAACCTTAAACCTTACCCTAACACTAAACCTAAACCTAACCCTAACACTAACACTCAACTTCACCATAAACCTAACCCTAAACTTAACACAATTCTAATCCTAATCCTAACATTAACCATAAACCTAACTGTAACCCTAACCCATACACTAATCCTAAACCAAACCCTAATCCTAGCTTTAACACTAACCTCAATCTTAACTGTAAACCTACACCTTACTCTAACACTAACCCCAAACCTAACCTTACCACGAACCATAACACTAACCCACATCCTAACAATAACACTAGTACAAACCCTAACTTTAACCCTAACTCTAACACAAACCCTAACCCTAACTTAATTCTAACTCTTACCCTTGCCTAACCCTGAACCTAATTTAACTCTAACACTAACTTTAACCATAAAACTAACACAAATGCTAAACCCAACCATAACTCTATAACTAACACTAACCCTAACACAAGCCTAAACCTAACACTAACCTTACCTAACACTAATTCTAACCGTAACACTAAAATTACCTCTAAACATAACCCTACCATAAAGATAACCCTAACCCTACCTCTAATCCAAACGCTAAATCTAACCCTAATGCTAACCTGACAACTTACACTAACACAAACCCTAAACCTAAACCTAACAGAAAACCTAACACTAAATTTAAACCTAACTCTAACCCTTATTCTAAAATTAACCCTAAACCTAACCTGAACCCTAACCCTAACCCTACCCTAAACCTAACCCTTACCTAAATGTAACCCTAACCTTAAATGTAACCCTAATCTTAACCCTAAATATAACCCTAATCTTAACTCTAACCCTAACACTAACCCAAAATCTAACCGTAACTCAAACCCTAAAACTAACCATAACAGTATCCGTAACCCTAATCTAAACTTAGCCCTAACACTAATCCTAATCCTAACCTTAACCCTAACAATAAACTTAACTCTAACCCTAACCCTAACAGTAACCCTAACCCTGACCCTAACCCTAACCCTAACACTCACCTAATCCTAATCCAAATCCTAACACTACCCCTATCCCTAATCCTAACACTAACCCTTAACCTAACTATAACCCAAACCCAAACACTAATGCTAACCCTAACCTTAACTCTAACACCAACCCTAATCCTTACCCTTACCCTAGCTCTACCTCTATCACTATTCCTTACCCTAAGCCAAATCCTCTTTCTAATGCTACCCTAGTCCTAACCATAATTCTTAGCCTTCCCCAAACCCTATCTCTATTATGAGTCCTAAACATAGCCCTCATTGTAGCTCTAACTCTAACCATAACCCTCACCCTTATTCTGACCCTAACACTAACCCTAGATATAAACCTGACCCTAACCCTAAACTGAACTTTGACACTACCTCTAACTGTAAACCTATACCTAAACCTAACAGTAACAATAGCACTAGACAAACCTAATTTTAAATAGAATAATAAATCTAACCCTAGCATAAACAAAAACCTAGCACCAGCCCTAACAATAACCATTAACCCAACGTAAAGACTAAACCTCTCACTAGACCAAATGCTAGTCCTAATTGTGGCTCTAAACATAAAACTAACCCTAATCCCACAATGACCCTTAATCTAATAGAAACCCTAGCTCTAAACCTTATTCTAAACCAAAACCTAACCCTAACACTAGACTTATCCATTACCCATACCCCAAAACTAGCCATAAACTTATTCATCACTCTTACATTACCCAAGCCCCAATGTTAGCCCTTAACATCACACAAAAACTAGTCCTTATCCTAGCCCTAAACCTAGCCCTAATCATAACCCTAACCATAAATTTAGACCTAACCCTAATTGTAAACCCTTGCCCTAGCCACAACTCTAGCTCAAATTCTAATTCTCAGCCTAAAGATAACCCTAACTCAAAACCTAACACTAGCCTTGACTCAAAACCTAACCCTCACCCTAGCCCTATCTGTAACTCAAATGCCTACACTCACCCTAACCCTAAACCTAAAATTAACCCTAGGCCTAACCCTAACCCTAAACCTAATACTAACCTTAACCCTAGCCCTAAATTTAGCTCTAACCCTATCCATTACTCTAAAGAAATGCCTAAACCAAATGCGAACCCTAGGCAAAATTATAACCCTATATTTAACACTAATCCTATCCATTACTCTAAACCTAACTGGAACCATAAACCTAACTCTATCCATTACGCAAACCCTACTCTGAACCCACAGCTAATTCAAGCATAAACCCTAAATCTTAACCTAAACCAAACCCTACCTTGACCCTGACCCTAGTAATACACCTGGCTCTAACATTGACACTACCTTATACCTAAAACTTACAATAGACATAGCCATAACATAACACTAAAACTAATACTAACCATAAACCTAGACTTGACAAAATTAGCCCTAGCCCAAATCCTACCCATAGCCCTAACACAAACCCTCAGCCTAGACCTAAAACTAGTCTTAATCCTAACCCAAACCCTAACCTTATTTCTAACCCTATTTATAACCCTTTCCCTAGCCCTAGAGCTAGCTATAAACATATCCCTTCCCCTAAACCTAATCCTAACCCTAACACTAACAGTAACCCTAACCCTAGGCTTAACTGTAACACTAACCCAAGTGCTAATCCTACACAAATTTAGTCCTAACCCTAAACCTAAACCTAACTTTAGCACAAAGACTAAATTGAACTCTCAACCTAGCCCTATTTCTAGTTCTAACCTATCTGTTACAATAACCCTAACACTAGCCCTAAACTTAGCCCTAACCCTAGCCATAGACCTAAACCTAGATCTAGCCATAACAATAAATGTAAGCCTATACTTCACCCTACCAGTAGCCCTAAGACTATTGCTATTATAAAAATAGCCCTAACCCTAAGCCTAGTTTTAAAACATAACTGAGCCATAGCCCTATCCCTAACCCTACCGAACCATAACCAAGACCTGACATTAGCACTATCCCTAGCCCTAATCATAATTCTAAACCCAGGCTTTATCTTTACCCTGATATTAACCCCAGCCCTATCCCTAATTTTATCCCTTGTCCTAGCACTAAACATAGCTGTAACATCATATCTTACCATAACACTAACGCTAACCTTAACCCTAGCCCTAAACCTAAGCCTAAAATTACACTCACCCTAGCACTAATCCTAGCCCTAATTTGGGAGTAATACTAAACCTAACCCTATCTCTATCCCTAAGACTAACTCTAACGTTCACCCTAGCCCTATTCCTAGTTCTAAAACTATCCCTTACCATAACCCAAACTCTACCTCTATCCCTAGCCCCAATCTTAGCTCTAATATTTGCCCTATGCCTAAACTTGGATTAAAACCAAAACTGAATCCTAAATCTCACCCTAACTCTAGCCCTATGCCTAATGCTAATTGGAAAAGTAGCCCTAACCCTAACTTAGCCCTAAAACAAAACTGAGCCATAAACCTAACCCTAACCCTTAACCTTAGCCAAACACTAACCCTAAACCTAGCCCTAAACCTTGCCATAATTTTATTGCTAAACTTAATCCTAGGAATAACCCTGACCCTGACTCGGATCCTAATACTAACCCTAGCTCTAAACATTGCCTTAATGCTAAACCAAGAAGTAGACCTAATTAGAAATTAAGTTCTTTCATTAGCCATAGCCCTAATGCTAACACATATACTAGAACTAATGTGAGTCCTAACCCTAGGTTTAACTCTAAGACTAACCCTAACCCTAACCCTATCCCTAATCTTAAATCTACCTCTAATCCTATCCCTTACCCTATGCCGAACCCTAACCCTAATGCTATCCTAGTCTTAACACTAATCCTTAGACTATCCCAAACCCTAACTCTATTACTAGTACTAAACATAGGCCTCATTCTAGCTTTAGCCCTACCCCAAACCCTGACCCTTATCCTGACCCTAACACTAACCCTAGATCTAAACCTGACACTAACCCTAAACCAGACCAAAATTCTACCCCTACTGGTAAACCTATACTTAAGCCTAAATGTAACACAAGCACTAGACCAAACCTAATCCTAAACAGAGTCATAAATCTAGCCCTAGCAATAAACTTGAACTTGCCTTAACAATAACCCTTAACCTAACAAAAAAGACTAATCGTATCCATAGACCCAGTGCTATTCCTAATTGTGGACCTAACACCAACCCAAACACTGATGATTACCCTAACACAAACCCTAACTCTTAAACTTATCCTAACCCAAAACCTAAACATAACACTAGAATTATCCATAACCTTAACCCCAAAACTAGCCATAACCATAACCCAAGCACTTACATTACCCATAGCCCTAATGCTAGCCATAAACATCACACAAACCTAGCCCTTATCCTAGCTCTAAACTTCGCCCTAATTATAACCCTAACCATAACCATAGACCTAACCCTAACCCTAACCCTCGCTCTAGTCCTAAACCTAGCTCAAACTTTAACCCTTTCCCTAAGCATAACACTAACCCTAACCCTAACCTTAGCCATGACTATAACCCTAACCATTACCCTAGACCTAACCCTAGCTAAAACCCTAATACTTACCAAACCAAACCCTGACACGAACCCTAGGCCTAACCCTAACCCTAGCCATAAACTTAACCTTAATTCTAGCTCTAACCTTAGCTCTAACCCTATCTATTACGCTAAAGGTAAGCCTAAACCAAATGCTAACCCTAGGCCTAATGCAAACCATATTGCTCACAATAACCGTATCCATTACTCTGACATTAGCCCTAAACCTAACCCTATCCATTATCCTAATCCTAAACTAAACCTAATGCTAATACAAGCCTTAACCCTAAATCTTAAACTAAACCAAACCATACCCGGACCCTGACCCTAATAAAACACCTAGCCCTAAACCAGGCTCTTACCCTAAACCTAACCCTTACACTAGACCTAGCCATAACATAACCATAAAACTACCTACTTTGAACATAGACCTGACATTAGACCTACCCTAATGCATACCCTTATCCTGGCACTAAACATAGTTTTAATATTAACCCTAAACCTAAACTTAGCCCTAAATCAAATTCTAACCCAAACCCTAGCTCTAAAGCTAGCTATAACCCCATCCCTTCCCCTAAATCTAACTCTAACCCTAACACTAACACTAACCATAACCCTAGCCCTTACCCTAGGCCTAACCATAACTTTAACCCTAGTGCTTATCCCAACCCTAATTTAGCCCTAACCCTAAACCTACCCCTAACCCTAGCCCAAAGAATAACTCTAATTGCAGCCCAGTCCTATTTATTTTCTAAACCTATCCATTACTGTAACCCTAACACTAGCCCTAACCTTAATCCGCCCTAGCCCTAAACCTAGGGCTAACCATAACAATAAAACTAAGCATAAATCTCCTTCTACCACTAGCCCTAACACTATCTCTAATCCTAAAACTAGCCCAAACCCTAGCCCTAGATCTAAAACAAAACTGAGCCATACCCTAACCCTAACCCTAATGCTAGACCAGATAATAGCCCTATCCCTGATTTTTACCATAACCCTAACACAAAACCTAACCCTACAACTAGCCTTAATCCTAGCCCTAATTCCTATCACTAACCCTGAACAGTAACACTGATCCTGATTCTGACCCTAACACTAACCCTTACTTTAATGATCTCCCTAAACCTAAACCTAATCTAAACACTAGACCTTGACCTAGACCTAATTTTATCTCTAAAACTAGCCCTAATCTTAACTCTAGTTCTTACAATAGCCATAGTCCTACCTTATCGCTAACCTAACCCAAAACCTAGCCCTAATCTGAGCCCTAACCCAAACTTTAACCCTACTCCTTACCCGAATACTAGCCCCAACACTTAATCTAAACCTAGTCCAAAAACTAAACCTTGAACTAACCCGAACCATGGCCTTAATCCTAACCCTAACCCTAACCCTAACCTTATCTCTAATCTTATTTATTACCCTAAACTTAACCCTAACAGAATTCTAACACTAGGGCTAACACTAACTATAGCCTTAACCTAACAATAACCCTAGCCCTAACTGTAGCTCTAATCCTATCCATTACCCTAACCATAACCATAACTGAATTCAATCCCTAGGCCTAACCTTAACACTATCCCTAACCCTAAGGCTGTCCATTACCCTAAACCTAAACTGAACCCTAAACCTAACCATATCCATTATCCTAACCCTAACACTAAACCTAAGGCTAATTTGAGCCCTAACCCTAACCTTTAACATAACACATACCCCAACCCTGATTCCGACCCTAATAATACTCTAGCTGCAAAGCTGTCCCTAATACTCAACCTAACCCTTACAATAGATCCAGCTATAAACCTAACTATAAAACAATACCTAATCATAACCCTAGACCAGACATTAGACCGTAATGCAAGCCCTAACCCAAACACACATCCTAGCCATAATCCTAGCACTAAGCCTAGCCTTAACCCTAACCATAACCATAACCCTAGCCCTATCCCTAATTTTATCCCTTGACCTAGCCCAAAACGTAGCTGTAACATCATAGCTTATCCTAAACCTAGCAGTAAAACTAGGCCTAAAACTAACACTAACCCTAGCACTAATCCTAACCCTAATTTAGCCCTAACCTAAACCTAACCTTATCCCTAGCCCTAAGAATAACTCTCTCACCCAAGCAGTATCCCTAGTTCTAAACCTATCCATTAATATTACCCAAATTCTAGCCCTATCCCTAGCCCCAAACTTAGCCCTAATCTCTGCCCTAGAACAAAACTTGAATATAATGTAAACTTAAGCCTAAAGCTCACCCTAACACTAGCCCTGACCCTAATGCTAATTGGAAAACTAGCCCTAACCCTAAACTAACCCCAAAACAAAACTGAGCCATAAACCTAACCCTAACCCTTAACCTAAACCAAACACTCACCCTAAACCTAGCCCTAAACCTTACATAATTTGAGTGCTAAACCTAACCTTAGGAGTAACCCTGATCCTGACTCGGATCCTAATACTAACCCTAGCTCTAAACATTTCATTAATGCTAAACCAAAATTAGCCCTAATCAGAAATTAAGATTTTTCATTAGCCATAGCCCTAATGCTAACATATATACCAGTGCTAATCCGAGCCCTAAACATAGGTTTAACTCTAAGACGAGCCCTAACCCTGAACCTATCCCTAACCCTATCACTAATCCTAACCTTACCTCTAATCCTATCCCTTACACTAAGCCTAACCCTAGTCCTAATACTAATCCTTAGAATATCCTAAACCCTAACACGATTTCAAGTCCTAAACCTGGGCCTGATTCTACCTTTAGCCCTAATTTTAACCCTGACCCTTATCCTGACACTAACACTAACCCTAGATCTAAAGCTGACCCTAACCCTAAACATAACCCTAACACTACCCCTACCAGTAAACCTATACTTAAACCTAACCTTAACACTAGCACTAGACGAAACCTAATCCTAAATAGAGTCATAAATCTAGCCTTAGGCCTAAACCAAAACCTAGCACTAGCCCTAACAATAACCCATAACCTAACGTAAAGACTAAACGTATCACTAGACTAAATGCTAGTCCTAATTGTGGCCCTAAACATAAAACTAAACCTAATCCAATGATGACGCTCAATCTAATAGAAACCCTAGCTCTAAACATTATCATAAACCAAAACCTTACCCTAACACTAGACTTATCCATAAGCCTGACCCTAACACTAGCCATAACCATATCCCTAGCACATACATTACCCATAGCCCTAACATTAGCCCTAAACATCACACAAACCCAAGCCCTTATCCTAGCCCTAAACCTAGCCTTATTCACAACCCAAACCATAACCTTAGACCTAACCCTAATGCTAACGCTCACCCTAGACTTAACCCTAGCTCAAACTCTAATCCTTAGTCTAAACATAACCCAAACACTAAACCTAACCCTAGACCTGACTCAAAACCTAAAACTCGCCCTAGGCCTAACCCTAGCTCAAATGCCTACACTTATCCTAACCCTAACCATAACATTAACCCTAGGCCTAGCCCTAACCCTAACCCTAAACCTTAAATTAAGCCTAGCCCTAATCTTAGCTCTAACCTTATCCATTACCCTAAAGTTAAGCCTAACCCAAATGCTATCCCTAGGCCTAATGATAACCCTATCGCTAACACTAAGGCTATCCATTACTCTAAACCTTACAGGAACCATAAACCTAATTCTATCCATTACCCTAACCCTAACCCTAACTACTAATTCAAGCATTGACCCTAAATCTTAACCTAAACCAAACCCTACAGGGACTCTGACCCTAATAATACACCTATCTCTAAACCTGACCCCTACCATTAACCTAACCCTTATACTAGACATAGCCATAACCTAACACCAAAACTAATACTAACCATGAAACTAGACCTGACATTAGTCCCAGCTCTAATCTTAGCCCTAGCCCTAACACAAACACTAAGCTTAACCCTAAATCTAGACTTAATCATAACCCAAACCCTATCCTTAGTTGTAACCCTAATTCTAACCCTCGCCCTAGACCTACCCTAGCTATAACCCTATCCCTTCCCCTAAACCTAATCGTAAACCTAACACTAATGCTAACCCTAACCCTAGGCCTAATCCTAAAACTAACCCTAGTGCTAATCCTGGCCCTAATTTAGCCCTAACCCTAAACCTACCACTAACCCTAGCTCAAAGACTAACTCGAACTCTCAACCTAGCCCTATTTCTAATTCTAACCCTATTCGTTACCATAACCCTAACACTAGCCCTAACCTTAGCCTTAACCCTAGCCATAGCCCTAAACCTAGATCTAACCATAACAATAAATCGAAGCCTAAACTTCACCCTACCACAAGCCCTAACACTATCGCTAATCATAGAAGTAGCCCTTACCTAGGCCTAGTTCTAAAAGAAAATTGAGCCACAGCCCTATCCCTAACCCTAGCCTAAACTTAACTCGAGACCTGACATTATCCCTATCCCTAGACCTAATCCTAGTTTTAAGCCCAGGCTTAATCCCAAACCTAATTTTAACCCTATCCCTAACCCTAATTTTATCTCTTGTTCTAGCACTAAATATAGCTGTAACATCATACCTCACCCTAACCCTAATGCTAACCCTAACCATAGCCCTAAACCTAGGCCTAAATCTAACACTAACCCTAGCACTATTTCAAGCCCCAATTTAGCCCTAACAGTAAACCTAACCTTATGCCTATCTCCAAGACTAACTCTAACTCTCGCCCTAGCCCTATCCCTAGTTCTAAACCTATCCCTTACCATAAATGAAAAGCTAGGCCTATCCCTAGCCGCAAACATTGCCCTAACCTTCGCCCAAGGCTTAAACCTGGATATAAAACTAAAATTAAGTATAAACCTTACACTAACACTAGCCCTAGCCCTAATGCTAATTGGAAAACTAGCCCTAAATCTACCCTAACCCTAAAACAAAACAGAGCCATAACCCTAACCCTTAACCTAAACCAAACCCTAAAGCTAAACCTAGTCCTAAACTTGGCCCTAATTTGAGTCCTAACCCTAACCCTAGAAATAACCCTGACACTAACTCGGCCCTTAACACTAACCCTAGCTCTAAACATTGCCCTAACACTAACCCTAGAACTAACCCTAAACAGAAACCTAGTTCTTTCACTAGCCATAGCCATAATGATAACACAAATCCTAGGCCGAATCTGAGACCTAACCCTATTTTTTAACTCTAACACTAAACCTATCCCTAGCCCTAAACCTAACCCTAACTCTAACGCTACATTAAACCCTATTCCTTTTCCTAAGTCAAACCCTAATGCTACCTTACTCATAAAATTAATCCCTCACCTACCCCAAACCCTAACTCTATTACTGGTCCTATCCTAGTCCTCATTCTAGCTCTAAACTGAACCCTAACCCTGACCTTTATTCTTACCCTAACACTAACCCTAAGTCTAAACTTGACCCTAAAACTAAACCAAAACTTAACACTTCCCATACCGGTAAACCTATACTTAAACCTAACAGTAACACTAGCACTAGACGAAACCTAATCCTAAATATAGTCATAAATCTAGATCTAGCCCTAAACAACTACCTAGCACTAGCCCTAACAATAACCGTTAATCTAACTTAAAGACTAACCCTATCCCTAGACCCAACGCTAATCGTAATTCTGGCACTCACCCTAAACCTAACCCTGTCCTGAAGAATGACCCTTAACCCTAAACAAACTCTAGCTCTAAAGTTTATCCTAACCCAAAATCTAACTCTAACACTAGACATATCCATAACTCTGACCCTAAAACTAGCCATAAACATATTCTTAGCTGTTATATTTCCCATAGCCCTAATGTTAGCCCTAAACCTCACACAAAACCTAGCCCATATTCTAGCCCTAAACCTAGCCCTAATTGTAACCCTAACCATAATCCTAGACCTAAGCCTAATTCTACACTCACCCTAGCCCTAAACCTAGCTCAAACTCTAACCCTTACCCTAAATATAAACCTAACCCTAACCCTATCCCTGACTCTAACCCTGACCCTCGCCCAAGACCCAACCCTAGCTCAAATGCTAATACTAACCCTAAAACTATGCCTGACACTAACCCTAGGCCTCACCCTAACCCTAGCCCTAATTGTAACTTTATCCCTAGTCCTAACCTTAGCTCTAATACTATCCATTACCCTAAAGATGAGTCTAAGTCATATGCTAACCCTAGGTGTAATGCTAACCCTATCGCTAACACTAACCCTATCCAGTACTCTAAATTTAAACTGAACCCTAAACTTAACCCTATCCATTACATTATCTGTAACCCTAAATCTAAAGCTAATTCAATTCTTAACCTAAAACTTAACCTAAACCAAAACCTACCCAGACTCTGACCCTAATAATACACCTAGCTTTAAACCTGAAACTTACCTAAACATAACCCTTACATTAGACCTAGCCATAACCTAACCCTAAAACTAACACTAACCATAAATCTAGACCGGACATTAGACGTATCCCTAATCCTAGCCCAGGCTCTAACACAAACCCTCATCCTAGCACTAAAAATAGCCTTAATCCTAACCCTAGCTCTAACCCTAATTCTAATACTCGCCCCAGATCTAAACCTAGCTATAACCCCATCCCTTCCCCTAAACCTAACCATAACCCTAGCACTAAGACTAACTCTAACTCTCACCCTAGCCCTATTTCTAGTTTTAACTCTATCTGTTAATAACCCTAAAACTAGCCCTAACCTTAGCCCTAAACATAGCCTTAAACATAGATCTAACCATAACAATAAGTCTAAGCCTAAAAATCACCATACCACTAGTGCTAACACTATCGTTCATCCTAAAGTAGCCCTAGCTGTAAAACAAAACTGTGACAAAACCCTAACGCTAACCATAACCAAACCATAACCCTAGACATGACATTAGACCTATCCCTAATTCTTATCATAACCCTTGCACAAAGCATAATCCTAGACCTACCCTTAACCCTAACCCTAATTTGAGTCTATCCCTAACTGTGATCAGTAACACTGATACTGACTCTGACTGTAACATGAACCCTATCTCTAATCATCACCCTAAGCCTAAATCTAATCTACACACTAGATTTAGATATAATACTAAACTTAACACTAGCCCTAATCATAACCTTAGTTCTAACATTAGCCCTAGTCCTAAGTAGGCCTCACGTAACTCAAAACCTATACCTCATCAGAGCCCTAAACCTAGCTTTTACCCTAGCCCTAACAATAACACTAGCCCTAATAATTAACCTAAACCTAACCATAAATCTAAACCTTGTCCTAACCAGAAATCTAACCAAAACCATAGCACTAATCCTAACCATAATCTTAGCCCTATCCCTACTCTAATTTTATCCATTACCCTAACCATAACCTTAACCAAATTCTAACCCTAGACCTAACCCTAACCATAGCTCTAACCTAACCATAACCCTAGTCCTAACTGTAGCTCTACTTCAATCTATTACCCTAACCATAACCCTAACTGTATTCTATCCCTAGGCCTAAACCTAACCCTATTCCTAGACCTAAACCTGTCCATTACTCTAAATCTAACATTTACCCTAAACTTAACCCTTTCCATTACCCTAACCTAACACTAACCCTAATGCTAATTTGAGCCCTAAGCCTAATCCTTAACCTAACACATACCCTAACCCTGACTCTGACCTTAATAATACCCCTAGCTGTAAACCTGACCCTAACTGTCAACCTAACACTTACAATAGATCTGTCCATAATCCTTAGCCTAAAACTATCACTAACCATAACCCTAGACTTGACATAAGCCCTATACCTAAACCTAGCCCAAAATCTAAAACAAATCCTAGCCATAATCTATCCCTAAGTCTAGCCTTAATCCTAACCCTAACATTAACCCTATCTCTATCCCTAATTTTATGTTTTGTCCTAGCACTAAATGTTCCTGTAACATCATACCTTACCCTAACCCTAATGCTATCCCTAACCCTAGCCCTAAAACTATGTCTAAACCTACAACAAACCAGAGCTCTAATCTAGCCTAATTTAGACCTAACCTTAAACCTAACACTATCCCTAGCCCTAAGACTAAATCTAACTCTTGCCCTAGCCCTATCCCTAGTTCTAAAATGATCCCTTACCATAACCGAAAACCTATCCATATCCCTAGCCACAACCCTAGCCCTAACTTTCACCCTAGACCTAAACCTGGATATAACCAAAACCTTAAGCCTAAAGCTCACTCTAAAACTAGATCTAACCCTAATGCTAATTGGAAAACTAGCCCTAACAGTACCCTAGCCCTAAAACAAAATCGAGCCATAACCCTAACAGTAACTCTTAACCTAAGCCTAATGCTAAACCTACACCTAACCCTAAACCTAGCCTTAATTTGAGTCCTAACCCTAACCCTAGGAGTTACCCTGACCCTTATTCGGACCCTAACAGTAACCCTAGCTCTAAACATTGCCCTAAAGCTAATCCTAGAACTAGCCCTAAACAGAATCCTAGTTCTTTCATTAAATGTAGCCCTTATGCTAACACAAATCCTTGCCCTATTCTGAGGCCTAAACATAGATATAACCCTATATATAATGCTAACCCTAACTCACCCCTAACTCTACCTCTAATCCTATCCCTTACCCTGAGCCAAACCCTCACCCTAATGCTACCCTAGTCCTAACCATAATACTTAGCCTACCTCAAACCCTATCTCTATTACGATTCCTAAACCTAGCCCTCATTCTAGCTCTAATCCTAACTCTAACACTGTCCCTTATTCTGACCCTAACACTAACCCTATGTCTAAACCTGGCATTAACCCTAAAGAAAACCCTAACCCTACCCATACTGGTAGACCTATACCTAAACTTAAAATAACATTAGCACTAGACCAAACCTAATCCTAAATAGACTCATAAATCTAGCATTAACCCTAAGCAAAAACCTAGCACTAGCCCTAATAATAACATAATGTAATGACTAACTCTATCCCTAGACCCAACGCTAGTCCTAAATCTGGCCCTCACCCTAAACCTAACCTTAACCCGAATAATGACTGTTAACCTAAAACAAACCCTAGGTCTAAATCTTATCCTAACCCAAAACCTAACTAGAACACTAGACTTATCCATATCCCTAACCCTAAAACTAGCCATAACCATATCCCTAACTCTTACATTACTCATAGCCTTAATGCTAGCCATAAATCTCACACAAATGTAGCCATAATCCTAGCCCTAAACCTAGCCCTTATTGTCACCCTAACAAAAAGCCTAGACCTAACCCTAACCCTCAACATCGCCCTAACCCTAATTCTAGCTCAAACTTTAACCTTAATCTAAACATAACCCTAACCCTAACCCTAACATTAGCCCTGACTCTAAACCTAATCCTCACACTAGCCCTAATCCTAGCTCAAATGCTAACACTTACATCAAACCTACCCCTGACACGAACCCTAGGCCTAACCTAAACCCTAGTCCTAATTCTAAACTTAACCCTAGGCCTAATCTAAGCTCTTATCCTATCCATTACCATAAAGATAAGCCTAACCCTAATGCTAACCCGAGGCCTAACTCTAACACTATTGCTAACACTAACCCTATTCATTACTGTAAACCTAATCTGAACCCTGAACCTAACCCTATCAATTACCCTAACCTGAACCCTAACCCTATCCCTAATGGTAATTCAAACCTTAACCCTAAATCTTAACCTAAACCAAACACTACTCGAACCCTGACCCTAATAATACACCTAGCTTTAAACTTGACCCTTAACCTAAACCTAACCCTTACACTAGACCTAGCCATAACCTAACCCTAAAACTAACCATAACCATAAACACAGACATGACATTAGCCCTAGCCCTAATCCTAGCCCTAACCCTAACACAAACACTAGTCCTCATCTTAGATTTATAACTAGCTTTAATCATAACCCAAACCCTCTCTCTAATTTTTACCCACGCCCTAGACCTGAACTTAGGTATAACCCCATCCTTTACCCTAACCCTATCACTAATCCTAACCCTAATACTAACCGTATCTCTTTCCCTAACCATAGACCTAACCCTAACAGTAACCCTAGCAGTAATCCTAGCTCTAATTGAGCCCTAACCCTAACTCTATCCCTAACCTTGGCCTAAGACTAACTCTAACTCTCCCCAGACCTATTTCTAGTTCTAACGCTATCCATTACAATAAGCCTAACACAGCCCTTAATCTTAGCCCAAACCCTATCCCTAGACCCTACCCTAGATCTAACCATAACTATACATTTGACATTAACCCTAAGCCTAATCCTCAACCTACAACTAGACCTAACAATATTGCTAATTCTAAAACTATCCATAACCCTAGCTTTATCCCTTAAACAAAAGTGAGCCATTGTCCTAACACTAATTGTTAACCTAAACCAAACCCTAACCCTAAACCTAGCCATAACATTCTACCTCTAATTCATGTCCTAGTCCTAAAACTAACCCTGACCCTGACTTATATTCTAACACTAAACTTAATTATAAATATCACACTAACCCTAAAGATAGCACTAATGCTAGATCTAGACCAAATATTAACTGTAATAATAACCTCAGTTCTTATATTAGCCATAGCCCTAACCCTAGCCCTAAACCTAACAGAAAAACTATCCCTGATCTCAGCCCTAACCCTAGAAGTAAACCTAAACCTATATCTAGCCCTAGCCCTAACCATAATACTAATGTAACCCTAGATCTAACTCTATCACTTACCCCAAGCCAAACCCTATACATAATGCTAACCTTAGTCATAATCCTAATCAATAGCCTAATTCAAACCCTAACCCTATTACGAGTCCTAACCCTAGCTCTCATTCTAGCTCTAACCCTAAATCAAATTCTTACTCTAACAGAAACTCTCAGTCTAAATCTGACCCTAACCCTAAACCAAAACCCTAAAACTAGCCCTATCAGTAAACTTATACCTAAACCTAACCCTAACACAAGCCCCAGACCTAAGCCTAATCCTAAATATAGCAATAACTCTAGACCTAGACCTAAAAAAATACCTGATCCCTAGCCCTAATATAATAATTAACCAAAAGCAAACACTAAACCTATCCCTAGACCTAATCCTAGCCCTAATTCTGGCTTTCACCCTAAACCTAACTCTAACCTGAACACTGACCCTAACACTAACACAAAACCTAGCTCTAAACCTGAACTTAAAGAAAAACCTAAACCTAACACTAGACATAGCCATAACCCTAACCCTAAAACCTGCTCTAATCAGAAGCCTAGATCTTACATTACACATAACCTTAATGTTGGGCCAAAACTTAACACAAAACATAGCCCTAATCCGAGGCCTAAACCTACACTAAGTATAGCCATAATCCTAAATGTAGCCCTAACCCTAACCCTCGCCTTAACATAACCCTAGCTCAAAGTCTAACCCTTAGCCTAAAAATAACCCTAGCCCTATTCGTAAACATAAGCCTAACACTAGCCCTAATTTTAACCTTAACCCTAGTACTAACCCAAGTTCTAACCCTAACATTACCCTAATCCTAATTCTAACCCTAACCCTAATAATAACCCTAGTCATAAACCTAACCCTCTTCCTAACCCTAATCATAAACCTAACCCTCGACCTAACCCTCAACCTAACCCTTGCCATAAACTTAACCCTAAACCTTCCAATGAATCAAAACTAATCTATTCCTAATCCTAAATTTAACCATAACCTAAACTTAACTCTAAACCTAATCTTACATCTAATCCAATAAATTACTCCAAAACTAAACTTAACCCTAATGAAAACCCTAGCCCTAACCCCAACCCTAACCAAAACCATAACCATAACCCTAACCTTGATCTAACACTAAACCTAACACTCACCCTACCCCTAACCGTAGCTTAAAGCCTAACACTTACCCTAAACCTCACCCTAGCCCTAGCCTTAATCATAACCCTAACTCTAGCCCTTAACCTAATATTAAACCTATCCCTAGTCCTAGCCCTAATATAGCCCTATTCCTATCCCTAACCTGAACTAGAATTAAGACTAACTATAATTCTCACACAAGACCTATCCCTATTTCTAACCCTATCCCTTACCATAAACCTAACCCAATCTGTAACCCTAGTCATAAGCCTTGCACTATCCTTAGCCATAACACTAACTCTAGATCGAAACCTACCTCTAAAACTAACCCTAAACTGATGCCTTAGCCTAACCCTGGAACTAGATCTAACCCTAATGCTAATCCTAAAATTAGCTCTAACCCTAGCCCTAGCTCTAAAACAAAACCGAGCTATACCCCTAACACTAACCATTACCCTAGACCAAACACTAACCCTACACCACCCGTAACCCTAGCCCTAATTTGAAACCTAACACTAACCCAAAACCTAACCATGATACTGACTCATATCCAAACACTAAACCTAGCTCTAAACATTAACCTAAATTTAAACCTAACCTTAACAATAGACCGAGCCCTAACCTTAACCCAAAAACCTACCCTAATTGTAACCCTATTTCTTAAAATAGCCACAACCATAACCATAACACTAGCCCTAACCCTAATACAAATCTAACCTTAATCCAATCCATAACACTAGCTTTAACTCTAAACATAACTCTAACACTAGTCCTAACCCTAGCTCTAACCCAATGCCTTCCCCTAAGCCAACCCTCACCCTAATTCTAAATGTATTCTTATCACTAATCCTTAGCCTAATCAAAGCCTAAATTTATAACTAGTCCTAACCCTAGCCTTCCTTCTATATCTATCCATAACCCAAATGCTAACCCTATCCCTGACCTTTATTCTGATCCTAACACTAATCTTAGGTCTAAATCTAAACCTAACCCTAAACTGAAACCTAACACTACCCCTACTGGTAACCTTGTACATAAACCTAAACCTAACACTAGCCCTAGACCTAAACCTAATCCTAAATCTAGCCATAACTATAGCTCTAGATCTAAAGACAAACTAGACCTAGACTTAACAATAACCCTTAACTTAACCCAAAGTCTAACCCTACCTGTAGACCTAAACCTATTCCTAATTCTGGCTTTAACCCTAACCATTACTCTACCCGAACATTGTCCCTGAAACGAACACTAATCCTAGCTCTAAACTTCACCCTAACCCCAAAACTAACCCTAAAACTACACCTAGCCCTAACATTAACCATAAAACTAGTCTTAATCATTACACTAGATCTTACTTTAGCCATAGCCCTAACCTAGCACAAAAAGTAGCCCTAATCCAAGCCTTATTAGATTACTTTGATTTAACTTTAAGCTAACCCTAACAATAACCCTAACCCTAACTATAACCCTATGCCTAACCCTAGAACAAATCCTAACCTAACCCTAGCCCTAACACAAGCTATAACCCTATTTATTACACTAAGATAACTATAATCCTTATGCTAAACCTAGGCGGGACCCTAATACTAGCACTAGTTTTAACCCTATTCATTAACCTATACCTAACCTCAACCCTAAACCTAAATGTCATTACCTGAGCCATAAACATAAGACTAATATGAGCCCTAAACCTAAACCTTAACCTAACCCTAACCTTGACCCATAGTTCTAAACCTGACCCTAGCAAGAAACATAAACTTTACAATAGACCTAGCCATAAACGTAACTCTAAAACTATCCCTAACTCTTTCGTAGACCTGACATTAGCCCTAGCTCTAATCCTAGCCCTAACCCTAATACAAAACTTAGCCAACATCCTAGCAATGAACCTCACCTTAATCATAAACTTAACCCTAACGTTAATCATAACCTTTATCCTCTCACCCTAGTACTAAAATTAGCTCTATTCCTATTCCTTTCCCTAAACCTAACCCTAGGTAAAAACCTAACACTAACCCTATCCCTAACTGTAGGCCTAAACCTAACTCTAACCCTAGCCTTAATCCAAGCCCTAATTTAGCCCTATCCCTAACCCTAACCCTAACCCTAAGACTAACTCTAACTCTCACACTAGCTCTATACCTAGTTCTAACCCTATCCTTTACCATAACCATACAGCTAGCCCTAAACATAGCCCTACCATAGCCCTATACTTAGCCCTATCTGAAAACCTAGATCTCAACCTAACTCTAAATTTAACCCTAACAGTAAGACTAAATCTAGCCATAACTCTACTCCTATCCCTAAACGTTAACCTAAGCCTAAATCTCACACTGACACTAGTCCTAACCCTAAGACTAATCATAAAACTAACCCTAACCCTACCCCTAGCCCTAAAACAAAACCAATTAATAGCTGTAACCTTAACCCTTAAACTAAACCAAACCCTAACCATACACCTAACCTTAATCTATCCCTAATTATAGTCTAATCCTACCCCGAAAACTAACCCTGACCCTGACTCTTACCCTAACACTAACCCTGGCTTTAAGCATCATCAACACCATAAACCTAACCTTAACACTAGACCTAGACCTAAGTCTAACCCTATAACTAGCTGTAACCATAAACCTACTTAATACAATAGTGGTAGCCTTAACCCTAGCCCTAAACTAACCCAAAACCTAGCCTTAATCCAAGTCCTAAACCTAGCTTTAACCCTAAATTTAAACCTAACCCTAACCCAAACACTAGCCCTATTCCTATACATACCCCTAGCCCTAACCTTAGTGCTAACCCTAGCCATTACCCTACCAGTAACCCTAACCCTTATGATAACCCTAGGCCTAACCCTAACCCTATAAATTACACTAAACCAAACTTAAACCCTAAATCTAACCCTGTCATTACCCTAACCCTAAATCTAACACTAATTTGAGCCCTGCACCTAAACACTAACTTAACCCAAACCCTAATCCTGACCCTGATTCCACCCTAGATCTAAACTGGACTCTAACCAAAAACCTAAACATTACACTGGACCAAGCCATAAACCTAACACTAAATCTAGCTCTAACTATAATACTAGACCTGACATTAGCCATAGCCCTAATACTATCCCCAACCCTAAAACGACTCCTAGTCCTCTTCGTAGCCCTAAACATAACACTAGTTCTAACCCTAATACTAACCCTCACCTATGCCCTAAACCTAGGTATAAACACATGCTTTACCCTATAATAAACCCTAACTCTAACCCTAAACCTAGTGGTAACCCTTGCCTTATCCTTAGCCCTATCACTAACCCTAGATAGAAACTTAACTCTAAATCTAACCCTAACTCGATGCCTAAGAATAATCCTAAAACTAGCCCTAACCCTAGCCCTAACATAACCCTAGCAGTAATTTAGCCCTATCCTTAAACCTAACCCTAACCCTAGCCCTAAGACTAACTCTAACTCTCACACTAGCCCTACCACTCATTCTAACCCTATCCTTAACCATTAACCTAATCCTAGCCCTAACCCTAGTGCTAACCCTTTCCCTATCACTAACCTTAGGCAAAACGTAACTCTAAATCTAGCCCTAACCCAAAGCCTAAGCCTAACCCTAACACTAGCCCAAACCATAACTCTAATCCTATAATGAGTCCTAACGTTAGTTTACCCCTTAAACAAAACCCAGCCATAGCTCTAACCCTAACCATTAACCTAAACCAAACCTTAACCTTACACTTATACCTATTCCTAGCCCTAATTCGAGTTGGAAGTCGAAGCCTAGAACTAACCCTGAACTGCCACTGCCCCTAACACTTCTAGCTCTAAACATCACCCTAACAATAAACCTAACCCTAACATTAAATCTAGCACTAAAACCCTAAACTAGCCCTAATTGTAAATGTAGTACTTACATTAGCTCTAATTCTAACACTAGCCCTAGCATAACCCAAAACCTAGCCCTAATCAGAGCCCTAACCCTAGCTTTAAACCTAACCTAATCCTAACATAATTGTAATCATAACTCTAGCCTTAAACTGATCTCTAAATGTATCCATTAACATAAACATAACCATAACCATAATGATAAACCTAGGCATAAACCTAACACTATCCTGAATCCTAATCTTTCCATTACTGTAAACCTAACATGAATCCTAAACCTAACCCTATCATTACCCTAAACTTAATTCTAAAACTAATTCAAGCCCAAAATGAAACCTTAACCTAATCCAAACCCAAACCCAGACCTTGACCCTAATAATACCCCTAACTCTAAACTTGACCATAACCCAACACCTAAACCTTAGTCTAGATGTAGCCATAAACCTAACACTAAAACTATCTTTAATCATAATTCTGGACCTGAAATTTGTTCTAGCCCTAATCCTAGTCCTAACCATAAAAACACACCTAACCCTCATCCTAGCCCTAAACCTAGACGTAATCATAACCCTAATTCTAGCCCTACACCTAACCCTAATTCTAACCCTCACCCTACCTTTAAACTAGTTATAATGTCATAACTTACTCTAAATTTAAACCTAACACTAACCCTAAGCCTAGGCTTAAGCTAAACACAAAACCTAACCCTAATCCTAGCCCTAATTTAGCTCTATCTCTAACGCTATCCTAACCCCAGGCCTACGACTAACTCTAATTCTTGCCCTATCCCTATCCCTATCTCTATTTCTATTCCTATCCGCTACTGTAAACCTAACACTAGCCTAAACCCTTGCCTTAAATTAGTCCCAGCCTTAACCCTAACTCTAAATCTAACTTTAAACCTAAGCTTAAGCCTAATATTAACACTAGCCCTATCCCTAATGATAATCATAAAACTAACCCTAAGCCTAAACCTAGCAGTAAACCAAAACCGAGCAATAGCCCTAAACCTAAACTTCAACTTAAACCAAAAACTAACACTACACCTAGACATAAACCTAGCCTTAATTCGGGTCCTAAGCCACACCTTAAAACTAATCCTGACCCTGACTCATATCTTAACACTCACCCTAGCTCAAAACACCACCCTAAACTCAAAACGAACTATAACATTAACAATAGCCCTAATTCGAGTCTTAATGCTAACCCTAACACAAACCCTGACCCTGACTCCTATCCTAACAAGAATTATACCTATAAATATCACCCTAACAGTAAACCTAACCCTAGCACTCAAACTACCCCTAAGCCTAACCCTAAAAATAACACTAATGGTAACCATAGTTCTTACATTAGCCATTACAGTAATCCTAGCCCTAAACCTAACAGAAAAACTAGCCCTAAACCAAGCTCTAAACCCAGTTTCAACTCTAATTCTAACCCTAACCATAGCCCTAACTCTAGATCTAAATCAACACCTTACCCTAAGTGAAACCCTAAACCTAAGAGTAACCCTGGACCTATCCCTAATCCTTAGACTAACTAAAACCCTAACCCTATTAATAGTCCTAACCCTAGCCTTCATTTTAGCTCTAACACTATCCCAAACCCTAACCCTAACCATGACCCTTATTCTGACCCTAACACAAAACCTAGGTCTAACCCCAACCCTAACCCTAACACCAATTTTACCGTAATCTTATCCCTAGACATAACTCTGAACCTCTCACCCTAGCCCTAGCCATAGCTCAGAGAGTAACCCTTATGCCAAACATAACCCTAAAACTAATTCTAGTTCTAACCCTCACCTTAACCCTAACACAAGACATAATCCTAACCATAACCCTAGCCCTAACCTTAACTCTAACTTTATCCATTACCCTAAACATAACCCTTACCATAATGCTAACCCTAGGCTTAACCCTAAACGTATCACTCTCGCCAAACCTATCAATTACCCTAAACCTAACCCTATCATTATGCTAAACCTAACCCTTATGTTAATTCTAGCCCTAAAGCTAACCTCAAACCTAAAACAAACCCTAACACTGACCGTTATCCTAATAATTTCCCTAGGTATAAACCTGACTCTTACACTAGACCTAGCCATAAAACTAACCCTAAAATTATTCCTAACCTTAACACTAGATGTGATATTAACCCTAGCCATAATCCTAGCCCTAATCCTGACACAAACCTTGCCCTTATCCTAGTCCTAAAGATAGCCTTAATTTAATTCTTAACCCAAAACCTAGGCCTGACACTAACACTAATCCTAGCACTAATCTTAGCCTTAATTTAGCCCAATCCCTAACCCTAACCCTAACCCTAGCCCAAAGAATAACTCTAACTCTCACCCTAAACCTAAATTTGTTCTAACCATATCCCTTACTAAAACCCTAATCCTAGCCCTAACTCTTGGTCTAATCCTGCCCTATTCACAGACACGGCCATAACCCTAGATCTAACACTAACACTAAATCTAACCCTAACCGTAAGCCTAAACCTAAACCTAACACTAGCCCTAATGCTAATGTTAATCCTAAAACTAGCCCTAACACTAGCCCTAGCCCTAAAACAAAACTGAGCCATAGCAGTAACCCTAAACCTTAACCTAAACCAAACCCTAACCCTACACCTAGCCCTGACCATATCCCTAATTCTAGTTCTAACCCTAACCCAAAAACTAACCCTGACTCTGACCCATACCCTAACACTAACCCTGGCTATAAACATCATCATCACTATAAACCTCAACCTAACACTAGAACTAGCCCTAACCCTAACCTTACAACTAACAATAATCATAACCCTACTTCATACATTCAACTAGCCCTAACCTAACGCAAAACCTAGCTTAAACTGGGTCCTAAACCTAACTTTAACCCTAAATTAAACCTAACCCTAACCCCAAACTAGCCCTAGTCCCATACATAACCCTAGCCCTAAACATAGGTCTAAACCTATCCATTACACTAAAAATAGCCCTAACCCTTAAGCTAACCCTAGACCTAACCCTAACACTATCCATTACACTAAACCAAGCATAAACCCTATAACTAATTCTGACATTACCCTAAACATAAACTCTAACCTAACTCAATCCCTAACCCTGACCCTGACCTAAAATTAACCCAAGATATAAACCTGAATCTTAACCTAAACCTGATCTTTACACTGGACCAAGCCATAAATCTAACACTAAATCTAGCTCTAACTATAACCCTAGACCTGACATTAGACCTAGGCCTAATATTATTCCTATCCCTAACAGAAACCCTAAACCTCATCCTAGCCATAAACCTAGCCTTAATCTTAACCCTAAACCTAATTCTAGCCCTAACCCTAATACTAACCTTGCCCTAGCCCTTACCCTAGCCAAAACCACATCTCTTACCCTAAACATAACCCTAACTCTAACCCTAATACTTTTTTTGTCACAATTGTCCTATCCTTAGCCCTAGCTTTAACACTAGATCAAAACCTAACTTTAAAATCTAACCCTAAATCGATGTGTAAGCCTAAAACTAGCCCTAACGCTTATACTAATTCTAAAGCTAGCTCTAACCCTAGCTCTAACACTAACCCTAGCCTTAATTTAGCCCTATCCCTAACCCTAACCCGAACCCTAGCCCTAAGAATAACTCTAACTCTCACATTGGCCCTATCACTCGTTCTAATCCTATCCTTTACCATAAAACTAATGCTATCCTAAATCTTAGTCCTAACCCTTGCCCTATCCTTAGCCCTAGCACTAACCTTAGATAAAAACTTAACTCTAAATTTAACCCTAAACCGAAGCCTGAGCCTAAATCTAAGACAAACCCTATTCCTAACACTAATCCTAAAAATTTCAATAACCCTAACCCTAGCCCTAAAACCAAACTGAGTCAAAGCTCTAACCCTAACCCTGAACCTAATCCAAGCCCTAACCCTACACCTAGCCCTAACAAAATCCCTAATTCGAGTTTTAAGCCAAACCATAAAACTAACCCTGACCCTTACCCCGACAAAAACACTTACCTGAGGTCTAAACATCACCCTAAACCTAATAGTAAAGTCAGCCCTAAAACACTAGAATTAGCCGTAATCATAACCTTAGTACTTACATTAGCTGTAACCGTAAACCTAGCACTAACTTAAGCAAAAACCTAGCACTAATCATAACCATAACCCTAGCCCTAAACTGATTTCTAACTCTATCAATTACCATAACCCTATCCCTAACCCTAATGCTAATTCGATCCCTAACTTTAAAACTTAACCTAACCCAAACCTTACCCCAGAACTTCACGCTAATAATACCCCCAGCTCTAAACCTCACGCTAACTATAAACCTAACCCTTACACTAGACGTACCCATAATTCTAATCCTAAAACTATCTGTAACCATAATTCTGGACCTGAAATTAGTCCTAGCACTAATTGATAGCCCGAACTATAAAAAAAAAAAAAAAAAACTAGCTCTCATCATAGCCCTAAACCTAGGCTTCATCATAACCCTAACACTAACCACAACTCTAACCCTAATTATAACCCTCACCCTACCTCTAAACTAGATATAAATCTATCCCTTACCCCAAACTTTGTCCTAACTCTAAACCTAAACTCTAAACACTAATTCTAACTGCTAAACCTAACCCTAACCCTAACCTTAACCCTAACCCTAGGCTTAAACTAAACAATAAACCTAGTCCTAATCCAAGCCCTAATTTAGCCCTATATCTAATTCTTACCCTAAACCTAGACCTAAGACTAAATCTCTCCCTAGTCCTATCCGTAGTTCTAACCCTATCCCTTACCATAACCCTAACCTAGTCACAATCCATACACTCTCCTTAGTTATAACACTAACCCTAGATCTAACCCTAATTCCAAATTTAACCCTAAATCAAGACCTAATCCTAACCATAACCCTAGCCCTAACCTTAAGTCTAACTGTATCATTACCGTAAACATAAACGTTACCCTAATGCTAACCATAGGCCTAAACCTAAACATATCACTATCACCAAACTTATCAATTTCCCTAAAACTACCCTGAACTCTAGACCTAATCCAATCATTACCCTAACCCTAAACCTAAAGATAATTTGAGCCCTAACCCTAAACTCAAACCTAAATTAATTCCTAACACTGACAATGACCCTAATAATTCCCCTAGCTCTAAACCTCACTCTTACCTTATACCTAACTCTTACACTAGACCTAGCCATAAAACTAACCCTAAAACTATTCATAAGCATAATCCTAAACCTGATATTAACCCTATCCATGATACTAGCCATAACCCTAACACAAACCCCTAGCCCTTACCCTAGCCCTAACCATAGCCTAATTATAAACATAATCATAACCCTAGGCCTAAATTTAACACTAAATTTAGCCTTAATCTTAGACCTAATTTAGCCCTGGACCTAACTTTAGCCCTACCCCTAGCTCAAAGACTAACTAACTTTCACATTAGTCCTAACACTAGTTCTAACCCTATACTTTACTGGAACCCTAATCCTAGCCCAAAGCATAGATCTATCACTAGCCCTATTCATATCCCTAGCAGCAATCCTAAATCTAACCCTAACTCTAATTCTAACCCTAAGCCTTAGCCTAAACCTAAACCTACCACTAGCCCTAACACTAAGGCTAATCCTAAAACTAGCACTAACCATAGCCCTAAAACAAAACCAAGCCATAGAACTAACTCTAACCCTTAATATAAACTAAGCCCTAACCCTACACTAAGCCATGATTCTAGCCCTAATTTGAGTTTTAAGCCAAACCCTAAAACTAACCCTGACCTTGTCTCTGAACTTAACACTAACCCTAGCTCTAAACATCACCCTAACCCTATACCTAAACATAACAATAGACCTAGCCCTAACCCTAACATTAAAATTAGCCCTAATTGCAAACCTGGTACTTACATTAGTTGTTACCTTAAACTTAGCCTTAACTTAAACCAAAATCTAGCCTTATTCCGAGCACTATCCCTAGATTTACCCCTAACCCTAACCCTATCACTAATCATAACTCTAACCCTAGGTGTAACCCTAGATTTAACCCTAACCCGAACCCTAAACCTAACCCTATCAAGAATTGTAACAATAACCATAGCCGTACACCTATTTCTAACCCTATCCATTACCCTAACCCTAACCCTAACCCTAATGCTAAACCTTGGCCTAAACCTAAACGAATACCTAATTCTAACCCTATCCATTACACTAAACCTAACCTGAAACTGAAATCTAACACTGTCTTTACCCTAATCATAACTCTAATGCTAATTTGAGCCCTAATATTAAACTTTAACCTATCTAAAACACTAATCTTTACTCTCACCCTAATAGTACCCTTAGCTCTAAACCTGACACTAACTCTAAACCTAACCCTTACACTAGACGTAGCCATAAACCTAACCCTAAAACTATTTTTAACCATAACACTGGATCTCAAATTAGCCCTAGCCTTAATCCTAGCACTAAATCAAGACTTAAACCTAACCTGAACCATTATCCGAGCCCTAACCCTAATTCTATTCCTCACCATAGGCCTAAAACTATCTATAACCTCATCCTGTACCCCAAAACTTACCATAACCCTAAACCTAACCCTAACCCTCACCCTAAACCTAGGCCTAACACAAAGCCTATTGCTAATCCTAGCCTTTATGTAATCCTATCCTTATCCTAAACCTAGCCATAAGACTAACTCTAACTCTTGCCTTATCCCTAATCCTAGCCCTAGTTCTATACTTAGCCTTAATCCTAATCCTATATCTAAGCCTAAATCTAAATCTAAACTTAACTCTAAATTTAACTGTAAAAATAAGCCTAAACCAAATCTTAACACTACCCCTAACCATAATGCTATTCCTAAAACATGCCCTATCCCTAAACCTTGTCATAAACCAAAACAAAGCCATAGCCCTCATCCTAACCCTTAACCTAAATCAAACTCTAACCCTAAAACTACACTAAAAACTAACTCTAAAACTAACCTTGACCCTGACACTGACCCTAACACTAATCCTAGCTCTAAACATCACCCTAACCTAAAATTAACCCTAACGCTATATCTAGCCTTAACCTAACCCTAAATCTAGCTTTAATCATAACCCTAGTTCATACTTTAGTCATTATCAAACCGTAGCCCTAACCCTAACACAAATTCTACACCTAATCAGAGCCCTAACTCTAGCTTTTAGCCTAATACTAGGCCTAAACCTCACACTAACATTAGCACTAAACCTAACTCTAAATTTATTCCTTACACTAAGCCATACCAAAACCCAAATGCTAATCCTAGTCCTAATCTTAATCCTTAGCCTAACTTAAACTCTAATCATAATACTAGTCTTAACCCTAGTTCTCATTCTACCTTTAACCTAACCGTGACCCTTATATGACCTAACAGTAACCCTAGGTCTGAACCTGACAATAACCCTAAACCAAACCCTAACAGTAGCCCTCCTGGTAACCCTATACCTATATCTAAGCCTAACACTAGACCTAGATGCAAAGCTAATCCTAACTATAGCTATAACTCTAGCCCTAGACCTAAACAAAAATGTAGCACTAGCACTAACAATAACCCTTAACCTAAACTGAACACTTGCCCTACACCTAGACCTAAACCTAGTCCTAATTCTGGATCTAACCCTAACCCTAACCCTATCCCCCAAATGACCCTGATTCTAACCCTGAACCTAGCTTTAAACCTGACACTAACCCAAAACCTAGACCTAACCCTAGACCTAGTCATAACCCTAACCCTAAAACTAGCCATCAGCATAACCCTAGCCCTTACATTACCCATAGTCCTAACCCTAGACCTAAACCTATCACAACACCTAGGCCTAATCCTAGGCCTAAACTTAGCTCTAAGAATAACCCTCAGCCTAACCCTTGCCCTAATCCTAGCCCTAACATAAGCCTCGCCTTAGATCTAACCCTAGCTCAAAGCCTAACCTTACACTAAACATAAACCTAGCTCTATCCTAAACCCTAAACCTAACCCTAACCCTAACCCTAATCCTAACTTTAAACCTAGCCTGAACTTTAGATCTAAACATATCCATTACTTTAAACATAACCCTAACCTTAATTAAAACCCTATCTGTAACATTAAACATAACTCTAACCATAAATGTAAACCTAGACCTAAACCTAAACCTAACCCTCGCCCTAACCCTAAACCTACCTCAAACACTAACCCTTTCCCTAACCTAACCATAACCCTAGCCCTAAACCTAACACTTACCTTAACCCCAAAACTTACCCTAAATCACACCCTAGCCCTATCCCTAAACCTAGCCCTAATCCTAGACTTAATCCTAACTATAACCTAGACCTAACCCTAGCTCTAAACCTATCCATTTCACTAAACATAACCCTAACCCTAATGCTATACCTAACCCAATTGCTAAACCTAACCCATCCATTACCCTAAACCTTAACTGAAACCGAAACTAAACCCGATCCATTACGCTACACCTAAACCTCACCCTAAAGCTAATTCGAGCCCTAATCTTAAACCTTTACCTAAACCAAATGCTAACCCTGAACCTGACTCTGATCCTGACTCTAATATTAACCCTAGCCCTAAAGCTGACCTTTAATCTAAACCTAACTCTTACACTAGACATAGCCATAATCTAACCCTAAAACTATTTTAACATTAACCCTACAACTGATATTAGCCCTAGATATTAACCCTAGACCTGATATCAGACCTGAAACTAGCACTAGCTATAACCCTATCTGAAATCCTAGGCCTTAACCTAGCCATAAACCTAGCCTTAATCCTAAACTAAACCATAACCCTAGGCCTAAACCTAATTCAAACACTCACCCTAGCCCTAAAGCTAGCTATAACCCCACTCATTCCCCTAAACTTAACCTTAACACCAATGATAACTCTAACCTCTAGCCCAACCCCTTGGTCTAATCTTAACACTAATCCTAGCTTTAATACTGGTCCTAATTTAGCCCTAACCCTTACACTAACCCCAGCCCTACTCCTAGCCCTAATTTAGCTCTACCCCAACACTAACTCTAGCCCTAATCCTAGCCATAATAGAGCCCTAACCCTAACACTAACCCTAGCCCTAATCATAGACCTAATTTAGCCCTAACATGAGCCCTAACCATAGTCCTAATCCAAGGCCTAATTTAGCCCTAACCCTAGCACAAACCATAGCCCTAATTTAGCCCTAACCTTAACCCTAACCTTAAATGTACTACTATGGCAAACTCTAATTCTTGCCCGAGCCGTATCCCTAGTTCTAACCATGTTCATTACCATAACCCTAACCCTAGTCCTAGCCCGAGCAATAACCCTAGATCTAACTTTAACTCTAAATCTAACCCTAAACCTAAGCCTATACCTCAACTTAACACTAGCCCTAAACCTTATGCTAATCCATAAACAAGCCGTAACCATAGCCCTATCCCTAATACAAACCCAACCTATATCCCTAACCCTTAACCTAAACCAAACCCTAACCATACATGTAGTACTAAATTTAGCCCTAATTCGAGTTCTAACCCTAACCCTAAAACTATCCCTGACTCTGATACTGACCCTAACAATAACCCTTGCTCAAAACATCACCCTAACCCAAAACCTAACCATAACACTAGACCTAGCCCTAAGCATAAACATAAAACTAGCACTAATTGCAACACTAATTCATACATTAGACATAACCCTAACCGTAGCCCTAACTAATCCCCAAACCAATCCCTAATCTGAGGCTTAACCCTGAATTTAATGCTAATGCTAAACCTAAACCTAAACCTAAACCAGAACCTAGCCCTAAACCTTACCCTAACACTAGCCAGAATTCTAACCATAACCCTAGATATATCACTAGCTATAACACAATCCATTACCCAAATCATAACCATAACTCTAATGGTAACACTAGGCCTAACCCTAAACTTATCTCTAACTCTAACCTATTTCATTAACCTAAACCTAACCTGAACCCTAAACCTAAGCCTATCATTACTCTAACACTAACCCCAGTGCTAATTCAAGCCCTAACCTAAATTTAACCTAACCCAAACCCTAATCCTGACCCTTCGTGTGATAATATACCTAGCTCTAACACTGACCCTACCCCTAAACCTAACCCTTATACTAGACTTAGCCATACACCTAACCCTAAAACTACTCCTAACCATAACCCTAGACCTGACTTTTTCCCTAGCCGTAATTCTAGCCCTAAACTTAAAACAAACCAAACCCATAACCCTAACCATAACCCTAGCCCTAATCATATTCATAAAATTAGCCCTAAATATAGCTCTAACCCTATCAATTACCCTAAACATAACCCTAATTATAATTCTAACCCTTGGCCTAAATCTAACCCTATCCCTAAACACAACCTTATCCATTATGCTAAATCTAACCTGAACCCTAAACCAAACCCTATAATTACGCTAACCCAAACCCTCACACTAATATGAGCGCTAACCCTAAACCCTAACCTATAAAAAACCCTAAACCTAACCCTGACACTAATAATACCCCTAGGTCTAAACTTTATCTTTCATCTAAACTTAACACTTACACTAAACATTGCCATAAACCTAACTCTAAAACTATCCCTAACCATAACACTAGATCTGATATTCGCCCTATCACTAATCCTAGCCCTAACCCTAACACAAACCCTAGCTCTCATTCTAGACCTAAACCTAGCATTAATCATAACTCTAATGAAACCCTAGCCCTAACCCTAATTCTAACATTCACTCTAGCCCTATCCCTAGCTCTTACCCTATCACTTACACTAAAAATGACCCCAAGCCTAAAACTAATCCTAGATCTAAACATAACTATAAACCTAGCCCTAATTAAGCCCTATACCTAACCATACTCTAAGCTTAGCCGTAAGAATAACACTGTCTCTCACTCTAGCCCTATTCCTAGTTCTAATCTTATCCATTACCATTACCCTAATCCTAGCCATAAACCAAGACCTAAGAGTAGCCCTAACCTTAGCTGTGACCTAACTCTAGATTTAATCCTAATTCTAAATCTAACTTTAAACCTAAGCCTAAACTAAACCTAACACTAGCGTTAAATCTAATGCTAAGCCTAAAGCTAGCCATAACCATAGCCCTAGCCCTAAGTAAAAACCGAGCCATAGCTCTAACTTTAAAACTTCACCTAAACCAAAACCTAACTCTACACTTAGCCCTCACCCTAGACTTAACTCGAGTCAAAACCATAACCCTAAAACTATTCTGACTTTGAATTTGACCCTAACACTAATCCTCGCTCTAAACATTATACCTAACCCTACCACTAGACCTAGTCCTAACCCTAATTCTATAACTAGCCCAAATTGTAACCCTAGTCCATATTGGCCATAACTCTAAAACTAGCCCAAACTCTAACCAAAACCTAGCCTTAATGCAAGACCTAACCCTAATTTTAACCCTAAACCTAAACCTAACACTAGCCCTAACCCTAACCCTAAACATAGCCCTCATCCTAGGTCTAATCCTATCCCTTACCCTATGCTAACCCTAACCCTAATGTTAACCCTAGGCCTATCACTGAACCTTAGCCTAACCCAAACTCTCACCCTATCACTTCCCCTAAGCCTAACCCTCATTCTAGCTCTAACCATAACCCAAACACTCAACCTAACCCTCATACTTATTCTGACCCTAAAGGTAACTGTATGTCTAAACCTGACCCAAACCATAAACCGTACCCTAACATTAGCACTAGCAATAAACCTATACCTAAATCTAACCATAAGAATAGCCGTAGACCTAAACCTAATCCTAAAACTAGCCATATTTCTAGCCCTAGACTAAACAAAACTTAGCCGTAGCCCTAATGATAAACCTTAACCTAACACAAATATTAACCCTATCCCTAGACCTAACTCTAGCGATAATTCTGGGTTTAACCATAACCCTAACTATAACCCAAACACTGACCCTGACATTAACACTCACCCTAGCTCTAAATGTCATGGTAACAGTAAACCTAACCCTAGCTTTCACCCTAACTCTAACCCTAACACTAGCCCTAAACCTAACCCAAACCCTAGCTCTAACCCTAGCTCTAACCTTATCTTTTACCCTAGCCGAACTGCAACCCTAATGCTAAACATAGTCCTAATGCTAACCCTACTCCTAAAACTAATCCTTAGTCTAACCCAAGCCCTAACCCTATTACTAGTCCTAAACCTAGCTCAAATTCTTGTTTCAACCATAACCAAAATCCTAACCCTAACCCTGACCCTTATTTTGACCCTGAATCTAATCCAAACCCTAACACTAGCCCTACCTATAACCCTATATCTAAACCTAACCCTAACACTAGCCCTAGATTAAACCTAATCCTAAATCTAGCCATATCTTGAATCAAGACCTAAACAAACAAACAAAAAAAAATGTCCTAGCTCTAATGATAACACTTAACGTAAGCCAAACACTAACCTTAACTCTTGACCTAACCAATCCTAATTCTGGCTCTCACCCTAATCCTAACCCAAATCTAAACACAGACTCTGACACTAAAATTAACCCTAGCTATAAAACTGACACTAACTGAAACCTAAAACTAACACTAGACCTAGCCATAACCGGAAACATAATCGATACATTAACATAGCACTAAAACTAGCTCTAAACCTAAGACAAAACCTAGCCCTAATTCTAGGCCTAAATCTAGCCCAAAGTGTAATCCTAACCCTAACCTAAACTTATCCCTTACCCTACACCTAAACCTCACACTAACCCTAACCTTTGCCTTAGACCTAAACCTAGGTAAAACCCAAAAGTGAACCCTAAATATAATCCTAGCCATATCCCTAAACCTAATCCTAACCCTACCCCTAATCATATTGTTAACACTAGCCATAATAATATCTCTAAAATTAATCATCACCCTAAACTGAACCTTAACCCTAATGATAATCCTAGTTCTAATCCTAATTTCAAACCTAATCCTAGACCTAAACCTAAACCTAACCCTCATTGTAGCCTTAACCCTAGATAAAAACACTAACACTTACATAGCCAAAATTCTAACACTAACCCTAACCCTAAAACTACCCCTAAACCAAAACTGACATCTAACCCTATCCATTACACTAACTCTAATGATAATCTTAGCCCTAACACTAACACTAACTCTAAATTTAAAACTACCACTAAACCTAACCCGACATCTAACCCTCTCCATTAACCTTACTCTAAAGATAACCTTAGCCATAACCCTACCACTGACCAAAAACTTAACACTAAATCTAACCCTAGATATAATTCTACACCTAATCCTCACCCTAGCACTAACCCTAGCTCATAACCTAACCTGTACCCTAAACCTAACCCAAACCATTACCCTAGCCCTAGCCTAACCTAACCCCAACTCTAGCCCTAATCCTGTCCAACACCCTAGCCCTAACCCTAGCTCTAATGCTATTCATTACCCTAACAATAACCCTAACCCAAATACTAACCCTAGGCCAAACCCTAACCCTATCACTCACCCTAATACTACCAATTACCCTAATTTTAACCTGAATCCTAAAACTAAACCTTTCCATAAACCTAACCCTAATTTTAACCCTAACGCTAATTTGAGCACTATCCCTAATAATTAACAAAACACAAACCTGAAACCTGACCCTGACCCTAGAATTACACCTTACACTAAACCTGAGCCTTACCTTAACCTAACATTAGACCTAGCCATGAACCTAACCCTATAACTATCAATAGCCATAACCCTAAACTTGAAATTATCCTTATCCCTAAATCTTGCCCTAATCCTAACACAAACCTTAGCCCTCATCCTAACTCCAAATCCATCCTTAATTCTAACACAAAACTATCCCTAGACCTAAACCTAATTCTAATCATCGCCCTAGCCCTAAACCTAGCTATAACCCCATCCCTTCCCATAAACCTAACCCTAAACCTAATCCTAAACATAGCCCTAACCATAGGCCTAACCCTAACTCCAATCCTAGACATATTCCTAGCCCTAATTTAGAACTAATCTTAACCCTAACCCTAGTCTTAAGACTAACTCTAACTATCGCCCTAGCTCTATTCCTAGTTCTAATCCTGCCTCTTACTGTAACACAAACACTAGACCTAACCTTAGACCTAACCCTAGCCATAGCACTAACTCTAAAGTTAACCATAACTCTAAATATACCCCTAAGCCTAAACTCACCCTATCACTAGCAATAAAACTAACATTAATTGTAAAACTACCCTTAAATTTATCCTTAGCCCTAAAAAATAACAAGCCATAGCACTAAATCTAAACCTTAACCTAAACCAAATCGTAACCCTACATCTAGTCCTAAGCCAACCCCTAATTCCAGTCCTATCCTCAACCCTAAAACTAACCCTGACCCTGTCTCTGAACCTAACACAAACCCTAACTCAAAACATCACCCCGAACTTAAACCTAACCATAAAACTAGACTTAGCCCTAACCTTAACACTAAAATTAGCCCTGATCATTACCCTAGTTCTTACATAAGCTGTATCCCTAACACTAGCCCTAATGTTACCAAAAATCAAGCCCTAATGTGAGATCCAACCCTAGCTTAAACCCTAACTCTAAACCTAAACCAAGTCCTAACCCTTACCCTAAAACTAACCCTAAATTTAATCCTTGCACTAACCCTAAACCTAACTGTAACCATAACACTAAAACTAAGCTTAATCCTCACCCTAACCCTAACCCTTGACTTAGACTAAAACCTATCTCTAACCCTATCTATTACCCTAACCCTAAATTTAATTCTAAGCCTAATGCTAACCCTTTGCCTAACCCTAACACATTTGCATACCCTAACCTATCCACTACCCAAAACATAACCCTAACCCTAAACCTAACCAAATATTAAACCTAGACATAACACTAACCCTAAAATTGGCCCTAATTGTAACCCTAGTTCTTACTTTAGCCATAGCCCTAAAGCTAACACAAAACCTAGCCTAGCCCCAATCCAAGATCTAACCCTAGCTTTAACCCTAACCCTAACCTAACCCTAGCCCTAAACCTAACCCTAACTCTAGCCCTAACACTAGCACTAAACCTATCCCTTACCCTAAACCAAACTCTAACCCTAAATCTACCCTAGTACTAAATCTAATTCTTAGCCTAACACAAAACCTAACTCTATAAGTAGTCCTAACACTAATTCTCAATCTAGCTCTATAACTATACCAAACCATATACCTAACCATGACCCTTATTCTGACCCTAACACTAACCATAGTTCTAAACCTGACCCTAATCCTAAGATGACCCCTAACATTGGCACTAACTGTAACCCTATAACTAAAACTTACCCTAAAAATAGACCTAGACCTACACTTAATGCTTTATCTAGTGATAACTCTAGGCCTAGCCCTAAACAAAAACTTAATCCTAGACCTAATAATAACCTTTAACCTAACCCAAACACTAACCCTACCCATAGACCAAACCCTAGACCTCATGCTGGCCCTAAAAATAAACCTAACCCTAAACCAAACACTGACCCTTACCTTAACAAAAACTCTAGCTCTAAACCTTATCCTAACAAAAACATAACCCTAACACTAGACCTAGCCATATGACAAACCCTGAAACTAGCCATTACCATAGGCCAAAACCTACCTCTAACTCTATCCATTACCTTAAGCCTAACCCTAACCCTAATGCTACCCTAGCACTAACTCTCACACTGACTCTAAACCTAAACTTTGTCTTAGAACAAACACTAGCTCAATCCCTAACCCTTAAACTTAACCTAACCCTAACACAAAACCATGGCCTAAACCTTAACCTAACCTTAACCCTAGCCCTAATCCTAACCTTAACACTATACCTAACTCTAGCTCTAAGCCTACATATTACCTTAACTCTAACCCTAACCTTAATGATAACCCTAGCCCAAATCCCAGCTCTAACACTACCCATTACCCTAACCCTAACCCTAACCCTGATGATAACCCAAACTTTACCCTAAATCTACCCTAACCCTAACCCTAGAGATAACCATAAACCTAACCCTTGTCATAGAGCTAACCTTTGCTCAAACCCTAAACATAACCCTAAACCTAACCCTAAGCTTATCCCTAATCCTAAAATTAAGCCAAAACCTAACACTAATCTTAAACCTAACACGACATCAAACCCTGTCCAATACCCTAAACCTAATGATAACCCTAGCCCTGACCTTAACACTAACCTTGACACTAACCGTAAGTATAACCTAGACCTAACCCTAAACCTAACCCTTGACCTAGAGCTAACCTTAGCTCAAACTCTAAACCATATCCTATACCTAAACCTAACCATAACCCTAGGCCTAATCCCAACTCTAGCCCTAATACAAAAAATAACCCTAGCCCTAACCTTATCCATTATCCTAAGCACAACCGTAACCCTAAGGCTAACCCTAGGCCTAACCCTAAGTCTTTTGCTAACTCTAACCCTATCAATTACACTACACTTAACATGAACCATAAACCTAAACCTCTCATTACCCTAAACAAACCCTAATGCTAATTCAAGTTCTAGACCTAAACTCTAACCTAAACCAATCCTGAAACCTTATTCTAATTCTAATAATACCCCTAGCTCTAAACCTGACCCTTACCCTAAACAGAACTTTTACACTAAACCTAGCCAGAAATGTAACCCTCAATCTATCCCTAATGTAAGCCTAGACCTGATACTGGCCCTAGCCCTAATTCTTGCTATAACCCTATAACAAGCCCTAGCCTCATCCTATCCCTAAACCTAGACTTATTACTAAACCAAACCATTACCCTTGCCCTAACCAAAATTCTAACCTTCAAGCTAGCTCTTAAACTAGCTCTATCCCCATCCCTTCCCCTAAACTTAACCCTATACCTAAACCTAAACCTAAGCTTAAAACTTGGCCTAACCCTAATACAAACACTAGATCTAATCCTAGCTGTAATTTAGCTCTAAACTTAACCTAACCCTAGCCCGAAGACTAAATCAAACTCTCGCCTTAGTCCTATCTCTAGTTCTAACCCTGTCCCTTACTATAATCCTATCGCTGGCCTTTACATTAGCCCTAACACTAGCTCTAGCCCTAATCCTATATCTAACCCAATCTAAATCTAACCCTAACCCTAAGCTAAACCTCTCACTAACGCAAGCCATAACACTAATGCTAGGCCTAAAACTAGCCCTAAACTACACCTAGCCCTACAAAAACACTGAGCCATAGCCCTTACCCTAAATTTTAACATAAAACCAAACCCTAAGCCTACACCTAGCCATAAACCTAACTCTACTTTGAGTCCTATCCCTAACCCTAAAACAAACCCTGACCCTGACTCTGACCCTAGCACTAACCCTAGCTCTAAACATCACTCAAAACCTCAGCCTAAACCTAACCCTAGACCTAGCCATAACCCTACCCAAAAACTAGTTCTAATCATAACCGTAGTTTTTACATTGGTTCTAGCCCTAAACCTAGCCCTAACCTAACCCCAAACCTATCCCTAATTGGAGCCCAAACACTACATTTAACCCTAACCATAACCCTAATTCTAGCCCTAACACTTACCCTAAATCTAACTCTAAACCACCTAACCCTTGACATAACCCAAAACATAACCCTAACCCTAGCCTTAATCCTAACCATAAACCTAGTCCTAACCCAAGCTGTAACCCTATACATTACCCTAATGCTAATCCTAACCCTAATGCTAACACTAGGATGACACTAAACCTATTCCAAAATTTAAACCTACACATTACCCTAAATCTAACCTGAACCCTAAACCTTATCATATCCATAAACCTAATCCTAACCCTAATAATATTAATTCTCAAAATGTCTCTAACCATAACCCTAGACCTGACTTTAGCCCTAGCCCTAATGAAGCCTTAACCCTAAAAAAAAAAAAAAAAAAAAAAAAAAAAAACCTCTAGCCCTAATCCTAGTGCTAATCTTAGCCTTAATCCTAAAACTAACCCTAACCATAGACCTAACCCTAATTTTAACTTTTGCCCTAATTCTAAAGATAGCTATAACATCATACGTAAGCATAACTTTAACCATAAACCTAGCCCTAATTCTAACTGTAACCATAGCTTAAACCTAGCTCTAAATATATCCATTACACTAACAATAACCCTAAAACTAATTCTTACCTTAGCCCTAAACCTAACCCTAACTCTACCCTAGCCCAGACCTAACCCTCGCCCTAGGCCTAAACCTAGCTCAATCCCTAATCCTTATACTTAACCTAAACGTAACACTAACCCAAGGCCTGATCCTAACCCTAACACCAGCCCTAATCCTAGCCCTAACCCTAGCCCCAACCCTAGATCCCACCCTACTCAATACCCTAACCCTAAACTTAACCCTAATGATAACACAAGACATAAAGCTAAACCTACCCTAACCCTAAACATAAGCCAAATACTAGAACTAACAGTGAACCTAACCCTGACCCTAAATCTAAGCTAGATCAAACTCTAAACCGAATTCAAAACCTAAACCTAACGCTAACATAAACCAAAACCTATCTTTAAACTGACATCTAAACCTATTACCCTAACCCTAATGATAACCCTAGCCCTAAACATTACACTAATCATGACTATAACTCTAGACCAAACCTTAAATTAAACTTAGCCACAGCAAAATTCCTAGCTCAAACCCTAAACTGTACCCTAAACCTAAACCTAAGTGTAACCCTCGCCCTAACGATGAACCTAACCCTAATTCTATCCCTAATCCTAACCATTATCCTAGCCCTAACCCTAATTCTACCCCTATAAATTACCCTAACAATAACCATAACCATAATACTAACCCTAGGCCTAACCCGAAATCTATCACAAACCCTAAACATATCCATTACCTTAAACCTAAACTGAAACCTAAACCTAACACTATCCATTACCCTAACCCTAATTCTAAACTTAATGATAATTTGAGCATTAACTCTAAACCTTAACCTAACCCAAACCCTGACCCTGACCTTAATAATACCCCAGCTCTTAATCTGACCTTTTCCCTATACATAACACTTTAATTTGACCTAGCTATAAACCTAACACTAAAAATATCACGAACTATAAACCTAGACCTGACATTAGTCCTAGTACTAATTATTGCTCTAAACCTAACACAAAACCTAGCCCTCATCCTAGCCTTAAATCTAGCATTAATTCTAAACCTAACCATAACCCTAGCCCTTACCCTAAAGCTAATCATAAAACTAGCCCTAACACTAATAATAGCACTAAAACCAAACCGAGCAAAAGGCCTCACACTAACCTTAACTTAAATCAAACTGAGCACTACACCTAGATCTAACCCTAGCCCTAATTCGAGTCCTAAACTTAACCTTATTAATAACCCTAAACCTGACTTATATCCTAACACTCATCCTAGCTCTGAACACCATAATAAATTAAACTGAACCCTAACAGTAAACCTAGCCCTAATTTGAGTCCTAACCCTAACCCTAAAACTAACACTGACCTGACTGATATCCTAACACTAACCTTAAATACAAATATCACCCTAATCTTAAATCTAACAATAACAATTGACCTACCCCTACCCCTAACCTTAATTGTAACCCTTGTTCTTATATTAGCCATTGCCCTAACCCTAGCCTTAAACCTCACACAAATACTAGACCTAATCTGAGCCCTAAACCTAGCTTTAACCCTAACCATAAACCTAACACTAACCCTAACCCTATGCCTTAAACTGAGCAAAACCTTAACCTTAATGGTAACCCTAGACATATCTATAATCCTTAGGCTAACCAAATCCTAACCCTATTAATAGTTCTAACACTAGATCTCATTCAATTTCTAATGGTATCCCAAACCCTAACCCTAACCCTGACCCTTATTCTGACCCTAACACAAACCCAAGATCTAAACCTGGCCCTAATCCTAAACCAAACCCTAATACTAGCCCTAATTGTAACCTTATACCTACACCTAACCCTACTACTAGCTCTAGACCTAAACCTAATCCTAAATCTAGCCTGAACTCTAGATCTAGACCTAAACAAAATCCTAGCCCTAGCCCTAAAAAAAATTAATTAATTAATTAATTAATAAAAAAAAAAAACAAAAACTTTTACCTAACCCAAACACTAACTCTACCTCTAGACCTTAACCTAGTCCTAATTGTGGCATTAACCCTATCTTTAACTCTAACCCTAACACTGACCCTGGCTTTAACACTAAAACTAACTATAAACCTGAAACTAACCAAAAACTAAACCTAATTCTAGACCCAGGCATAACCCTAACCCTAAAACCAGCCCTAATCGTAATGCTAGATCTTACATTAACCATAGACCTAACCATAGGCCTAAACCTAACTCTAAACATAGAGCTAATTTTAGGCCTAAACCTAGCCCTAAACATAACCTAACCCTAACACTATCCCTATACATAACCTTAACACTCACTTTAGTCCTAAGATAGGTCAAAGCCTAAACCTTACCCTAAACATAAGCCTAGACCTATCCCTAACTCTCACCCTAACCCTAGCCCAAATCATACATTTAGCTTAGCCCTAAACCTAGCTCTAAACCTACCCATTTCCCTAACCCTAAACATAAACTTATTGATAATCCTAGCCCGGACACTAATGTTAACCCTAACCCTAACCAGAAAAATAACCATAGATATAACCCTAAAATTAAACTCAGCATAGCCCTAACTGTAAATCAAACCATAAAAATAACCATAAACCTAAACATAACCATAGCGCTAATCCTAACTCTATCACTAATTCTAACTCTAAACCAAATCTAAACCTAACCTAACCCTATCCGTTACCTTAACCCTAATCCTAACGTTAATGGTAACCCTAGCCAGAACTCTAACCCTAACCCTAAACCTACCATAATCCTATCCCTAGACCTAACCCTAAACCTAGCCCTAACCCTAGCTCAAAACCTAAACTTTATGCTAAACATAACCCGAAACCTAACCCTAACCCTAGTTGTAACAGTAAATGTCACCCTAACTCAAGGCATATTCCTAACCATATCTCTAGTTCTAACTTTAGCTCTGACCCTACTAAATACCCTAAACACAAACCTAACCCTAATGGTAACTCTGAGCCTAACCCTAGCCCTATCACTAATGCTAACTGTATCAATTACCCTAAACCAAACCTGAAACTTAAAACAAACCCTAAATATAACCTAACCCTAAACCTAATGCTAATTTGAGCCATAAACCTAAATCCTTACCTAAGCCAAATCCTAATGCTAATAATTCTCCGAGCTCTGAACCTGACCCTTACTGTAAACCTAACACTTACAATAGATGTAGCCATAAGCCTAACCCTAAAAATATCTTTAACCATAACCCTAGACCTGATTTTAGCCCTAGCACTAAACCTAGCCCTTATTCTAATACAAAAAATCACGCTCATCCTAGACCTAAACCTAGCGTTAATCATAGCCCTAACCCCAACCCTAGCCCTAACCCTAACTCTAACCCTCACCCTATGTCTAAACCTAGCTATAATGTCATTCTTTATCCTAAACTTAAACCTAACCTTATCTCTATCGCTAGGCCTAAGCTGAACACTAACCTTAGCCCTAATCCTAAACCTAATTTAACCCTATCCCAAACCCTAACTCTAATTTTAGACCTATCATTAACTCTAACTCTCACACTAGTCTTATCCCTAGTTCTAAACCTATCCCTTTCCATAACTCTAACCCTGGACCTAACCCTTGCCCTATCCTTAATCCTAACCTAATCCTAGATCTAACCTAATTATAAATGTAACCCTAAGTGAAAGTCTAATCCTAACATTAACACTAGCCCTAACCCTAATACTAAATGTAAAAATAGCCCTAACTAACGCTAGGATTAAAACAAAACCGATCAATAGATGTAATCCTAAACCTTAACTTAATACAAAAACTAAAATACAACAAAAATTAATTTTAGCCCTAATTGATTCCTAAACCTAACCTATAAAATAACCCTGAACGTGACTCATAACCTAACAATCACTATAGCTCTAAACATGACACTAACATTAAACTGAACCCTAACAGTAACCCTAGCCTTAACCCTAACCATAAACCTAATCCTAACCAGAAAACTAACAATAGACCTAACTCTAAAACTAACACTTGCCATAGCCCTAACCCTAGGTCAAAACCTAACCCATACCATAAACCTAAACATATCTGTAGCCTTAACATTAACCCTAAAACTAAATATAACCCTAAACCTAAATCTAAACCTACACCTACATCTAACCATATGCATTACACTAACCTTTCTCCTAACGTTAATGATAATCCTAGGCCTAACCATAAACCTAAAAAAATCCTGTCCCTAGACCTAAGGCTGAACCTACTCCTTGACCTATCCTTAGCAATAACATTAGCTCAAACCCTAGACCTTACCCTAAACATAACCCTAGCCCAAAACTTACCCCAATCCTAGCCCTAATCCAAAACATAACCATAGCCAAAATTCTAGCTTTAACTTTATCCATTACACTAACCATAACCCTAAACCTAAGGCTAAACCTAGTGCTAACCCTAACCCTAACCCTAACTCTATCCCATTCCCTGATTCTAACCTGAAGCATCAACCTAGCCCTAACACTTACTCAATCCCTGACCTTTACCCTTAATCCAACTATAAAAAAATTATAAGCCTAAACTTAACCCTAAGCCTAGCGCAAATCCTAAACTTAAAACTAGACTTAATCTTAGCTCTAACCCCACCCATTACCTTAAACCTAACCACAAATGTCATGATAACCCTAGAACTAACCCTAAACCTACTCTAACCCTAACTGTAAATCTAACCAAAGACCTAACCATAAACCTAACCCTTGCCATAGTCCTAACACTAGCTCAAACTCTAAAAATTATGCTAAGCTTAACACTAACCCTATCCCTAATCCTAAACCTAAACCTAACACGACATCTAAATATGTCCATTACCTTTACCCTAATGATTATCCTAATCCTAACCCTAGACCTAATCCTAAACCTAACCCTATCCTTAGCACTAAATCTAGCTCAAACCCTAACCCATACCTAAACCTAACACTAGCCTTAACCCTAACCCTAAACCTAACTCTAGCCCTAATCCTAAACATAACCCTAGCCCTAACCCTAGCTCTAGCCCTATCCATTACCCTAATGATAACAATAAACCTAATGCTAACCCTAGGCCTAACCCTAACCCTATCCAGTACCCTAAATCTAACCTGAGTCCTAAACCTAACCTGAAGCCTGAACATAACCTTATCCATTACCCTAACCCTAACTCAAACCTAATGCTTATTTGAGCCATAACCCTAAAACACAACCTAACCCAAAACAAAAACCTGACTCTGACTATTACAGTACCCCTAGCCCTCTACTTGAACCTCACCGTAAACCTAACTCTGACAATAGTCCTAGACATAAATCTTACCAGAAATCTATCCCTAATCATAGCCCTAAACCTGATATTAGCCCTAGCCCTAATTCTTGCCATAACCCTACCCAAACACTAGCCTTAATCCTATCCCTATAAATGGCCTTGATACTAACCTGAAACCTAACTCTAGCCCTATCCCGAAATTTAACCCTCACCCTATTTTTTAACCTTGCTATAACCCCATACCTTCCCCCAAATATAACTCTAACTCCTTATCACTTACACTAATCATAGACCTGATCCTATCCCTAATTTAGCCCTAACGCTACCACAAACACTAAGACTAACTCTAAATCTCACCCTAGCCCTATTCTGAGATCTAACTCTATCCCTTACCATAACCCTAATACTTGCCCTAACCTTAGCCCTAACACTAGTCCTAGATTTAACCCTAGAACTAACCATAACTCTAAGTCCAACCCTTACCCTAAGCCTAAACCTCACACTAACACTAGCCCTAACACTAACACTAGTCCTGAAACTAGCCCTAATCTAGTTCAAGCCCTAAAACAAAATGGAGCCCTAGCCCTGTCCCTAAACCTTAACCTAAACCAAAACCTAACCCTACACCTAGCCCTAACCTTAGCCTTAATTCCAGTCTTAACCTAACCCTAAAACTAACCTTGAGCCTGACTCTGACATTACACACACCCTAGTTCTAAAGTCAACCTAAAAGTATACCTAAACCTAAAACTAGAACTATCCCTAACCATAGTCCTAAAAGTAGCCCAAATCATAACCCCAGTTCTTACATTAGCCATAGCCCTAATTCTAGCCTTAACCTAACACAAAACCTAGCCCTAAACTGAACCCTACATCTTGTTGTAACCGTAATCCTAAACCAAGCCCTAACCATTATCTTATACTTGAACCAAACCCTAAAACTGGCCTTAACCCTAAACCTAAACCTAGACTTAATCCTAACCATAATTCTAGCCCTAACTCTAGCTCTAACCCTATCCATTACCCTAATAATAACCCTAACCATAATGCTAAACCTAGCATTAAACTTAACCCTAATCCCTAAAACCTAAATGTGACACTAACCCTAACCGTTGCCCTAGCCCTAAACATAGCTCAATCCCTAACACTTACCCTAAACCTAACACTAACCCTAACCCTAGGGCTAACCCTAACCATAACCCTAGCCCTAATCCTAACCATAACCCTAGACCTAAACCTATCCAATACCCTTAACATAAACCTAAACCAAACATAGATGTAAACATAGCTCTAACCCCACCCATTACTCTAATCCTAACTATAAATGTCATGATAAAACTAGCCCTAATCCTAAACCTACTTTAACACTAACTTTAAAATTAACCCTAGTCCTAACCCTAAACCTACTCTAACCCTAACAGTAAACCTAACCCTATACCTAACCATAAACCTAACCCTTGCCATAGCCCTAATCCTAGCTCAAACCCTAAGAGTTATGCTAAACCTAACACAAAACATAGTCCTAAACCTAAATCTAACCCTATCCATTTAGGCCTAACCCTAAAGCTATCACTAACACTATCCCTATCCATTACCTAAACCTAACCTGAACACTAAACCTAACCCTATAAATTATGCTAACCCTAACCCTAACCCTAACCCTAATGCTAATCCGAGCCCTAAAATTAAACCTAAACCTAACCCAAACTCTGAACAAGACACTGACTCTAATAACACACCTAGCTCTAAACCTGTCTCTTACCCTAAACATAAACCTTGAACTAGACCTAGCTAAAAATCTAACCCTAACAGTATCCCTAACCATAAGCCTAGACCTCACATTAGCACTCTACCAAATTCTTGCCTTAAACCTAACACAAACCTGAGCCCTCATCCTAGCCCTAAAACTAGCCTTTATCCTAACCCTGATCCTTAACCCTAGCCTTAGCCCAAATCCTAATATCAACCCTTGCCCTAGTTCTGACCCTAGGTATAAACACATCCCTTCCCCTAAGCCTCACACTAACCCTAACCCTAACACTGTCACTAACAATAACCCTCAACATAACTCTAGGCCTAATCTTAACACTAACCATAGCTCTAATCCTAGCTCTAATTTATTGCTAACTGTAAACCTAACTCTAACCCTAACCCTAAGACTAACCTCAACTCTATCCCTAGACCTATTTCTGGTACCAACCTTATCTATTGCCTAACTCTAACACTAGCCCTAACCTTAGTCCTAACCCTAGCTCTAGTCCTAAACCTAGAACTAAACCTAACTCTAAACCTATCCCTAATTCTAAACCTAAACCTCACTCTAACACTAGCCCTAACCCTAATTCTAAATTGAACTAGCCATAGCCCACAAACAAAACTGAGCTATAGTCCTAATACTAACTCTTAACCTAAACCCAATCTTAATGCTACACCTAGTCCTAACCCTATCCCTACAACTAATTCTGAGCCTGACTCTGACCCTAAAACTACTTCTAAAAATCACCCTAACACTAAACCCATACACTAGACCTAGCCCTAATCCTCACCCTAAAACTATCCCTAAACATAAAGCTAGTTCTTACATTAGCCATAGCCCTAACTCTAACACAAAACCTAGCCCTAAACTGAGCATCAACCTTAGATTTAACTGTAACCCTAACCCTAATCCTAACGCTAACACTAACCCAAACCCTAGCTCTAAACTGATACATTACCCTAAGTCAAACACTCACCCTTATGCTACCCTAGTTCTAACACTAATCCTTAGCTTACCCCAAACCCTAACTCTATTACTAGTCCTAAACCTGGCCCTCATTCCATCTTTAACCCTAACCCGAAGCCGAAGCCTAACCTTTACCCTTATTCTGACCCTAACACTAACCCAAGGTCAAAGCCTGAACTTAACATTAAACCAAACCCTAACACTAGACCTACCAGTAAAATTATACCTAAACTTAACCATAACACTAGCACTAGACCTAAACTTAAATATAGCCATAACTCTATTCCTAGTCCTAAGCAAAAACCTAGCCATATCCCTAAAATATCCATTAACCTAATGCAAAGTCTAACCCTATCCCTAGACCTAACCCTAGTTCTAATTCTAGCCCTAACCCAATGCTAAACCGAACACTGACACTTACCCTAACACAAACCCTATCTCTAAAACGTATCTTAACCCAAAACTTAAACCTAACACTAGACATGTCTATAACCCTAACCCAAAAACTAGCCATAACCATAACCCTAGCTCTTACATTACCCATAGCCCTAACACTAGCCATAAACCTCACACAAAACCTAGCCCTAATACAAGCCCTAAACCTAGACCTAAGCATAACCCTAACCCTAATCCTAGACCAAACCCTAAACCTAATGCTTGCTCTAGCCCTAAGCCTAGCTCAAAATCCTACTCTTACCCTAAACATCACCCTAGCTCTAACCCTAACCCTAACCCTATCCCTAATCATAACTGTAACCATTTCCTTAAACATAACCCTAAACCTAACCCTAACCCTAGACTTTATTCTAACCCTAACCCAAATACTAACCTATCCATGATTCTAATGCCAACCATCGCCCTAGCCCTAACCCTAACTCAAACCCTAACACTTACCCTAAACCTAACCCTAACACTAACTTTAGGAGTAACCCAAACCATAGCCCTGATTCTTACCTTAACCTAAGCCCTAACATTAGAACTAAACCTATCCATTACTCTAAACATAAGCTAAACCAAATGCTAACTCTAGGCCTAACCCTAACCCTATCCCTAACACTAAACCTAACCTGAACTGTAAACCTAACTCTATTCATTCTCTAACCCAAACCCTAACCCTAATGCTAATTTGAGCCCTAACCTTAAACCTTAACCCAAACCAAACCCTAACCCAGACTATGACCCTAATAATAACCTAGCTCCATACCTAGCCCCTACCCTAAACCTAACCCTTACACTAGACTTAGCCATAAACCTATCAATAACACTGTAACTAACCATATCCCTAAACCTGACATTAGCCCTAGCCCTAATCCTAGCCCTAACTCTAACACAGACTCTATCCTTTATCTGATCCCAAAACCTAGACTTAATCCTAACACAAACACTCACCCTAGACTATCCATAAATATAACCCTCGCCCTAGCACTAAACCTAGCTATATAACCCCATCCCTTCCCCTAAAACTAACCCTAACACTAGCCCTAACCATAGGCCTAACCCTAACACTTTTCATAGCGCTAATCCTAGCCCTATTTGAACCCTAACCATAACCCTACCCCTAACCCTAGCCCTAAGACTAACTCTAACTCACAACCCAGCCCTATTTCTATTTATAACCCTATTTGTTATCATAACCCTCACAATAGACCTAACCCGAACCTTAACCCTAGCTATAGCCCTAACCCTAGATGTAAGCATAACTCATCTAACCCTAAACTTAAGTCTAAACCTCATTCGACCACTAGCTCTAACACTATTGCTAATCCAAAAACTAGCCCTAATCCAAGGGGTAGCCCTAAAACAAAACCGAGCCAGTGTACTAACCCTAAACCTTAACCTAAAACAAACCCTAACCCAAAAATAGCCATAACCCGAGCTCTAATTTGAGTCATAGGCCTAAAACTAACCCTCACTCTGACTCATATCCAAACACAAACCCAGCTCTAAGTATCACCCTAACCCTAAAACTTATGCTAACCTAGCAAAAACCCTAACTCTAAAACTAACCCTAATCGTAACCCTAGTTCTTACTTTGGCCTTTAGCCAAACCCTAGCCCTAACTCTAACTCAAAAATAACCTTAATCAGAGCACTAACACTAGATTTAAGCCTAACCTTAACCCTAAAACTAGCCCTAAACCTAATCCTAATCCTAGCTCTAATCCTAGCTCTAATCTAAATCAATCCATTACCCTAAGCCAAACCCTATTAATAATGCTAACTCTAGTCCTAATCCTACTCCTTAGCCAAACCCAAATAATAACCCTATTACTAGTCCTAACACTAGCCCTCATTCTAGATCTAACCCTAACCCAAAACCTTACCCTAACCTTCACCCTTATTCTGACCCTAACATTAATTATAGGACTAAACCTGACGCTAAACCAAAATCGAAACCTGTAACTAGCCCTACCAGTAAACTTATATCTAAACCTAACACTAACAGTAGCTCTATACCTAAACCTAATCCTACATCTAGCTATAACTCTAGCCCTTGACCTAAACCAAAACTTAGTTCTTGCCCTAACCATAACCCTTAACCTAAATCAAACACTAACCCTACCAATAGACCAAACCCTAGTCCTATTCTGGCTTTCACCTAACCCTAACATTAACCTTAACACTGGCCCTGATACTAACATTAAACCTGGCTCTAAACCTTACCCTAACCGAAAACCTAAACCTAATACTAGACCTAGCCATAACCCTAACCATAAAACTAGCTCTAATCAAAAACCTACATCTTACATTACAAATAGCACTAACCCTGGGCCTAAACCTAACAAAAAACTTAAATAATCCTAACCCTAATCGAGGCCTAAACCTACCCTAAGCATAACCCTCACCCTAAAACTAACCCTAGTGCTAACCCTAACCCTAAACCTCACCTTAGTTCTAACCCTAGCTCAAAGCCTAATCCTTAGCCTAAACATAACCCTAGCATTATCCCTAACAATAACTAAAACTGTAGCCCTAATCCTAACCTTAACACTAGATCTAACACTAGCTCTAATGCTAGCCATTACCCTAACTCTAACATAAACCTAATTATAACCCTACCCCTAACCCTAACTGAGACCCTAACCCAAACCTTAAATCTGACCCCAGACCTAACCCTAAAGCTTGCCATAGCCTTAACCCTAACTCAAAACCTATCTCTTACCCTAAAACCAAAAGTAAACCTTGCCCTAAAACTAAACTTAAATCTTAACCTAACCTTAACCATAAAGCTAACCTTACATCTAACCCAATCTATTACACTAAACCTAATCCTAAACCTAATGAAATCCCTAGCCCTAACCCTATACCTAACCCTGACCATAACACTAAACATAACCATCGTCCTAGACCTAAACCTAGCTCAAAACCTAACCTTTATCCTAAATCTAAACATATCCCTACCATAAGCTAGGGTTAATAGCCTTAACCCAAAACCCTAACCTAACTCTAGCCATAACCCTAACCTAAACCTAGCCGTAACGATAGCTCTAACACTTATAGTATCCTTATGATAACCCTAATCCTAATGCTAACCCTAGGCATAACCCTAATCCTTTTGCTAAACCTAAAGCTCTCCATTGCCCTAAACCTACCCTGAAACCTAAACCTAACCCAATCAATTACTCTAAATATAACCCTAAACCTTATGCTCATTTGAGCCCTAAACCTTAATGTAAAACAAACATTAACCATGATAGTGATTCTAAAAATACACCTAGCTCTAAACCTGACCCTTATCCTAAGCCTAACACTTACACTAAACTTAGACACAAACCTATCCCTAAATCTACCCCAAACTGAAACACTAGACCTGAAATTAGCCCTAGCTCTAATTCTAGACATAACTTAAAACAAACCCTAGCCCTCATCCTAGCAATAAACTAAGTCATAATCATAACCTTAACCCTAACCCTAGCCCTAACCCTAATTCTAACCCTCACCCTACCTCTAAATCTAGCTATAACATCATACCTTACCCTAAAATTAACTATAACCCTAGCCCTAACACTAGGCCTAAGCTGAACACTAACCCTAGCCTTAATCCTAGCCCTAACTTAGCCCTATCCCTAAAACTAACCAAAATCTTGCCCTAAGAATAACTCTAACTCTCACCCTAACGCTAGCCCTAGATCTAACCCTATCTGTTACCATAACCATAACCTTAGCCTCAACCCTTTCCCTATAGTTAGACCTAGCCTTAAATCTAGATCTAATGCTAAATCCAAATCTAAACCTAACCTAAAGCATAAGCCTTACAACTAACACTAGCCCTAACCCAAATGCTAATCTTATAACTAGCCCAAACCCTAAACCTACGACTAAAACAAAACTAAGCAACAGCCCTAACCCTAAACCTTAACTTACACCAAACCCTAACACTACATCTAGACATAACCCTGGCCCTAATTCGAGTCCTAACTCTAACCTTAAAACTTACCCGGAACCTGACTCATATCCTAACACTGAGATTCATATCCTAACACAGACCCTAGCTCTAAAGACCACCCTAAACTTCAACCAAACCCTAATAGTAACCCTAGCCCTAATTCAAGTCATAACCCTAACCTTAAAGGTAACCCTGACATGACTGATATCCTAACAGTCACCCTAGCTCTAAACACAGCTCTCACATTAAACCAAACACTACAGTAAACCTAGCCCTTATTTGAGTCCTAATCCTAACCCTTAAACTAACCCTAATGCTGACTCATATAACAGTAAACCTAGCTCTAAATATTACCCTAACCTTAAACTTAAACCAAACACTAGACCTACCCCTAACCCTCAACCTAAAACTAATCCTAATTGTAACCCTGGCTCTTACATTAGCCAATGCCCAAATCTCGACCTAACCCTAACACAAAAACTAACCCTAATCTGAGCTCTAAAACTATATTTAGCCCTAACCCTAACACTAACTCTAGCATTAGTCCTACCGCTACGGCTATCTCTTAACCTAATAAAAACTCTAACCCTAATGGTAACCCTAGACCTATCTCTAATCCTTAGGCTAACCAAAACCCTAACCCTATTAATAGTCCTAACCCTAGCCATCATTCTAGCTCTAACCCTATCACAAAACCAACAATAACCCTGAACCTTATTCTGACCCTAACATTAACCCTAGGTCTCAAACTGAACCTATCCCTAGACCAAACCCTCAGACTAGCCATAGACCTAAACCAAATCCTAAATCTAGCCTTATCTCTAGCCCTAGACCTAAACATAAACCTAGTCCTAGCCATAACAATAACCTTTAACATAACTCAAACACTAACCCTAACCCTAGAACTAAACAAAGACCTAATTCTGGCTGTAACCCTAACACTAACTCTAACCCAAAACCTGACCCTGCATTTAGAGTAAACCTATATGTAAATCTGAACCTACCCCAAAATCTAAACCTAACACTACACCTAGCCATAACCCTAAACCTACAGCTAGCTCTCAACATAACCCTAGCTCTTACATTACCCATAGCCCTAACCCTAGGCCTAAACCTAACACAAAACCTAGAGCTAATCATACACCTAAATCAAGCCTTAAGCATAACCCTAACCCTAACCCTAGCCCTAACCCTAACCTAACCTTCACCTTAGTCCTAATCCTAGCTCAAAGCCTAACCATTACTCTAAACTTAAACCTACACCTATCCCTCAATCTAACCCTAACCTTAGCCCTAATCCTAACTTTAACCCTAGCCCTAAACCTAGTTCTAAACCAACTCATTACTCTAATCCTAAATCTAACTTTATTGATAATCATCATCTTAATGCTAAACCTATACCTAACTGGAAAACTAACCCTACACCTAACCTTAAACTTCACATTTGTCATAGACCTAACTCTAGCTCAAATCCTAACCCTTAATATAAACCTAAACATAACAATAGCCCTAAATTTAATCCTAAACCTCAATCTAACCTTAAACATAGCCCTAAATCTACATCTAATCGTATAAATTACCCTAATCCTAACCCTATCCCTAATAATGTCAATAGCCCTAATCCTAACCCTAACCTTATGAGTACAATAATCTTATCCCTTGAAGTAACCCTAAACCTAACCCTCACCCTAGCACTAACCATAGATCAAAACTTAGCCCTTATGCTAAGCATAAACCTAAACCTAACCCTAGTTTTAACCATAACCCTAAACCTATTTCTAAACCTATTCTTAACCATAAACCTAGCCCTAAACTTAGCTCTAATCCTAAGCATTATACTAATTATAACTATTACCCTAATGCGAACCTAGGCCTAACCTTAATCCTATAGCTAACCCTAAACCTATCAATTACCTTAAACCGAATGTTAACTCTAAAAAAGCCCTTTTAATTACCCTAACCCACCCCCAAGTGCTAATTCAAGCCCTAACCCTAAAACCTAACCTCAAACAAACTCTAACACTGACCCTGACCCTAATAAATTTCCTTGCTCTAAGGATGACTTTTACACTAACCCTAACCCTTACAATAGACCTAGCCATTAAACTAATCCTAAAACTATCTCCAACCATAAGCTTAGACCTGACATTAGCCATAGCCCTAATACTAGCCCTAAACCCAACACAAACCCCAACACTTATCCCTAACCCTAAACCTAGCCTTAATCCTAACCCTAAACCTAACATTTGGCCTAACCCAAGAACTAACCCTACCCCTAATCTCAGCACTAATTTAGTCCTATTCATAACCCTACACCTAACCCTAGCCCTACGACTAATTCTAACTCTCACCCTAGACCCATCTCTAGTTCTAACTCTATCCCTTACTGAAACCCTAATCCTAGCCCTAAACCCAGACCTAACCCTAGCCCTATCATTAACTGAAGCCTTAACCTAGATCTAATTTTAAATCTAAATCAAATCCTAACCCTAAGCCGAGCCCTAACTCTAACCCTAATTCTTAATCTAACTTTAACACTAGCCCTAAAATAAAACTGAGCAATAGCCATAAACATAACCCTTAACATAAACCAACCTTATCCCTAACCCTAACCTAGCTCTAATTCTAGTTTTAAGGTGAAAACTAGAAATAACACTGACCCTGACTCTGACCATAATACTAACCCTAGTCTAAACATCACCATAACCCTATCCCTAAACCTAACACTAGATCTACCACTAACCCTAACCCTATATTTAACCCTCATTGTAACCCTGGTACTTACATTAGCCTTACCCCTAACCCTAGCACTAACTTAACTCAAAACCTAGCCCTAATCCAAGCCCTAACCAGAGCTTTAAACGCTAACTCTAATCCTAACCTGAGCCCAAATCAAAACCATAACCCTAGCCCTAATCCTATCTCTAAGTCTATCCATTGCAATAACCATAACTCTAGGCCTAAACCTAATCCTATCCCTAATCCTAAACCTATGCATTATTCTAAACCAAACCTAAGCCCTAAACCTCATCCTATCATTACACTAATACCAACCATAATGCTAATTTGAGCCCTAACTTTAAAACTTAACCTATCCAAAATTTCTAACCCAGACCTTGACCCTAATAATACCCCTAGCTCTAAAACTGACCCTAACCCTAAACCTAACCCTTACATTACATGTAGCCATAAATGTAAACTTAAAACTATCTTTAACCATAACCCTAGATCTGATATTAGCCCTAGCCTAACCCTAGCTCTAACACTAAAATAAGCCATAGCCCTCATCCTAGACCCAAACATAGCCTTAATCATTACCCTAACACAAACCCTAACACTAACCCTAATTCTAACCTCCCCCTTATCTCTAAACCTAGCTATAATGTCATCCCTTACCCTAAACTTAACACTAACCCTAACCCTAACTCTAAGCCTAAGATGAACACTAACCCTAGCCCTAATCCTAGCCCTAATTTAATCCTATCCCTAACCCTAACCCTAACTCTAGCCATAAGACTAACTCTGCTCTCACACTAGCTCTATCCCAACATCTAACCCTATCCATTACTGTAATCCTAAACCTAGCCCTAACTCTAGCCCTAAACCTAGCCATAACCATTGTGAAATTGTTATTTCTATTCCTAAGCCTAGATCTAAACCTAATTATAAATGTAACCCTAAGCCTAAGCCTAAGCCTAATATTAACACTAGCCCTAGCCCAAATGCTAATCTTTTAACCTGACCCTTGCTCTAGCCCTACCCATAGCTCATAAACTAACCTTTATGCTAAACATAATCCTAGTTCTAACCCTCACCCTAACCCAAACTCAAGACCTAATCCTAATCATAACCCTAGCCCTAAACTAAACTCCAACTGTATCCATTGCCCTAAACATAAAACTTACCCTAATGATAACCCTAGGCCTAACACTAACCCTATCACTAGCCCCAACCCTATCAATTATCCTAAACCTAACCTGAAACCTAAACCTAACCCTCTTATTACAATAACACTAACATTTAATGCCAATTCGAGCTCTAACCCTAAACTGAAACCAAAACCAAACCTAAATCTGAACATGACCCTAATAATTTCCCTAGCTCTAAACCTGACCCTTACCCTAAACCTAACCCTTACACTAGACCTAGGCAAAAACCTAAGCTTGAAAATTTCCCTAACCGTAACCCTAGACCTGATATTAGCCATAGCCATAATCCTAGCCCTAACCCTAAAACAAACCCTAGCTCTTAACTTAGCCCTAAACATAGCCTTAATCATAACACTAACCATAAAACTGGGCCTAACTATAACACTAACCCTAGCCTTAATCTTAGCCCTAATTTAACTGTATCCCTAACCCTCATCCTAACCTAGCCCTAAGACTAAGTCTAACTCTCACCCTTGCCATAAGACTAGTTCTAACCCTATCCCTTACTGGAACCCTAATCGTAGTTCTAACCCTAGGCCTAACCCTAGACCTTTTCTTAGTCTTAGCCCTTACCCTAGATCTAACCTTAAATCTAAATCTAACCCTAACCCTAAGCCTACACTAAACCTAACACTAGCCCTAACCCTAACCCCAATGCTAATCCTAAAACAAGTCCTAACTCTAGCCATAGCCCTAATACAAAACCAAGCCATAGCTCTAACCCTGACCCTTAAACTAAATCAAAACTTAACCCTATATCTAGCCCTATCCTTAGCCCTAATTTGAGTTTTAAGCCAAAAACAAAAACTAAACCTGAACCTGACTTAACCTTAAACCTAGCTCTAAACATCACTCAAACCCTAACCCAAAATCTAACACTAGACTTAGCTCTAACCCTAACCATAAAACTAGCTTTTATCATATCCCTAGTACTTATATTAGACATAACCCTAACCAAAGCCTTAACTTAATCCAAATCCTAGCCAGAATCTCTGCCCTAACCGTAGTTTAACCCTAACCCTAACCTTAACCATAACACTAGCACTATTTGCAACCATAATCCTAGCCATAACCTTAGCTCTAAACATATTCATTACCCTAACCATAACCCTATCCCTAATGGTACCCCTAGGCTTGAACCTAACCCTATCCATACTCATAACCTTATTCATTACAATAAACCTAACCTGATAATTAAACCTAACCCTATCATTACCCTAATTTTAACCCTAATGTTAATTTGAGCCCTAACTTAAAATCTTAACCTATCCCAAACACTAAAATGACCCTTACCCTAATAATACCTTTAGCTCTAAACCTTACCCTAACCTTAAACCTACCATTAAACTAGATGTAGCCATAAACCTAATGCTAAAGATATCTTTAACCATAATTCTGGACTTGAAATTAGTCCTATCCCTAACCCAAACAAAAATCCAAATTTAAACCTAATTCTATCCCTTGCCCTAGCACTAAACCTAACCATAACCCAAAACCTAACCCTACCCCATCGCCCTAAACCTAGGCCTAACAATAACACTAAGTCTAGCACTAATCCTAGCCCTAATTTAGTCCTATCCAAGCCCTAACCTTAGCCCTAAGACTAACTCTTGCCCTAGCGCTATCACTAGTTCTATCCTTAGTCCTAGCCCTAATCCTAACTCTAAAGATAAACTTAACTCTAAATTTAACTCTAACCATAAGCCTAAACCAACCTCTAACAAAGTCCTAAAAATAATTCTAATCCTAAAATTTGAACTATGCCTAGCCCTAGTCATAAAACTAAACCAAGCATATCCCTAACATTATCCCTTATTCTAAAAGAAACTCTAACCCTACAGTTAGCCCTAACACTAACTCTAAAACTAACCCTGAACCTGACGCTTACCCTAACACTAATTCTATCTCTAAACATTAACCTAACCTTAAATTAAGTCTAGCAGTAAACCTAGCTTTAACAGTAACCATAACACTAACCCCAACCATAACACTAGTTCACATATTAGTCGTTGTCCTAACCCTACCCATAACCCTAACACAAATCATATCCATAATCTAAGCCCTAATCCTAGATTTAACCCAAATCTTAACCCTCACACTAGACCTACCCTAAACTTAGCCCTAACCCTTTCCCTTACCCAAAGCCAAACCATAACACAAATGCTAACCCTAATACTAACCCTAAATCTTAGCCAGACTTATACTCTAACCATATTACTATTCCGAACCCTAGCACTCATTCTAGCTCTAACGCTAATCCTGACCCTTATTCTGACCCTAACACTAACCCTGGGTCTAAACCTGACCCTATCCCTAAACCAAACCCTAAAACTAGCCCTACAGGTAACCCTATATGTATATTTAACCCTAACCCTAGACCTAGACCTAAAGTTAATCCTAAAAGTAGCTATAACTTTAGCCCTAGACCTAAAAAAATTCCTAGCTATAGCCCTCACAATAACCCTTAACTAAACCAAACACTAACCCTACACCTACAGTTAACCTAGTCCTAATTCGAGCTATAACCCTAACCCTAACCCTATCCTGAACACTGACCCTTACCCTAACAATAAACATAGCTCAAAACCTGACCCTATCCCCAAACCTAGACCTAACACTAGACCTAGCCATAACCATAACCCTAAAACTAGCCCTAAACATAACCCTAGCTCTTACGTTACCGATAGATCTAACACTAGAACTAAACCTAACATAAAACCTAGCCCTAATCCTAGGCATAAACTTAGTCCTAAGCATAATCCTAACCATAATCATAGCCCTAACACTAACCGTAAACCTAACTCATATCGTAGACCTAACCCTAGCTCAAGGAAAACCCTTTCACTAAACATATCACTAGACCCATCCTAAACCCTAACCCTAATCCTAGCTCTAATCCTAACTTTAATCCTAGGTCAAATGTTAGCTCTAACCCTATCCATTACCCTTAACCTAACCCTAATTATAAACCTATCCCTAACACTAAACCTAACCTTAAACATAAATGTAACCCTAGACCTAACACGAAACCTAAACCTTGCAATAGCCCTAACCTTAGCTGAAATATTAAGCCTTACACTAAACCTAGTCCTAACACTAGCCCTAACCCATACCCTAACCCTAACCCTAACCCTACCTCTAATGTTATCCATTACCCTAAACTTAACCTTAACCCTTATTAAAAACCTAGCCATAACTCTAACCCTAAAACTAGCCCTAAACATAACCCTAGCGCTTACATTACCCATAGTTCTAATCCTAGCCCTAAACCTAACATGAAACCTAGCCCTAATCCTAGTCCTAAACTTAGTCCTAAGCATAACCCTAACCCTAATCATAGCCCTAAGACTAACCCTAACCCTAATATGTCTCTTAAACCTAACCTTAGCTCAAGGAAAAACATTTCACTAAACATAGCCCTAGACCCATCCTAAAACCTAACCCTGATCCTAGCTCTAATCCTAAATTTAATCCAAGCCCAACTATTATCTATAACCCTATCCATTACACTTACACTAACCCTAATTATAACCACATCCCTAAAATTAAACCTAACCTTAAAAATAAATGAAACCTAGACCTTACCCGAAACTTAACCCTTGCAATAGCCCTAACCTTAGCTGAAACATTAAGCCATTCACTAAACCTAATCCTGACACTAGCCCTAACACATACCCTAACCTAACCCTACAATCTAATATTATCCATTCCCCTAAACTTAAACTTAACCCTAATTACAACCCTACCCATAACCCTAACCCTAAACCAAACCATAACCTTAAACATAACCCTAGGCCTAAACTTAAACCAAACCCTCGCCCTAGCTCTAACCCTTGCTTAAACTCTAAACTTTACTCTAACCTAACCATAAACCTAGCCCAAAACCTAACACTTACACTAACCCTAATACTTACCCTAAACAAAACCCTAGCCCTATCCCTAAACCTAACCCTAATTCTAGACTCAATCCAAACCATATCTAGCCCTAACCTGAGCTCTAAACCTATCCATTACACTAAACATAACACTAACCCTAATGCTAATCCTAACTCTATCAATTAAACTAACCCATTTTTTACCCTAAACCTTAACTGAAACCTAAACCTAACAATATCCATTACCCTAACCCTAAACTTAAACCTACCAATAACTCAAGCCTTAACCATTAACTTTAACCTAAACAAATGCCAACCTTGACACTAACCCTAACAAAACCCCAAGCTCTAAACCTGACCCTTACACTAAACATAAATCACTAGAACTAGGCATAACATAATCCTAAAACTATCCCTAACATAACCCTAGATCTGACATTAGTCCTAGTCTTAATCCTAGCCCTAAACCTAGCAGAAACCCTAGCCATCATTCTAGCCCTAAACCTACCTTAATCCTACCCTCAACACTTACCCTAACACTAATCCTAATTCTAACCCTCATCCTAGACCTAAAGCTAGTTATAACACCACCCATTTCCCTAAACTTAACCTTGACCCCAATGCTAACCCTAAACATAGCCCTAACTCTAGGCCTAACCCTAACACTAACCCTAGCCATAATCCTAGCCCGAATTTAGTTGTAAACCTTACCCTAACCTAAGCCTGGTACTAAGTCTAAAACTAACTCTCTTCCTAGCCATATCCAGAACCCTAACCTAGCCCTAGCCCTAGTCCTAAATCTAAACCTAAATCTAAATCTAACTCTAAACCTAATCTTAAACCTCATCCTAAAGTAGCCCTAACTCTAACACTAATCCAAAATCTAGCCCTAACTTTAGTCCTAGCCCTAAAACAAAACCAACCCATAGCCCTAACCCTAAACTTTAACTTAAACCAAACCCTAACTCCACACCTAGACCTAACTTTAGCCCTAAATAGAGACATAATCCTAACTTTAAAACTAACCCTTACCCTGACTCTGACCCTAACACTAAACCTAGACCTATACATCACTCTCACCCTAAGCCTATGATTTGCCTGCTTCAGCATAGGGCTACATTCACAAGGAACAAATCAGAACGTGCTCACAGAGAACTGATTGAGTGTGTGAAGTTTCAAGCAGCTAACACCAACCCTATTTGTTATCCAGCTCCATTTCCAATTACATATATAAGTTAAGATAAAGTGAAACCTTAAACACAAACTCTTCCTGACAGCAAAAAATGAACTGAGAAGGCCCAAACATGGGGAATATAGTAAGGCTAGGTAAAAATTGAATCCTCTCTGGTATCAAAGAAATTTGAACAAAACTAACTCTAACCCCAACACTAATTATAAACCTAGCCCTAACCCTAACCCTAACCCTAACCCTAACCTGTTTACAGTACCTTTGATCATAGAAGACACAAACTTGGGGTGCCTAGTAGGAAAAGGTAACATATCAATCCTGCCCAGTATAAAAAAATTGACAAAATAATTGGGGGAGTTGTTTCAGTACATGCATATTTACCCTGTGTTTTCCTAAAGTACTCTTGCATAATGTTCTTTTCATTGCCATGGCTTTGGAAAAACTTTCACTAGGAAGAACCAGAGAGTGCCCAAAGAGAACTGATTGAGTGTGTAAAATTTCAAGCAGCTAGCACCAACCCTGCTTGATTACCAGCTCCATTTTCATTTACCCATATAGGACAACTTGAAGAGAAACTTTAAATTACAAACTGTTCCTGACAGTGAACAATTGAAATTGGAAGGCACAAAACTGGGGGACATAATAAGCCTAGGTAAAAGGGAAATCCTACCCAGTATCAAAGAAATTTGAACAAAAATAACTCTAACCATAACACTAGTGCTAATGCTAGTTCTAAATCTAACACTAACCCTAAACCTATCCTGTTTATAGAGCTTTGATCATACAAGTCCCATACTGGGGGAACCCAGGGCAGCAAGCTAGCAGATGAATCTTCTGCAGTGTCAAACAAATCTGACCAAATAATTAGGGGGAAGTAGTTCAGGACATGCATATTTGCCTGATTTCTCATAAAGTGCTCTTGGATAAAGTTGTTTTTGCATGTTTGTGCTTAGAGCTACTTTTAAAAGGAGAAACCATGGAGTGCCCACAGAGAACCAAATGAGTGTGTGAAGTTTCAAGCAGCTAGCACAAATACTGTTTGATTTCTAGCTCCATTTCCATTTATCTGTATAGGTTCAAATGGAGTGAAACCTTAAAACTCAAACTGTTTCTGATAGTGAACCTTGAAACAAGAAGGCCAAAAACTGGTGAACCTAGTAAGGCTAGGTTAAAGATGACTCCTGCCCAATATCAAAGAAATTTGAACAAAACTAACTCTAACCCTAACACTCGCTCTAACACTAGCCCTAACCCTAACCCTAAAAGAAACCCTAACCTGTTTAGAGAACCTTTGAACATAGAAGTTCCAAACTTGTGGAGACTTGTGGGGAAAGCTAACAGATGAATCCTGTGCAGTATCAAAGAAATCTGGCCAAATTACTGGGCGACGTAGTTCAGTACATGCATATTTTTCTGTTGTCTCCTGAAGTGCCTTCAGATAAAGTTTTTTTTTTTTTTTTTTTTTTTTTTTTTTTTTTTTTTTTTTTTTTTTTTTTTTTTTTTTTTTTTTTTCCCATGCTTCTGCTTTGGGATACTTTCACAAGGAAGAAATAAGAGAGTACCGACAGGGAATTGATTGAGGATGTGAAGTTTCAAGCAGCTAGCACCAACACTGTTTGATTTCGAGTTCCATTCCCATTTACCCATAGAGATCAAAATGAAAAGAACCCTTAAAATATACAGTGTTGCTGAGAGTGAACATTTGAACTGAGAAGGTCCAAAACTGGGGAACTTAACAAGGGTAAGGAAAAGATGAATACTTCCCAGTATCAAATAAATTTGAACAAATCTAACTGTAACTCTAATGCTTGATTTAACTCTATCCTCAACCCTAACGCTAAGCTGTTTAGAGAACCTATGATCATAGAAGCCCAAAATTAGGGATCCTAGTGGGTCAAGCTAGTAGATGAATCCTGCAAAGTATCAAAGAAATATAACCAATTAATTGGGGAAGATATTTCAATATATTCATATTTCCCTCTTTTCTCCTAAAGTACTCTCGGATAAACTTACTTTTCATGCTTCAGCTTAGAGATATATTCACAAGGAACAAACCAGAGAGTGCTCACAGAGAACTGATTGAGTTTGTAAAGTTTGAAGCAGCCAGCACCAACCCTATTATATTTCTAACTCCAATTCCATTTAGGTCAAAATGAAATGAAAGATTAAAATAGAAACTGTTCCTGAAAGCAAACCATTGAATCTTGAAGGCCCAAACTTGGGAAGCTTACTATTGCTAGTTCAAGAATGAATCCTGTATAGTATCAAAGTAATCTGACCAAAAAAAATAATCAAAGCTCTTTCAGTACATGTGTATTCTGCTTGCTCCTAATGCACTCAGATAGAGCTGTTTCTTTCTACTTCAGATTAGGGATACTTCAAAAGGAAACAAACCAGAAAATCTGCAATGAGAACTGATTGAGTGTGTGATGTTTCAAGCAGCTAGTGCAAACCCTGTTTGATTTACAGCTTCATTTCCATTCAACCCTATAGGGCAAAAAGAAGAGAAACATGAAAATTGAAACTGTTCCTGAAAGCAAATACTTTTTGTAGGAGGCCCAAAAATTTAGAGTATAGTCAAAATAGGAAAAAGATGAATCCTGCACAGTATCATAGAAATTTGAGAACAAAACTAACTCTTACCTTTATACTAAGTCTAAACCTAGTCCTAACACTAACTGTAACACTAACCTTAACCTGTTTAGAGTCCCTTTGATCCTAGAAGTTTTGCACTCGTGGATCCAAGTGGGGCAGGCTAACAGTTGAATCTTTCACAGTATCAAAAAATCTGAACAAATATTTGGGGGATGTAGTTCAGTACATGCATATTCCCAGTTTCTCCTAAAGTTGCTTTGCATGCTTCCACTAAGGGCTACTTTCACAAAGAATAAACCAGAGAATGCCCATAGATAACTGATTGAGTGTGTGAGGCTTGAAGTAGCAAGCACTAACACTGTTTGATTTTCAGTTTCATTTCTATTTACACACATAGGTCAAAATAAAGTGAAAACTTAAAATACAAACTGTTCCAGACAGTTAACCCTTGACCCAAGGGGCCAAAACCTAGGGAATATAGTAAGACTATGTAATAGCTGAATCCTACCCAGTATCAAAAAAATTTGAACAAAACTAAATATAACAAAACGCTAGCTCTAAACCTAGCCCTAACTTATACTAAACCTGTTTAGAGAACCTTTGATCATAATAGTTTCAAACTTGGGGAGACTAGTGGGGCAAGCTTACAGATGAACTCTGCACAGTATCAAAAAATTCTGAATAAATAATTGGGGGTGATATTTCACTACATGCATATTGCCCTGTTTTCTCCTAAAGTGATCTTGGATAAATTAGTTTTGCATGCTTCATCTTACAGCTACCTTCACAAGGAAGAAACCAGAGAGTGCCCAAAGACAACTGATTGAGTATGAGAAGTTTCTAACAGCTAGCACCAACCCTCTGATTTCTAGCTCCATTTGCATTTACCCATATAGGTCAAAATGAAGGGAGACATTAAAAACAAACTATTCCTGAGAGCGAATCATAGAACAAAGAAGGCCCAAAACTGGGGCATATAATAAGGCTAGGTAAAAGATGAATCATTCCTAGTGTCAAAGAAATTTGAACAAAACAAACTCTAACACTAACACTATCTCTAAAGCTAGCCCTAACACTAATCCTAAAACTAACCCTAACCTGTTTAGAAAATCATTGATTCTAAATATCCCAAACGTGGGGAGCTCAATGGGGCAAGCTAACAGATGAATCCTGTGCAGCATCTAAGAAATCTGACCAAATAATTAGGGGAGATAGTTCAGTTCATGCCTATTTTCTTGTTTTCCCCTAAATTACTCTCAGATAAAGTTGCTTTGCATGCTTCAGCTTAGGGTTACATTCACAAGGAACAAACCAGAGAGTGCACACAGAGAACTGATTAAGTGTGAGATGTTTCAATCAGCTAGCACCAACCCTCTTTGATTTCGAGCTCCATTTCCCTTTACCATATAGATCAAAATGAAGTGAAACCTAAAAACACAAACTGTTACTGTCAGTGAACAATTGAACTGAGAAGGCCCAAACCTGGTGAACATAGTAAGGCTAGGTAAAAGATGAATCCTGCCCAGCATCAAGAAAATTTGAACAAAACTAACTCTAAACCAACACTAAGTCTAAACCTAGCCCTAACCCTAATGGTAATCTTAACCCTAATCTGTTTAGATAACCTTTGATCATAGAAGTCCCAAAGATGTGAAGCCTAGTGGGGCAAGCTAAGAGATGACAAATGCACAGTATCAAAGAAATCTGACCAAATAATTGCGGGAGGTAGTTCATTACATGCTTATTTCCCTGTTGTCTCCTAAAGTGCTCTCGGATAAAGTTGTTTTTGCATGCTTCTCCTTTGGCCTATATACAATAGAAAGAAAGCAGAGAGTTCTCTTAGAGAACTAATTGAGTGTGTGACATATCAAGCTGCTAGTACCAACCCTGTTTGATTTCCAGCTTCATTGGCATTCACACCTATAAGCCATAATGAAGTGACACCTAAAAATTCAAACTGTTTCTGACAGTGAACCGTTGAACTTAAAGGCTACAAATTGGGGATCCTATTAAGGCTAGGTAAAGGATGAATCCTGTACATTATCAAAGTAATTTGACCAAAAAATATTGAAGATTGCTCCTAAAGCACTCACAGATGAAGCTATTTTTTTCTATGTCAGCATAGGGCTACTTCCACAAGAAACAAACCACTAAATGCACACTGAGAACCGATTGAGTGTGTGAAGATTCAAGCAAACTTTCAAACCAACTCTGTTTGATTTCAAGCTCTATTTCTATTTACCCATATAGGTCAAAATGAAGTGAGACATTAAAAACAAACTATTCCCAACAGGGAATCATTGAAAAGAGAATACCCAAAACTGGGGCTCATATTAAGGCTAGGTAAAAGATAAATCTTTCCAGTATCAAAGAAATTTGAACAAAACAAATTCTAACCCTAACACTAGCTCTAAATCTAGCCCTAACCCTAAACGTAACACTAACCCTATGTTTAGAGTACAATTGATCCTAGAAGTTCCAACCTTGGGGAGCCTAGTGGAGCAAGCTAAAAGATGAATACTGTGTAGTATCAAAGAAATCTGATCAAATCATTGGGAGACTTATTTTAATACATACATATTCCTGTGTTTTCTCCTTAAAGGCTTTCAGATACAATTGCTTTTGCATGCTTCAGCTTTGGCCTACCTTCAAAAGAAAGAAACCAGAAAGTGCCCACATAGAACTGACTTGCAAAGTTTCAAGCACCTCCTACCAACCCTGTTTGATTTCCAGCTCAATTTTCATTCACATCAATAAGCCATAATGAAGGAAAATCTTAAAATACACACTGTTCCTGACAGCGAACCATTGAACTGAGAAGGCCCAAACCTGTGGAGCATAGTAAGGCTAAATAAAAGATGAATCTTGCCCAATATCATATAAATTTGAAGACAACTAGGATCATGCTGGAGCTCTCTGTGCAGATGGAAGGCTCTGCTATGTGGTTCCTCTCAGCTCAGTCGGAAGTCGGAAGTCTCGGCCACACATGAGCTCTAAGCACAGACGGAAGTCGTGGCTGTGCATGTGCTCTCAGCTCAGATGGAAGGCTCAGCCACGAGTGAGCTCTTGGTGAAGACAGAAGTCTTGGCAGTGGGTTTGCTCTCAGCTCAGATGGAAACCTCGGCCATGCAGGCGCCTTTGGAGCAGAGGATAGGTAGCACAGAACACAGAGGCTTTGCTTGTGGGTCACAAGACCAAGCTCTGGACGCGGCCAAAGGTCACCCCAGAATCACCCACCTCACCAAACACCCTACACAGGTAACAGATGGAATCCATCTTGGAAAAACTTACTCACCATCTATTGGTGGCCATGGCTACCAGCTCAGTTCTGTGGCTGCTCAGGTACCCGGTTTCCAACTCCCCTACCTCCAGCTGTGATAATTCAAGATTTTTCTCACAAGCTTTTTTTTTTTTTTTTTTTGGGGGGGGGGGCACAGCTATCAATGCAGAACAGCAAATGTCCAGGTACCTGGTTTCCAAATCAGAGCCTAAGAGTAGGGAGGCTGCAGGTAGAAGCTAAAGCCCTCTCAAACTGGCTACCTCCACCACCCTTAGCACAGAGACTCAAGCTAGGAATAGAAAACTCCACCTATTGGAAGAAAACAGAGTTCTGAGAGACTTTTCTATTCTTGCTCTTCTCATCTATTCTCCTCTACTCTTCCCCCTCTGGCCCTCACAATCTCAACATATGTGAAACCAAGAACTTTGTATGAAAATGGACTTTAAGAACTGAATCACCAGAATAGTTTAATGTAGAGGAATTGCATAGGCCCACCTCACCCCCCTTTATTTATCTTATTTTCATTCTCCCTCTCTTTCTTTCCTTGTTTTATTTTCTTCTTTTTTTCTTCCTCCCTCTATCCCACTTTCAACCTCCAAAATTTTACTATTTATACATAGGGTAATTTTATGAATACAGATAAGGAATTTGAATTTATAAATTCTTCCATAAATTACCTCTGTCTATTCATTACAGTTCTCCTCCAATTTGCTAAGATAGATTAATCTAATACCCACACTCAATTCCCCCTTAACATAGCATCTTACTCCTGACCATCAGTTCTCTATATACCACCAGAAATGGTATTCCTTTTATGAAACTAATGACTATATTTTAAATAATAATTGAAGCCAACATCTGTAGACACGGAATCTAAATATAAATATATTTATAATGGTTAGGCTTAAGCTTCAGGTTAGGGTTATATTTAGAGTTAGGATTTGATCTATGGTTAGGGCTAGGACTAAGGATAAGGCAAGGGTTAGGACTAGGGTTAGGGTTATATTAAGGGATAGGGTTAGAACTAGTGATAGGCTAGTGTGAGAGTTAGAGTTAGTGATAGGGCTATAAGTAGGGTTATTTTTAGGGATAGGGATAAATTAGGACTAGCGTTAGTGTTAGGTTTAGACCTCAGGTTAGGGTTAGAGTTAGGGTTACATGTAGGGTAAGGGAGTGGGTTAAAGCTAAGTTGAGGGCTAGGGTGAGGGTTAGTATTAGGGTTAGGGCTAGGGTTAGGGTTAGGGTTATGATTAAGGGAAGGCTGAGGGCTAGAATGAAGGCTAGTGTTTGTGTTAGGGTTAGGGTTATGATTAAGGGAAGGCTGAGGGCTAGAATGAAGGCTAGTGTTTGTGTTAGGGTTAGGGCTAGTAATAGGGCTAGGGCTAATGTCAGGTCTAGGGTTACAGTTAGGGATAGATTAAGTATTAGGTTTATGGCTTGCTCCAGTGTAAGGGTTAGGTTTAGGGTAAGGGTTAGGTTTAGAGCTAGGGTTATTATTAGGGTCAGGTTCAAGTTTAGGGTTTGATTTATGTTAGAGGTATTGTTTAGGGCTAGAATTAGCGTTAGGTTTAGGGTTAGGGTTAATGACAGAGTTAGGTTTAGGGTTTAGATGTGGTTTAGTTTAACAGATAGGGTTAAGGTTAGGCCTAATGTTTAGCATAAGGGTTAGAGTTATCATTATGGTAATGGATAGGGTTAGACCTATGATTAGGGATAGGGATATGTATAGGATTAGGGCTTTTGTTCGGGTTAGGGTTACGTTTAAGTTTAGGGTTAAAGCTAGGTTTAGGACTCTGATTAGGCTAGGTTTTGGGTTAGGTTAAGGTTAGGGTTAAGGCTTTGGGTAATGTACGAAGCAGGGTTATGATTAGCGCTAGTTATAGGGTTAGGTTTAGGGCTAGGTCTAGTGTTAGGGTTATGTTTATGGTTATTACAATATTTAGAGCTAGAGTTAGTGTTAGGTTCAGAGTCAGTGTCTGTATTACTTTTCAGGTTAGATTTAGGACTGGAATTAGAGATAGGTGTAGGGCTAGGTGTAAGGTTAGGGTTTGCTTTACGTTAAGGGTTCAGATTAGGGCTATGACTCGGTTTTGTTTTAGGGCTAGGGGTAGGGTCAGGGCTAGTTTTAGAATTAGTGTTAGGGTTAGGGCTAGTGTTAGTGTGAGGTTTAGGCTTAGGTTTAGGGTTAGATTTAGATTTAGGTTTAGATCTAGGATTTTAGCTAGGGCAAGAGATAGGGCTGGGGTTAGGGCTAAGTTTAGGGATAGGTTTGGGATGATGGTAAAAATTTGGGTTAGAATGCGGTATAGGGCCAGGGTGAGAGTTAAAGTTAATCTTAGGACAAGGGTTAGTGTTAGGGTTAGGCCTAGGATTAGGGCTAGGGTTAATTTTAGGTTTAGGGTTACAGTTAGGTTTAGGGTAAGGGTTGGGATTACAACTAATTTTATGGCTAGGGTGAGGGTTATTATTAGGGTTAGGGTTAGGTTTACTATTAAGCTGCAATTTATGGCTAGGATGTGGGCTAATGTTTGTGTTAGGGTTAGGACCAGGATTAGAGCTAGGGCAAAAGTCAGGTCTAGGGTTACAGTTAGGGATCGTTTAAGGTTAGGTTTATAGCTAGGTCTATTTTAAGGGTTAGGTTTATGGTTAGGGTCAAGTTTAGAGGTAAGATTATTATTAGGGTTAGGTTCAGGTTTAGGGTTTTTGTTAGGTTTAGGTTTCGGTTTAGGGCTCAAATTAGCATTATTGTTAAGGATAAGGTAATGATAGTTTTAGGTTTAGGGTTCAGGTTAATTGTAGTGTAATGGATAGGGTTAGGGTTAGGGATAGGACTAGAGTTTGGCCTAGGGTTATCATAAGGGTTATTTTTATCTTTAGAGTAATGGATATTTTAGAGCTACTGTTAGGGCTAGGGTTATGCTAAGGATTAGGTCTAGGGTTAGGTTTAGGCTTAGGGTTGGGGCTATGGTTAAGATTGGGATTAGCTTTATGGTTAAAGCTAGGGTAGGCCTTGGATTAGGGCTAGGTTTTGCAATAGGTTAGGGCTACAGCTAATGTAAGAACTTGTTATGATTCAGGCTAGTTTAGGGTTAATGTTAGGGCTAGGTATAATTTTAGGGTTAAGTTTAGGGTTGGGGTGGTGTTTAGAGCTAGGATTACTGTTAGTGTCAGGGTCAGTGTTCAGGTTAGTGTTATGATTAGAATTAAAGCCAGAATTAGGTCTAGGGGAAGAGTTAGTGTTTGGTTGAGGCTAAGTTTTATTTTTAGCGATATGTCTAGGTTTTTCATTAGGTCTAGCGTTCGAGTTATGGCTAGATTTAGGATTAGGTTTAGTTCTAGGACTGGTGTTATCATTAGGTTTAGGTATAAGTTTACCGGAAGTGCTACTGTTAGGGTTCAGTTTAGGATTAGGTTCAGGTTTAGACCTACGATTAGTGTTAATGTCAGAATAAGGGTGATGGTTAGGGTTAGGGTTTGGGTTATGGTTAGAGCTAGAATGAGTGCTAGGGTTCGGATGAGTAATAGGTTTAGGGTTTGTGTTAAGTTAAGGATTAAGGTTAGCATTAGGGTTAGGGTTTGAGCTAGAGTTAGGGCTTGGATTAGGGCAAGGGTTGGGGTTAAAGCTAGGTTTAGGGCTCGGATTTGGGCTAGTTTTGTGTTAGGTTTAGGGCTAGGTTATGTCTAACATAGGAACTAGGGTTACAATAAGGATGAATTTTGGGGTTATTGTTAGGGGTTAAACCTCTAGAGTTAGGATTAGGTTTAAGGTCAGGGTGATATTTAGAGCGAGTGTTAGTATTAGGTTAATAGTCAGGGTCAGAGTTAGTTTTAGAGTTAGGGATAGGACTCGATATCAGGCTCGATTTACTGTAAGGGTTTGGTCTAAGGTTAGGGTGGTGTTTACAGCTAGGGTGAGTGTTAGGATATAAGTCAGAGTAAGGGTTATTAAGGTTAAGGTTAGGACTCAAATTAGGGCTAGGGTTAGGTCTAGGAGTATTAGGATTTGGTTTAAGTTAAGGTTTAGTGTTAGTGCTATTACTCGGTTTTGTTTTACTGCTAGGGTTAGGTTTAGGGCTAGTTTCATATTTAGTGTTAGTGTTAGTGCTAGTATTAATGTTTGGCTTAGTCTTAAGGTAAGTGTTAGAGTTAGAGTTAGATCTAGGGTTAGGACTAGGAATATGGATTAGGCAAGTGTTATGGATAGGTTTATGGCTATGTTTAGGGCTAGGGTTAGGGTTAAGTTAAGGGATAGTGTTAGAAGTAGGGATATGGCTAGTGTGAGTTAGTCTTAGTTAGTCAGAGTTAGTCTTAGGGCTATGGTTAGCATTATAATTAGGGATATGGTTAAATTAAGGCTATTATTAGGGCTAGGGTTAGTGTTCAGCTTATGTCTAGTGTTAGGGTTAGGGTTCGGATTAAGTTTAGGGTAAGGGATGGGTAAGGGATGGTGTTAAAGGTAGGTTTAGTGGGAGGTTGAGGGTTAGAATTAGGTTAGGTTTATGGTTAAGGTTAGGGTTATGATTAGGTTTAGGTTTAGGGCTAGGATGAGTGATAGGGTTTGTTTTAAATTTAGGGCTAGGATTAGGGCTAGGGCTAATATCAGGTCTTGGGTTATGGTTGAAGATAGTTTTAGTGTTAGGTTTATGGCTACATGTAGTCTAAGGGTTAGTTTTAGGGTTAGGGTCAGATTTAGAGCTAGGACTATTTTTACAGTCAGGGTCTGGTTTAGGGTTTTGTATAGGTTATGTTTTAAAGTTAGGGCTCAAATTAGCATTAGGGTTGGTGTTAGGTTAATGATAGGGTGAGGTTTAGAGTCTAGGCTTAGATTAGGGTAATGGATAGGGTTAGGATTAGGGTTAGGGTTAGGATTAGGTCTAGGTTTGGCATTAGAGTTAGGGTTATGTTTATAGCAATGGATAGGGTTAGAGATAAGCTTAGGGCTAGTGTTATCTTTATGATTAGGGCTAGGTTTAGGGTTAGGTTTAGGGTTAAAACCTGGGTTAAAGCTTGGATGAGGTCTAGGTTTTGTGTTAAATTATTTCTAGAGTTAGGGTTATGGCTAATGTAAGTACTGGGGTTATGTTTAGGGCTAAATTAAGGGTTAGGGTTATTGCTATGTCTAGTGTTAGGTTTAGGGTTAGGATTAGGTTTATGTTTAGAGCTAGGGTTAGTGTCATGGTCAGAGTCAGGGTCAGAGTTAGTTTTAGGGTTCGGTTTAAAACTCATTTGGGGCTAGGGTTAGGGTAAGGGTTTTGTTTAGGTTAAGGGTTAGGGTTAGGGCTATTTTTCAGTTTTGTTTTAGGGTTAGGGTTACGGCTAGTTTTATGATTAGCATTAGGTTTAGGGCTAGTGTGAGAATTAGACTTTGTGATAGGGCTAAATTAGATTTAGGGTTTGTGATAGGGTTAAATTAAGGCTAGAATTAGGACTAGGGTTAGTGTTTTGCTTAGGCCTAGCGATAGGGAAAGGGTTAGGTTTAAGTTTAGAATAAAGAATGGTGTTATAGCTAGGTTTAGATGTAGGGTGAGGGTTAGAGTTAAGGTTAGGGATGGAGTTGGAGTAAGGGTTATGTTTAAGGCTAGGTGTAGGGCTAGGATGAGGGATAGTGTTCATTTTAGATTAGGGCTAGGATTAGTGCTAGGGCTAATATCAGATCTAGGGTTATGGTTAAAGATAGTTTTAGGGTTAGGCTTATGGCTATGTCTAGTGTAAGGTTTAGGTTTAGGTTAAGGGTCAGGTTTAGTGCTCAAGGAATTATTAGGGTAGGATTTGGCTTAGGTAAGTATTTAGGTTTATGGCTCAAATTAACATTAGGGTTAGGGTTAGAGTATAGTTAGGGTTTGTTGTAAGGTTCAGGTTTTTTTAGGGTAATTGATAGGGTTAGCATTAGTGATAGGGCTAGGTTTAGGCTTAGGATTAGCATTAGGGTAGGGGTTATGGTTAGGGTAATTGATAGGGTTAGAACTAGAGTTATGGTTAGGAATATGCCTTGAGTTAGGGTTAGAGTTAGTGTTAGAACTAGGTTTAGGGTTAGGTTTAGGGTTATGTTTAGCATAACGTTTAGGTTTTGAGCTAGGTTTAGGGCTAGGTTTAGGGTTAGATCTAGCGTAGTTTTAGGGTAAGGGTGGTGTTTTGAACTAGGATGAGTGTTAGGATTAAATCAGGTTCAGGCTTATTTATAAGGTTATGATTAGGACTCGAATTAGGGCTAGGGTTATATCTTGGTGCAGAGCTAGGGTTTTGTTTAAGTTAAGGTTAGTGTTAGGCCTGTTGCTCCGTTTTCTTTTAGTGCTATGGTTAGGGTTAGGGATAGTTTTATGATTAGCTTTAAGGTTAGGGCTAGTGTTATGGTTAGGTTTAGGATTAAGGCTAGATTTAAGGCTAGGATTAGGGCTAGGTTTTGTGTTAAGTTTAGGGCAAGAATTAGGTCTAAGACTAATGTCAGGTAAAGGTTTATACTTATTGATATTTTTAGGATTAAGTTTATGGCTAGGCCAAATTAAAGTCTTATTTTTAGGGAAAGGGTCAGATTAAGAGCTGGGCTATTATTAGGGTCTGGGTCAGGCTTTGGTTTTGGGTTATGTTAAGGTTTAGTGTTAAGGCTCAAATTAGCATTAAGGTTAGAATTAGGGATAGGGTCATGGATAGTATTAGGTTTATGGTTAGGTTAGGTTTAAGGTAATGGATATGGTTAGGGTTTGTGATAGGTTTAGATTTTGGCCTAGGGTTAGCATTAGGGTTATGGTTATCGTTAGGGTAATTTATAGGGTTCAACCTAGGGTTAGGGCTAAGATAATTGTTAGCATTAGGGCTACATTTATGGTTAGGGTCAGGGTTAGGGTGAGGGTTACACTTAGGTTTAGGTTTAGGGTACAGTTTAGGGTTTGTGCTAGGAGTTTTGCTATGGCTAAGATTAATTTA